>NC_090024.1:186262777-186577777 GCF_037176765.1 Anolis sagrei | reverse complement strand
ACAGGGAGGGTGTTCCACAGCCGGGGGGCCACCACTGAGAAGGCCCTATCCCTCGTGTGTTCATGTCTCAGACACCACAAAACCACTTGTTGTTTTTGCTGCAGTTAACAATTCTATCCATCCCAACACGTCTGAAGATTATTATTGTATCATGATGAACAATTGGTGGTTATATTTAAAGATGAATTTGGAATTCATAGAATCACAGAATCATAGAATAATAGAGTTGGAAGAGACCACATGGGGCATCTAGACCAACCCCCTGCCATACAGGAAAAACACAATCAAATTATCCCTGACAGATGGCCATCCAGCCATGTTTCCAAGGAAGGAGCTTCCACCACACTCTGAGGCAGAGAGCTCCATTGTTGAACAGCTCTTACAGTCAGGAAGTTCCTCCTAATGTTCAGGTGGAATCTCCTTCCTGTAATTCGAACCCATTGCTCTGAGTCCTAGTTTCCAGGGCAGAAGAAAACAAGCTTTCTCCCTCCTCCTTATGACACTTTTCCATATGTTTATACATGGCTATCATGCCTCTTCTCAACTTTATCTTCTGCATGCTAAACATACCCAGCTCTTTAAGATGCTCCTGATAGGGCATGGTCTCCAGACCTTGGATCATTTCAGTTGCCCTCCTCTGGACTTATTTCAGCTTGTCAATATCTCTTTTAAAACTCTGATGCCCAGAATTGGACACAGCGTTATTCCAGGTGAGTTCTAGCCAAAGCAGAATAGAGAGGCACCATGACCTCCCTTGATCTAGACACTATACTCCTATTGATGCAGGCCAAAATCCCATTGGCTTTTTTAGCTGCTGCATCACACTCTTGGCTCATGTTCAATTTGTTGTCCACAAAAACTCCAAGATATTTTTCACATGGATTGTTGTCAAGCCAGGCATCACTCATCCTATACCTTTGCATTTAATTTTTTCTGCCTAAGTGTAGTATCTTACATTTATCTTTATTGAAATTCATTTTGTTAGTTTTGGCCCAGCTCTCTAATCTGTCAAGGTCATTTTGTGCTGCAATTTCAACATCTCAGGAAAATAATCCTGCATTACAGCAACCCAGTAGCATAATTCCCCTTTCCCTTCTCCCTGAACTGTATAAAAATTAGAATTCTTCCCTCACTCATTGTCTATTTTCCAATTTAACACAGGAAATTACCTTGGGATAGCCCATCACCATGAGAGCATTCGCACATCCCTTTGAGCAGTTGCACAGGAAAACAGTATTATAAATGACTTAGTGGTGGCAGGAAGATCCTGCCATGTGTCTAGACTCATCCACTTCATCATGCCCTACTCTTGACAGGAACAGTACTCTCAAGTGGCCCTTGACATGCCCCCTCCTCCAAAAGCTATTCTGAAAAAGCAGGTTTGCTTTGCCTGCAAATGGAAGAAATTCAGTAGATATCTAAAAGGCCATCCAAGCCCCACTTCTGTTCATCAGATTAGTGTGGAAAAAGAACAGGAGGAGAAAATGTGGTAGCTCAGACAAATGGCACAAACCTTTCACCTCACACAGTATGACATTATAATTAAGGTGTGAAGAGCGGATCTGAAGAACACTGTCATTAAATACAACTGGAGCACATCTCTACTAATGTAAATTATATTAATTTGTTTGACACCACTTGTGGCTCAGTGATGTGGAAGCATGGGAGCTGTGGTTTTACAAAGTCTTTTGTCTTCTCTATCTCACCAAACTACAGGGTTAGTCAAAATTCATAGGCCAATAAGCCATTCAATTGAATGGCTTATTGGCCTATGCATTTTGACTAACCCTGTACAACTCCCAGGATATTATAGTATTGAGCTATGGCAGTTAAAGTAGTGTCAAACTTCATTAATACAACAGTGTAAATAAACTCTATTAAACATTAAGAAGTGGGGAAGGAAAACCAAAAACAGGAGAAGAAAAGGTAGATCACAAGTAAACTAAAGCTCAAACACAATCCTAACACTAAAATCATAAATACAAACTAGCCAATACATCAATACTAATATACTAAACATCCACTAAGGCTGGATCTACAATGCCATATAATTCAGATTATCAAATCAGATAATACAGATTATCTGCTTTCAATTGGATTATATGAGTCTACATTGCCATATAATCCAATTAAAAGCAGATAATTTAGATTTTATATGGCAGTGTAGAGGGGTCTGAGCCTGGAGCTACATTGCCCTATATCCCAGGATCTCATCTCAGATTGTCTGCTTTGAATTGGATTATATGAGTCTGCACTGCCATATAAACCAATTCAAAGCAGATAATCCAGATTTTATATGGCAGGGTAGATGGGGTCTGAGTCTGGATCTATACTACCCTATATCCCAGGATCTGATCTCAGATTGTCTACTTTGAACTGGATTATATGAGTCTATACTGCCAGATTATCAGGGATCAGATCCTGTGATACATGGCAGTATGGATACCGTCAGAGAAATATATTATTCTGCCATTACAGATTGAGTTAAGGCCCTTTCCACACTGCTCCTGTATCCCGGGATCTGATCCCAGATAAACTATTTATCCCAGATTATATGGTAATGCAGATTCATATAATCCAGGTTAAAGCAGATAATCTGGGATCAGATCCTGAGATATAGGGCCGTGTAGAAGGGGCCTATATCTCATCACACATCTTTGCTGTGTGATGTTTTAATTCACTTCAAGTGTATATACACATGTGAATTAATATGCCTGTATCTGCATATGTATGTCTGTGTGTCCGTGTACATATGCATGCATACTTGTGCTGCAAACTGTGTCCCTAGGCACAGGATGCTTGCAAGATGGGTTTGTCTCTGGGAAATAATGGACAGTGTCCAGCATCCAGAGTGCTTGGGAATTAACTTTCACGCATCATTGGAATTGAGATGGTTCCCGGAAATCCTGGGAACTGAAGCTGGCCTCTTGCTAGGATGAGCCGTGACAGAAATTGCAGTGCATTTATTTCTTCCAGTTTATCCTGTGAGTGCAGGGGAAGCATCGCCTAGCCCGGCTGCCTGGGGGGAAATCAGCCTTGCTAATAGAGTTTGCACATGAGCTACACATGAGGACTTTGCTGGCTATTTATATAACTGGCTCACAGGACCCACATCAGGCAATTTGTTTTGTGGCATTCGCTGCAGGCAACTGGGGGATTGTACTCTCCAAGGCCCTCTTAAAGCGTCTGCTGCCCAGACAGGTAGCGACGGATCTAGATGCATCTTAGACAAAGCTCTCCTGCACAAAATAAGGCCTGCAGAATGAGCTGGCAAAGCCTGTTCTCAAAGCTCTCTTCTCAACACAGGACGGCAGCAGCATAGTAAGTGGCCCAGACCACTGCCTTGGCAAAGATATACAGGCAGTCCCCGAGTTACAAACATCCAACTTAGATATGACTCACAGTTAAGAATGGGAGTGAGACAACAAGAAGTGAGAGAATCTACTCATTGGAAAGGAAATTCACTTCTGAAAGAGTTATCATGGGGAAAAGGTGTGTCTACTGAAGCTTTAGCATCAATCTTTGCTTCCATAACAAGCCAATTTTTTCAAAATCCAATTGTCACAAGGACAGCAAGTGTGCTGAAATCTTCTGAACAGGTGCACAAACAGAAAAACAAGTACCACAGGGGTGTTAACCCTTCTCTGTGCTATCCAAATTTCTGTATGTATGTATGTATGTGTGTGTGTATGTACTGTATGTATCTGTGGATCTGTGTGTGTGTGTGTGTATGGCTGGAGTTATACATTACAAATGCAAAACTCCAGCCATATACGTACGTACGTACATACATACATATATAGTTCTGATTCACAAACAAATTCAATTTAACAATAAATCTGCAGAACCTATCTTGGGTTGCTGTGAGATGTATGGTCGTGTTACCAAAATAATACATTTAAATGTGTTGTAGAAGGCTTCTTGTCTGGAATTTTCCTGTTAACTTTCAAAAAGCAGGGAAATTCTAGACAAGAATCAACCAGGGCCAGCTAACACCTCCCAAGAAAGGAGTCCCCCAGGCAGCAATCAGCCAGGCTTTGGAGCGACAAGGCCATTACATTCTGATTAAGGTAGCCAATTGCAACATCTACATTTGTCTCAAGCAGACAAGAGTTCTTTCTCCCACCCTGGACATTCCACAGATACAGAAACTTCACTTGCCTAGTTTCCAACAGACCTCACAACCTCTGCGGAAGCCTGCCATAGATTTGGGTGAAATGTCAGGAGATAATGCTTCAGGGACATGGCCATACAGCTCAGAAAGCTCACAGCAATCCAATGATTCTGGCCATGAAAGCCTTCAACAACACATAGAACTTCTCTTGTTCGTAACTTGGGCTCTGCCTGTATATGCATTACTGTTGGGTTTTTTTAAAAAAATGGTTAATATAACAATTTAACTTGCAATGAAAGTACAATGGGCCCTTGCTATCTACAATGGCTTGGTTTGGTTCCAGAATGCTCAAGTTCCATTAGATACACTGGTATCGTAAAATGGTGTTCCTTATATAAAATGGTAAAATCAAGGTTTGTTTGTTTTTTTGGTGGGGGAGGGATAGTTTCAATGGTAGAAACAATGGATACAGAACCTTTGAATTTAGAAGAGCATCTGTAGTATACATTAAAAATATAAAGAGAGAAGAAGAAGAAAAAGAAAAAGAGAGGTGAAAGGGAAAAAAGGTCCAACCCCCTCTCCTGGCTTTATGAAAGTAAAGAAAAAAGAAATACTGTTCAACCATTAAAGATCCAACTAAATAATCCTGCAAAAGTACTAATAACCATAACCACAGATTATTAAATTGCTAAATGTCTTATTGCTAAAAATATCCATAAATGGTTTCCAGTCTTACAAGTTATGTGTTCATTTGTTCTAACTCTGCAACCTTGGCAATTCATTCTTCCATCATTGGTGCTTTAACCCATTTCCAAGTTGGAGTAAACTATATCCTTGCTGCTGTTATCATATATTGAAGTAGTGGTTCATATTTACTCGCCATTTCTTTATCCATAATGCTAAAGAAAAGCATTTCTAGTAACACTGCAAAAACCACCTTTAATTTATTTCTGAATTCGCATATAAATCCTAAAGCAATGACATTTTGCCTTCTTACAAGTGTACTAAATATGAAAAAGGAGCCTTCCTTATCTTGACATCAACATTTGCTAGAAACATTCTGGGACACTTTTGACAGCTTATTTAGAGTTAGATCTAAATATACATCATCTTAGAATCATAGAATTGGAAGAGAACTCATGGGCCATCCAATCCAACCCCCTGCCAAGAAGCAGGAAAATCACATTCAAAGCACCCCCGACAGATGGCCATCTAGCCTCTGTTTAAAACCCTCCAAAGAAGAAGTCCCCACCAGACTCTGGGCAGAGAGTCCCACTGCTGAACTGCTCTCACAGTTAGAAAGTTCTTCCTAATGTTCAGGTAGAATCTTATCCCAGTTTCCTGTATTTCACAAACTATTTATACACTTTTAAAATTACATGTTCATCGTCTTTGCATAACCCTGAATAACGGCTATGGCTAAATTTCTCTTATTTGGATTAGATTTGTTTTTAAATTGTATATAAGCAAACATTTAAGACCTTTGTGTTCCATAAAAATCTCTCTTGGTTTAAACTTCCAATACATCATAATCAATCAACTATCTCAAATTTTAAACATTATTTCATTTTTAAAAAGCTTTCTGCAGTGAACTGGTTAATATTATCTTACAAAAATGTTTACCTATGCCAAATTTGTAGCCTTTTAACACAACAAATATTAAATGCAACATCTACTGCACTTTATTGTACCAAATGTAAATACACCAACTAAATCTTAAATTTTGTCCTTCAGGTTCTAAGAGTCTCACATCTCTAAGCAACATCCATTTTTTCAAGCATACAAAACAACAGTCCTCATAATACAATTTGGCATTAGGCACTCCCAAGCTGCCCCCCTTTTTAAAGCTTCATACAGAGTTTTAAATTTTATTCTGGGTTTCTTTGCCTGCCAGACAAATCTAGAAATCTCTTTCTGCCATTTCACAAAAGGTATTCCATTTTTATCATCAGGGTCATTTGAAAGAGAAAGAAAAGCCTTGGCGACACATTTGTTTTTATTACTGCAATTCTACTTCAAAGATACATATATTTAACTCTTCTCATTTTTCTAAGTTTCTTTCCTTTCCAGGCTTTTTCTTGGGTGTTTTGAAATAATAAACTGTTCTTCATGATTGTAACACCCAAATATTTAAGCATTTTTTCTGCTTTGAACTTTTTCAAAGCACTTACTTCATTATCCATCTCTGAAATCATATTTTTAGGCAGCAATTCTGTTTTGTCACAAATTCACTTCAAACCCAGAGCAAATACACACACACTGCTAGTCTTCTTCAGGGTATGTGGCAATAGCAGCATCTGGAGGAAATGCTAGAGATGTCTTGATTTCCAAGGATGATGATGAGGCAGGAATCGGGAGCTTCTGGACTTCTAGAAATTGCCAGACTAAAGTTCCCATCATTCCTCACCATTGTTTATGCTGGAAAAGTCTGATGGGAGCTGCAGTGATATATTCTATCTGAAGCTGAACCAGGGCAGAGGTGACAGGTACATCATTCCTGTACTATGAGAGATGTGGTGGCTCACTCTTCAGACTATGAACCATGCTTTAAATGTATGAAGGTACCTCCCACACCCTGGTTCCTCCCTTCCACTAACCTCCTTCCTCACCTGCTGCTTTAACAGAAGAGAAAGGGCAGTGAATGAATGTGCTCCTTCCTGCCTAATAATGTTGGAAGCAAGGCTGTTCAATTCATGGTCCTCTGGAAATTGGCTGGTAACATCCAACAGTCAATATGGCCAGTGATGGCGGAATGTGGGGATTTACAATTGTCCATCTCTGGTTCCAAAGAGAAGGACTGCCTCATTACAAAATGAGCACACTGGATTCAGCCCCCTCCTCCATTTTTCTGCTTACAAAAAGGTAAACTAAGACTGTAAGGAAAATGATCGTTCATGGTCACCATAATATTTGAGAAACTTTGTAGATGAGAAAAATGGTGAATACTGACTTGCATAGATGAACAGAGGAGAAAAGCTTTTGAAAATATCTTAAAACTAGGCTTGGAGGTCTTTGAGGAGAGGAAAAGAAGGGATGCAGAAGAGGAGAAGGGAAGCAAAGGAGGGTAGAAGAGAGGGAGGGAGGAAGTTGATCTAGACAAGGAAAAAGAAGGAAGGAAAAGGAATGCATGGAGTTAGTGAATGGAGACCTGCTTGAGAGCAGAGAGACAACGTGGGATGGCTCTGTTCCCATCCACATGAGACACACCAAGGGAAAACAATCATAGGAGTGATCTTGGGAGGGGGAATATTTCCCCAATTCCCCTGATGTACATTTTCTCGTAGTTCTTACCAATGTTCAATAGCTTTTTGGAGTATGCTGCTTATTGTATTAGAAAGGTTAGAGGGGACAGATCCTATTTTCCCCCAGAAAGTACTGTTGACAACAAGAGTTGAATGGGGATGGTAAAATGATCACGATCACTATCCCTTCCCTTCTGCAGAAAGGTAGAAACTTGAAAAGATGTTTAATAATTTGCATTTTACAGCAGAGCATGTGCAAGTAACTACATATCCACACAACTGCCTTCTCAGTGGCAGAGCCAACTTTTCAGAAGTTCTCCTGAATTAATGGCAATGCTGCTTGGGGGATTCTGGCAGCCACTGTCCAAAAAGGATTCTGGCTCCCCCACTTTGATGCTGAAACTAGCCCTTGGCTAATCTGGCCACATGAGTAGGGGGATGCTGAGAGTCATAGTTGAAAGAAAATAACTGCCCTTGAAGTTTGATGAGAACAAAATCACTTACATTGAGTAGGTGTTACAGGAATCTCTGTTAAGTTACTGGAAAGTCTCCTTCACCCAGGGTGGGAAAAGATGTGAACAGGGGATTTCTGGTACCTCTGTAAAGCATCTCTGTAATTCACTTTTAAAAACAGGTCAAGAGATTATTTTCTTTTCAAATCATAAGCCCATCTCAGCAAACCATGCCTAGTTTTTCAAAAAACCAAACCTTTGAAGACCTGTGTATTTTCAAGACATTACAAATAGCACACAACACAATGGGACAAGTGGGTGCCAAGGCTACAGCAGCAAAAATTCATTCTTTTGTGATCTGCCAGAAAGAGCCCAATATGTTACTGAAACTTGGCTTACTGTCAACACAATTTTTCACAGAGCTCTATTTGTTTCCCTGTGGGCAAAACACAATTTTAAAAGGACACCATCTTGTCTTTCAGAGCTTCCTTGACATTACTCATTAACTATGCGGACAATCTCCTGGAATTTGTTAATCACTTTCCTGTTATGTGGTATACATTCTGTCTTGAGTTTCTATTATCACGGTTTTAAATAACATCCGGAAGGGATTTGACCTTCTTGACTCTCTAATTCAGCTTATGTTTAACTAATCCCCTTAAGGT
This sequence comes from Anolis sagrei, assembly GCF_037176765.1. Taxonomy (NCBI): domain Eukaryota; kingdom Metazoa; phylum Chordata; class Lepidosauria; order Squamata; family Anolidae; genus Anolis; species Anolis sagrei. Next base: position 186,569,304 of record NC_090024.1, on the reverse strand, counting down.
TTTTTAAAAAAGAAATTTCCTTATTTGAAATGAAATATGCCTACATTAGATTTTCTGGGCAACTTCACCTTTAAGCAGATGTGATGAATTTGATAACACTCTCATCACCATTCTCAATCAGTTTGACAACTCCAGGGTACCTTCCACTTGGTGTCCCATTGGTGTCTAACTGTTCTAAGGTTTAGTCATTTATCATAGCTAGCAATGTCCCAATTTGCATATACATTTGCCTATTCAATATAAAAATAGTTGAAGTCATCACGTATTACACATTTTTTCCTCCTATGGTGGCCTCCTTTATTTTTTTCTCCACCCATCTTCTGAAGCATCAGTCAGTGAAATGGCAGTATATCAATTGTATCAAAGTTCTTCTTAGACCTAATGCAACTTGTGGCCCCTGACATGCTTTTAGACTAACTCCCACTATCTCTACTCATCATAAGTTGTCCTAGCTAGGACTGATGGAAGTTTCATTTCAACAGCGTTAGTAGGACCACAAGTAGTCCAACCTGGACTTAATAGCAGACATGGGAACCATGGAGCTCTCCAGATGTTGCTGGACATCAAACATCAGCAACCATAATGTTGAGGAATGATGGGAGATAAAGTTCAACAATGTTTGGGAGAGATACATGTCACCCATTCCTGATCTAGAGAGACCATATCCAGAGGTGTCATTTTGTGCAAATCTGTTGCTTAAGGAAGTTTTGTTTTCATTCTTACACAAATGTCAAATCCCACAGATTCTACTTTCATGGGTATTTCCACCAGTTCTTCCAAAAGTTGTTGTACAAGATATTGTAAAAGGTGTTCTGTAAGCTACTGTACTATTTTCAAAAAATGTTTTGCAACCCATCAGAGCTTCAACAAGTTAGATGTTGCTTGTATTAGTTTTGCTATTTGTTTAATTAGTGGTGCAAAAGTGAAAAACTTTGGCTCTCTAGATTTTTCTACAACTCCCATCGGCCAATAGTCAACATAGACCTGCCTTCCAAAAACCTCTGTTGGGCCACAGTAGCCTGGCCCTGTCCTTAAGGAAAAGCTCACATTCTGAACCAGATGCCCCTCATGTCTATCAGCCTTCCTTCAGAAATCAACTTGAAAGCTGCTTTGCAAACTTTTAAATGTGAAAATCCCAGCAATCTGGTTCCATTGCCATTCAGGTGGAGCCTGTCTCTTTCAGCTTGTCCCAGCAAGTTCTCCGGTGCCTGACAAATCTAAACCTTGCCTCCTGATGCCACTGTCTCATCTGTGCATTGAGACTCCTCTGCATGTAATTTTCTGGCTGTTAAGGGAAGATAAATCCACCTTGGGCTTTGGGGAGAGGGGGGCAGAGGATGGCGGACGGGCACGACTCATCCATATTTATCAAATACAATCGCAGATTTGGCAAATCCTGTCCAATCGTCCCAGCTCTATTTTGCATTATTAAATATTCATACATGCTGGTTGACAACATGGAGTTTGCACATTTTTGGCTGCTGAATCATTTATGTACAATCAAAGGAGACACAGAACCCCACCAAGAAAGCTTTTCACCACTAACTCTCATCTACTCAGCTATGGCCTCTTGCCATAGTTTTCAGGCAAGGGCAGAATGTCTCCTTAATAACCACCCCACCCTCCCAGAACTGCACAGAACATGCAATCCATAATTTTCATTAGTTTCATTCCATAGAGCCTAATAACAAACATTCATATTTTTGAGAAGGGGACAAAGACATTTCTCAAGTATGTGTGAGCCATCCCACTAAAGGGGAATGGAGGTTCCGGTTATGGTGGTATATATAGAATGAATGACTCCTACATTTAAAAGTAATCAGGCTTGTACTGAACTCTGCAAGATTTTTAAAAGTAATTCCCCCCCCCCTTTTTTTTTTTTTGCTGGGAATAAATCCACACTAATCTAGACCTTTGAGCAGAGAGCCTGTCCCACCCCTTCCCTTATAAAGCTCCCAGACTTCCATATCATTCTCCTGCCATAGGAAAAGGCTGAGCAAGGGATTAGGGAAGAAAATTCGGAACGAATGCACTTAAACCTGTTACAATCTGTCACCTGCCGGAGTCAAGCATGTTGGTGGGACTTAACAGGATCAGAGCAAGCTGATTAGGGACAAGTCGGTGAGTGCACACATTCACACTTCTTCCCTACTTTCCCTCCTTCCAGTGTACAAAGGAGCCAAACCCCAGTCCTTACACCAAATGCACCTGATTTTCCTGAATTCACAACGACATTGAATATGAAATTCTCATCCCATTTGTTAGTTTTTGAGGCTGCCAAACTTAAAGTCTTCTTGGTGCAGCATATGTACAGTCTGCAACTTTTACATCTTAGTGTGCTTGGGGTTGCCCATTTGTACACTCATTTCTGTATATTGAAAACTGCTTGTACTGCTTGTACTAATATATTCATTGTAAGGAGGGGAAAAGTTACTACTTCATCTATAACTCACAGAATCCCCAGCTGATGAATTCTGAATTTGTAATTCAAAATGTACATTTTCCAAGCTCTGGGCAGCAAGGAGGGAGTTGTAGTTATTGTTCATTCATTCAGTTGTTTCCGACTCTTTGTGAACCCATGGACCAGCCCACGCCAGAGCTCCCTGTCGGCCATCACCATCCCCAGTTCCCTCAAGGTCAATCCAGTCACTTCAAGGATGCCATCCATCCATCATGCCCTGGGTCGGCCCCTCTTCCTTTTTCTTTCCATTTTCCCCAGCATCACTGCCTTCTCTAAGCTTTCCTGTCTTCTCATGATGTGGCCAAAGTACTTCATCTTTGCCTCTACTATCCTTCCCTCCAATGAGTAGTTGGGCTTTATTTCCTGAAGTATGGACTGGTTGGATCTTCTGGTGGTCCAAGGCACTCTCAGAACTTTCCTCCAACACCACAGTTCAAAGGCATCTATCTTCCTTCGCTCAGCCTTCCCTAAGGTCCAGCGCTCACATCCGTAAGTGACTACAGGGAATACCATTGCTTTAAGGAGGGAGTTAGCCAAATATAATAAAAGCTTCCTATTCAGCTATAATCAAAACTTTATTGCAACTTAGCTGTGTTTTAAATAGCCAATTGCTGTATCAACATTGAATCAACCTTGGAAATTGAACTTGATGCCACTGCCATGTATAGTATTCTGTGGATCTTTGACTGGATCATCATTTAAATACACTTTTTGAATTTGTAGCTGCATATAGCAAAAAAACATTTTTGTTTTTCCTTGTGTGCTGGGAAACATCATTGCCCCTGTGCAAAAAGAGCACAAATGGATTATAGAACAATATAAGAGACCTAAAGTTTGGTAAAATTTTTACTTTGAATGATCAGGAGTGAGGAGAAAGAAGACAGGAAGCATCTCCAGAAAGAGCTGGGAAAGACACCTGTCAGAAACTATTTGCACTCACTGTGGGAATTACTATGCCAGAACAAATGTAAGGCAGTAGATGTAAGGTATTCCTGTTTTGTTTTTCCCCCTCTAGGTCTCTTGACAACAATTGTGTGCTTCTCTGCAAGACCAGCTCCTCTCACTTCCTGTGCACTGGTGCCAGGGTTTGAAGACCGTCATCTCATCATGGAGGGAAAGGGACTGTTGACGACTACACTATGGGCTCAACCCTGTGAATCAGGATATGCCCTGTCTGTTTTTGCTCTTGGGTCTGTACATGGGACACCGAGGCTACCAGAACAGCATATTAGGATTGTCTGCGGGAGGTTTTGTTTTCTCTCTTCCCATTCCCCCCAAGAAGAAATTGCACCTATTTCTGGCTTAATTTGTGGAGTTTTGAGCTGAAGTACAGCTTTCTGTAACCATTTCCCCCTGTGGCAACAGAGCATTTGCCTTGGTACCCAAGATTACAGCAAGCCTCCTAAATTTGAGGAGAATGTATGCCTCCTTGAGACATATGGTCATGATAGACTGAGGTCGTTTCTAAGAGTCTGGGATGTTCTCCAGTTGCTGTGAAGAAAATGTTCTTTGTGCCTCTTCCTTTCACTCATCAAAACCCATCCAAAGGAGGTGAGAAGATGATAAAGGAACATGATGCCATGGCCACTCTGGACCATGGTCTGTTTTGCCTATGGAGGAAAAGAGTTTCCACGAAGACTTTGGAAGATACTCTGTTCATGCCACTCTCTGATAAAAGTTCCCTGTGCAATGGCAGGGTGATTACCCTGGACCAAAAATGTGTATTTCATGATCTTCTACTTTCCATTTGTGTTTACAGTGTTTACAGTGTTTTATTTCTAGAAATTTACTCATTGCACCCACCTAATCAACTGCTGAGAATCATTCACCAGTAATCAGGCCAAGCTTGGAAATTTGGGAAGCATTGATTCAATAGGATTACTTGCATTTTTCTATTAATGCATTCTGACTTTAGAAGGTATTCTTGGGATTGAGCAAGTATGTCTGACTTTAGAAAATATAAGCTCCCATCTGATTTGTCCCTTAGGTCAAATCCATCAACTGGTACTATATGGGAATTTACTGGAAAATGTTTGCTTTTCCCCCAGGGTGTAACATGAAGCAGGGGCTCTGAAAGAGATAAATTTTGATTATTGCGCCTTTGCCTGGAAAGGTTATCCCTCAATGTTATATTATTTAGGAACTAAAACTGCATCTGTGGAGCAGTTTCTCTCACAGTGGTTTGAGTGCTGTAATACTAACCTGCAAGTGGAAAAGAAGGCACCAATTTAGGCTGTGAGCTGGTGTTAATGCTAGTCTGGAATGTGCCATTCACAATAAACCTGCTCAACCTTGGTTGCCACTGGATTTACTGGCAACCAGAATGAGAACTGGCACAACTCCTTTGTGGTAGGCAGAAGAATGCAACATACAGAAGAGACAGATGTGGCTCTTTTTTATCCAAATCCTTGCCATTCTAACCCTGAAGATAACATCCTGTTTAATGCTGTTGCGCAAAAGCTTCACCAGCACCCGTAAGGAGATGGAGGCAACAGCAGTCATGGAGGCAGACACAGTATGACTAGTACCTTCACATGGCTGCTCCAGTAGTCCAGGGTGTTATGGTGGTCATAGAGTGATGGGATGGAGATGTAAGTCTTTCCACTGTGGATGAATGGGACTTGCATACCTTGAAAAAGTATCTGACTAATACAACCTCTATGAGAATTCTAGCCAGCAAATCCCAGTCACAAGTCCCGGAAAAAAAAAAACACATAATGCTCTATTACATATTCATCATTGTCTGCTCTTATTGGGTAGACTAAATAGAGGAAGCCACAGCCCTGAGTGTGGAGGGGTCTTGGAGGTCTGTTATTCACAGGGTCACTACAACCCTACAGCCATTTCTAGATTAGAAGGTGCTAGTTTCACATCTTGCCTATGCATGGCAAGGCCATGTCCTCCTCCGGACAACCCTTTATAAAAACACCATGGTCTCATGCTACAAGTCTCACAAGACCAAAAAGACTACAAGCTCCCAGTTTATTCACCCACTGCTGTTTTTTCTTGATGAGCTGTCCTGCTGATTTCAAGTCTTCCCCAAAGTAATAATGAAACTCCCTTAACTTCTTCCATTGTATTTATCTCACTTGCTTCAGAAGAGCCTGATTTTTTACAAAGCCTTCCAAGACTCACTGGGTGCTAGTGACCAATGTATGAAAAAGCAGTAGAAAGTCCAGCCCTCTTTACCTGTAAATATCAAAGTTCTTGAGGCCAACTCCCCACTCAACATCCTTTTATTGTCTTATTGTGAGTCGGACTCTTATGTTTTGAGAGCCTTTTCCACTGTAATCTCCAAACTTTGTGACATCAAGAAAAATGTTAGGAATTAAACTCTAACTTTATTACTCAAAGAGGGGATCCCCCCCTTGCTTCCTGTTTTTATGGTATATATGTATGCTTAGAGTTATAAACTACTCCTAACACTGATAGTAGTTTGTAGGTGTAATTGTAAACATCCGTGAAAATCCGTGAGCCAATCTGCAGCTCTTGAACGAGGAAATCCCATGAGCACACAGAAGGATGCAAAGATCTGTTCTGAGATTCAGAAACAAAAATGAAATGCAAGTATGATGAGTGCACCATTGGTGTGCTCCTACTAAGAATGGCTATAGAGGAATTGGGTTATAATAACATGTGTTATTATTAAACACGTTAACCAATTTTACACATTTTTCATTTAAACAATACAAAAATATCTAGGTTAATTCCGAAGAGGCCACAAAAGTTGTTCCTTGTCTGCTTCCTTTTGATATTGAACAAACTAACATGATGTCTCTCAGAAGATTAGTTACAGCAGGTGATATTAAAGCGGAAGTAATAAGAGACTTTGGGATGCTGTTTTCCTGGATAGCACTTCCTAGTCTTTTGTTGATGTCTCTCTTCAGCTGGCAAAGCGAACAGTGCGGGCACCACAAGATAGCACAGAAGTCCCCCAAGAGAGATCTGAGGATCCCGTATTTTGTCCAATATAACCCTGGACATGAGACAACCCACTGTGTTTCCTGGTCCCAAATATTCTGGTGCACAGAAATTTGAAAAAGCTAATGTTGCATTGAGGGAGCCCCCGGTGTCGCAGTGAGTTAAAGCACTGAGCTGCTGAGCTTGTTGATTGAAAGGTCGCAGGTTCGATCCCGGGGAGCGGCGTGAGCTTCCGCTGTCAGCCCTAGCTTCTGCCAACCTAGCAGTTCGAAAACATGCAAATGTGAGTAGATCAATGGGTACCGCTCCGGCGGGAAGGTAACGGCGCTCCATGCGGTCATGCTGGCCACATGACCTTGGAGGTGTCTATGGACAACGCCGGCTCTTCAGCTTAGAAATGGAGATGAGCACCACACCCCAGAGTCAGACATGGCTGGACTTAATGTCAGGGGACTACCTTTACCTTTACCTAATGTTGCATTTGCTATCTGGATGAAGACAAGATCCACTCCCTTGATGTATTTGGAGAGGAGACATTAACTCAAACAAGGAAGATATTTTTCCTGGCATCCTGTTGGTTTGTAATGAGTAGAACAGTGGTTGCCAACCTGTGGGCCACAGCCCAGCCATGGGCCATGAGAATGAAAATCCAGTTCGCAAACCTCCTTCCTTTTTATTTATTTTATTTTATTTATTTTATTTCCTCTCCTTTCTGCAGAGCTAACCAGCCCTGCCTCTTTTAGTACTAATTCTGGAGAGTGGGCCCTGGTTAAAATGGGACCTGGTCAAGTAGGCCCTGGTCAAAGTGAGTCCTTGTCAAAAAAAAGGTTGGGCACCACTGGAGCAGAGTAAACCCAAACAATCAATTGTGGAATGGTGAATCAACATTTCCATTTTTAAAAATGACCACTCTCTCTCTTTTGGATATGTTTAAACAAATGGTGGGTGGACACCTTTCAAACATGTTTTAGTTGTGTATTTCTACATGGCAGGGGATTGAATGAGATAATGCTTGTGATCCCAGGTCTTAAAATTTTATGATTCTACTCTAGTCAGGCCTTGCAATTGGACGTAGGGAAGCTATTAATAGTTGGGAAAATCATCTAATACCAGAGAGATAAGATCCCACTCTGAGTGCACACAAACACACAAGGTATGAATTGCTTTTTATTTGTCAGACAAACACAACTGCAGTTGGTTACATCTATTTTCATGGGTGGGAATCTGAAGCTCTCTGCATGTTTTCAGACTGCAAGTACTATAAATCATAGCCAGAATATTTAATAGTGACACACAAGAACAGTATAGTCCAACAATGCCTGGAGGGGTGTCTTGTAACTGAGCCCTAATGTCAGTAACTAAGTTTATATTTAATTTAGTTTAATTTATATCCCAGCTTAGTCCTGGCATGGGAGTCTATTAGGAGAAAAGTTGCAACTGGGACTTCTCACTGCACCAGTATTTCCATTTAACTATAACAGCACTTAAATGTGTATCTATGTGTCTCCATGGAGACTGGCCAGAATTTTCTTTCATGGTCTACATTGCATAACTTTACACATACTTATCTGTATATCAGTGGCACTATGGAAACCTGTTAGAGCGAATTGTGTTTTATCAGACCACTGGAAAGGGTATTGTGATACACATCAGACTTTACCAATGAGCTTCAGTACTCCTTAGCCAATGCCCCAAAACACATTGGTTCCATTGTACATTGGTCCTGATGAGTACTGGTCACCTTACTAGCTCTTCTCTATAGCAATCATTTGGTAGCTCCATGCTGAATATGGATTCTGTGAAATTCTATTTCCCAAAGAGATACATCCCTTACTGAAATCTGGCCATAGTTTATGTCCTTTCTCTCTCTCTGAATGCACTTCCAATTGATGCTGTTAATCCAGGAGTTTGAAGAAAAGATTTAGGCAGTTTATAAACCAAATAAGAACAATTTATTTTGAGAAGCAAGCTCTAGGAAGAAGAGAAGGAAGAAAGGTAGGATTATGGCTGGGGCTGGAAATGTTTACACACACTAAGCTAAGGAGCAACCATCTATGGGAAGTGGGAATTCTTTCGTAAGATATTAATGGAGCGCAAAATATAACAGAAGTGGAACATTAATAGGACTGAGAAAGAGTTCCAGTCCAAAGAGCATAAAATGAATAACTGCTTTGGAATTGTTGACATGGCATGTGGCCCATGGAGATGCAAACCATAAACATACAGTAATATAACTCCTGTGGTATTCATTTACATGTATTACACATCTCAGTAGTTGGGGAGGAGCAGGGAGGCTCACAAAGATAGACAATGTTTATTGTGATCTTAGAAGTATCAAGGGCTTGCTTTGTACATATGCGATGGTGGAGAAAAGCACTTTCCTGCCCATTTGGAAATGAATTTACTTCTGGCTTCCTTCATGCCAAAATGCTCAACCTATGATTCTTCACCATGACATTTATCCAGTTACTGCAAAACCCCTTCACCCTCACTGTTACTTCTGCAATAGCTATTTCATCCCAGGCTTCCAAATAATCTCTCTCTTGTACACACACACTATATATAGTTGTTCTGAGACCAGGTGAATGGAAAATGTACTCTCAACCTACTGGCTTTCAGACAAATTTGGGGAGGGGTACAATCTAAGCTGATTAATGGAGGCACCCAGCGCTCTTGCAACTAGTGACCCACAGTCATTCAACAAAGCAAGGTAGACATCCTGGCTCTTATTTTCAAAACCCCAGACTCAAGATCTTCCTCTCTCTGCCTGCTGTGTAAAATCCAATTCTCACTGCTTCTTCAAGGTATGTTAGCTGATAATATTCTGTTCAGAGGAATGACTTGCATGAACACCACCAAACATTAGCATGCTGCAGAATGGGGGGAAAATACAGCTCAGTGACAAGGTTAGACGCCATCTGCCTCTGAAGGAGATGCAACAGAGAACAACAAAACATTTTTCTTAATCTGGGCAAATGTCCAAATAAGTGGAATATGTATGCGTCTGGCCAGCCAAAGTTAAATACCTGCCCATTCTGCTCCCGCTCCTCCCCATGCAATCAGAGAGCAGAGAGAGACCAAGTCTCAAAGGCACTAATTCATGTCTCGGCCTAATTACCATTGATTGGATTTCCTCCTACAACAGTCTCTCTCATTATCACCACACCATTTGAAGATGTTCTATGAGAGGGCTTCTTAAGGAATCCATTGAAACAAGAGGAGGAGGCCGCCTGCATTCTGGACACACAAAATCCTAGTGGAGGAGCCATTAATTACTTGTAAACATAGGATGGCAACAGAAGTGTCCTCTGGCAGAGGAAAGGGCATCCAGCAGTCGCTGTCCCCCTGTGAGGCTTGATTTAGAGTCTGAAGCCAATGTCTCCTTTTCCATCAATTTCAGTCATACTCAGAAGACTCCCTGAAGTTGTACTGCCTTCCAGACAATTGCACAAATTGACAATTCTTTCTATGGGTCACTAGCCAACTGTGTCTTCTCATAACCACTATGCTAGATTTCATAGGGTGTATATCTGAAATAAATGCTGGAGTGGCTTTATTTGATAGGCCAGTGAAGGAATTAAGGTTTTTCCTCAATCCAAAAAGAGAATGGCGAGTGATAAATTCAATCAAGTGAAGCCATAAACTAAAATCCATATGAAAAGTGAAGCAGGAGTCAGTTCTAGGCATGTCTGGAAAGAAATTACCCCCGAAGTTGACCAGCTGTGAAAAGAACCATGAGTTGCTCTCTAAAATTGTGATTTTTATACAATAAAAATGCCCCATGTGGTTCAAATTCAATCCATGGAAAATCTTCCAAAAGAACACAGAAAGCATATTGGCTAGAGCAGAAATGGGAATTTTTTCAAACACTGACTCAAAGGGGTAAAAAGCGGTATTCTACAAAAATGAGAATTGGAGAATATGCCCATGAAGACTGAAAACATGTACTGATTGCTCATAAATAAGGCATCTATTTGGAGCATCAGTTGGAGGCTTGCCTCCCTTTCAGTTTTTCATATTACTGCCCTCAAGGTTGGATTAAGGTAGCTGGTGCCCTGGAGAATTTCTGGCTGAGAATCCTAAATGCCACTCCTTTCATGCATGACAGCATCACATGGAACCCTGGGATCTGATGTTTATGACTGACAAAAATAGAATTATTTACCAGACAGCACTAGTTGCACCCCCACCCCACCCAGCTACAAATAGGACAATACAATGGAGTTACAAGTAACTTCAGGAAAAATTAGAAGACCATGCCAGTAAATCAAGGAGTCAACTTCATTTCTACCATGAAGCCCACAGTCTTCAGTGTAGCCTTCCTCCCCCTGAGCAGAGTAAGCCTTGGTCAGACCACACCAGGAATACTGTGTCCAATTCTGAGCACCACAATTTAAGAGAGATGTTGGCAAGCTGGAATGTGTCCAGAGGAGGGCAACTAAAATGAGCAAGGGTCTGGAGAACAAGCCCTATGAGGAGTGGCTTAAAGAGCCAGGCATGTTTAGCCTGCAGAAGAGAAGGCTGAGAGGAGACATGGTGAGGGCCATGTATAAATATAGGAGGGGAAATCATAGGGACGAGGGGCCAAACTTGTTTTCTGCTGCCCTGGAGACTAGGATGCGGAACAATAGATTCAAATTACAGGAAAGGAGATTCCACCTGAACATTATGAAGAACTTCCTAACAGTGAGAGCTTTTCAGCCTTGGAACACTCGGCCCTAGAGTGTAGTGGAGACACCTTCTTTGGAGGCTTTTAAACAGATGATGGCCATCTGCTGGGGATGCTTTGAATGCGATTTTCCTGCTTCTTGGACTGGATGGCCCACAAGGTCTCTTCCAACTCTATGATTCTATGTTTCTATGATTCAGTCTAAGCTACTTCTAATTTACACAAAGGGAAAGGAATATCACAGTTGCAAAGAGATTTCCTTGCAGATTCTACATATGAAGAAAAGATGGTAAGTGCAGAGGACTGTGTGGTGGAAATATAGACAGCACTGTATATGTGTAAACTTGTCTGCCTGTGAATGTACTCTGGAAAATGTGATGGTAGTGAAAGGAGCCACTACAGATGATCTCTTCCAGCTGTAAAAAATCAATATCCACAAAGCAATTTTAGTCCCTCTATTCAAACCCTATTCACTGTTATGTATTGCCACATTCCTCACATTTTTATATTCTATCAGTGTTACAGGTTCTTTTTACAAAAATGGTATTCACTAATAAACCACAACAAAAGGAATGAAGTTAAAGGTCAGAATAAACTACAAAAATAGTGAAAAGAATCAAATATACTGGGGAAAGTGTTTATTATTCATCTTGGAGTTGCTGTAGGATATGACATCAATTTTCTTTTAGGTCCAAACTCTTTAACAGTGCTTGTGAAATGTCTTTAGAAGGCAAATGGTCATAATTCCAGTGATAATCTGGGATGAGATTACGCCTGTCACAAAAAGAAGCACGTGTCAAATAAATGAATAATCCCCTTGGCTTCCAAGGTTGTCAGGAGACATCCTTCCCAGTCTTATATTCTACCACTGAGCTATAGATTAATTTCATCTGCTGATAAAAGTATGTCTCAACTTCATTTTAAAAGCTTTGTATTATTCTTTTACAAATACTGTTTCAATGACAGCAACACATAACACATAAGAAGGAGCATAAAACTCTTTTAATTGCAAAGCCATCACCAATGAATGGGCTTCCCAGGCAGAATCGAAAGTCCACGTCTGCTCTCTCTTTGTTGGCGGGCAAAGACCCGTGTTGGGTCCTCCAGATGTTTTAAACTTCAGATCCCAGAATTCCTGATATTGGCCAAAACTAGGATTTTTTGGGGGGGGGGGAGAAGTCCAAAACACCTGGAAGACAAAAGTTTGGAAATCGCTGGTTTAAACTTTAAAGCAGGTAGCCTATGTGCTTATCGAATGGTTCAGCACTTTGGATAGCTCCTATGAAGTTAGATTATTGCCCCACTGATATAGAAGCCAACAGTAGTCACAGATGGTGAAAATATAATTTCAAAACTAAAAGGTATCATTTGCATGTGTCCTTGCTGGTGGTCCAACATGTAGCCACATTCCTGGAAACAAAATGAGAGGATTTGTCCTTTTAAATAAAGAGTTATACTTTTATTCTACCTTTCTTGTGAGGAGTGTCTGGTTGTATACATGGCTTGATTGCCTCCTCCAACTTTATCCTCACAGTAACCCTGTCTGACAGTTTAAAGAATCTTTGGCTCTTTTTAAAGCTTTTTGTATTATTTATTCATTAGTTTAAACACAAACAGTGTAAAAGACAATCAAAAAAGAAGAAAAAACAAAGTAAAAGAGAAAGGGAAACAAGAACAAATGAAGATAGGTCGTAGATAGATAAGTAGATAGACAGATATAACTAAGACTAAAACTAAACTAAGAGTCAAACACAATATTAAAGCAATATACAGTGGACCCCTGGTATCTGCTGGGGTTTGGTTTCGAGATCCCTGTGAATACCAAAATCCATGATTGCCCAAGTCCCATTATATACAATGGTGTAGTAAATGGTATCCCCTAAATAAAATGGTAAATACAAAACATACTTTTTTGGATTTTATTTTATATTTTCATGACAGTGAAGGTTGAATCTGTGGAAACAGAATCCATGGATGTGGAGGGTTGAGTATACCCTAACCAGTGCACTAAATGCTAATAAACTAAAATATCAAAAGGCTCTGATTCTCCAATCCACACTGTAATGAAGTAAAAAGAAAAAAGCTGGAAAAAATGCAATATTTTACCACTATAGATCTAATTACAAATTATTAGTAAATATAGCCAGAAATTATTACATCATTAGATTTCTTATTGGTCAAGAAGTCCATAAATAATTTCCAGTCTTTTACAAAGTCTTCTATTAGTTTGTCCTTTTAGATCAGGCAAGGGCAAACCTTGGCCCTCCAGGTGTTTTGGACTTCAACTCCCACAATTCCTAACAGCCTACCGGCTGTTAGAAATTGTGGAAGTTGAAGTCCAAAACACCTGGAGGGCTGAAGTTAGCCCATGCTAACTGTTTTAGATTCATATTCATTTGGTGATTTGGGCTAACTTGGCTGGGAATCTTCGGTTCTGAAAATGTTTTGGTCTTCACCTCCAGAAGCCCCAGGCAAGTGATAAGGAATCAGGGGAGCTCATGAAATTCATGGGGTTGTCATAAGGTGATAGACAACTTGGAGACTCAGAGATTTTCCTACCCCTTTATTAGAGGAAGGATGAAAGAGAGAAAAGTATATGATTTGCCCAAGGTTGCCTGTTGAATTTCATAGCTGAGTGCAGATTTAAATATAAAGGGTACAGATATGACCTGCAAGCATAAACTGTTCTTCTACCCAGCATCAACAAGGGAGATTTACTCATCCTTCCCTCACTGTCAGATAGCTGGTATATGTTTATTGGAAAAGACTGCCCTGTAGCATCCCACTTCCCTTCTGACTAAAAGCATCATCCCCTTCTACTTACTCACCCAGCAGCCAGTGACGGTTAGGAGTGGGAGCACAGCTCTCACTCTCTAATACAGTCAAACCAACACAATAGCTCCATCTCCCCCCTGGCCTCCTCTTCACATAACCCACTGGTGACAGGAAGGGTCAGGTCATCTGTCAACAGCAAGTACTCAGATGCCTTGCCTTGAGTGCAGAGCAGTTGCTAATGGTAATGGAGCTGAGCAAAGCTCATGCCTGCACTCTCTATTCATGTGGCCGAAAAGGATGCCTCAGCAGTGGAGTGGCAGCACACCTGCACAGCCCTGTTCTCTTTCCGGGGAGCAATTTTGCTTTTGTAGGAGATGAAGCATCTGAAGTGATGTTCTGCAAGGGTCCCTCAAGCAGTCACCACCCTTTTTACTTACTGGTTGGTTGTCCCATTTTGCCTCTAAAGTGAATGGCATGGGGCCACTTGAGATTGGTATTGGAGGCGTTGGGTGATTAAGGCTGCGAAGAACTGGCAACGGGCCCAGAACAAGATGCATGGATGAAGGAGCATCACTAAATCATTCTACTAATCAAATGTTACTGCATTCTTTAAACGAGGCTTGAAGTGATTTGAGTTTCACCATACTCATACTCCCCTCTTCTTGCTTTTCATGTCAGAATGGGCTGCCTGTGGTGGACAAAAACTCAGATGACACTTCATGGCTGGCTGAGAAAAGTAGCATCAACATGAGCACCATTCATCCCATTTCCCTGTGCTGATGAACACAGGGAAAATGTAATGGTGCTGATGTCCCATATGAACAGAAGCCAATTCTACTCTCTAAACTGTCTTGAAGCAATAGGATAATTCAGAGTTTCCAGCAACCTCCAGAATATCTCCCAGTTTAGCCCAAAGAAGGGCAAAGTTATTTTCTAATCCTAAAAACCATGATACTCAGAGGAGATCAGGCAATTGCAGATTTGAGGTGAATCTGGGTTTTCTTGCCAGTATGGATTTATTCTCAGGCAAAAGCAAACTGGAGTAGCCAGTCCTAACTTGTGCTATCTTCATTAATAATGTTTGCTATCTTGACCACCACACTTGGCGCACGTGTCCTGTTTTCACTTGCAAAACTTTGGAGAGTATGAGTTTCCATGACCAAGCAAGGAATTGATCCCTGTTCTCCAGAGCCATAGTCCAATACTCAAACCACTACACAGTCACTACTAATAGTATACTATAGCCTTTTCCTAAGTGATAATAAGAATCAGAACCAGCTTGCTACTGCAGTCAAACAACTGTTATGGGTTAGTTGGGCATGTTATAAGCATACTGTATAAAACAAAGCATTGAACTTGCAAACATTGCTGGGAGCAGCAGGTGGCTGCTGGTAGCCAGTAGCTGATACGTGGCGGTTGGTCACTGGAAGCTGAAACTGACATCAACAGGGAGAATGGTTGCCTTTCTACCAGTCAAGGGCATCCTGATTCCATTCAGAAATTGAACGTCGTTTGAAGAAGACTCACAGAAGAAAGTGTTTGTTCTGATCCTGTGGTGAGGTCAACTACATTGTATTTTGTAACTGTTATTCTAAGTGGATGAACTATTTTCTTTTCTACTTTAAAAGCACAACTGGTTCAAGTGTATTTTTGTTTGTCAGGACTTGAGCCCAGGGTCACACTGCATTAAAGGCACTAGTATATCTTTAAAAGGATATGTGTTCACAAGCTTCCATACTGCTGAAGTACTGACACTGGTCTGACATACACAATACTGGCTCCTCTATTGAGATACCAACACATAATTTAGTTTGGTTTTCCACTTTTCGGAACCTCCTATCTCTCCTCAGATCCCATGCATACCTTTGGGCAGTCTGGGGGTCATTTTGTCCCTTCAAAAAACTGCATGGGATGAAGCAGGCCTAGAACTGTACCCAAAAGAAACAAAATTTAACATAGCAGCATCAAGCTACTGAGTTGCATGCAGCCTGCAAGCCACAGTTTGCATACTCCTGATATAAATATCATACCAGTTAGCATTAACATACCGAAGTGTTCAATACAACTTTCTCTCCTCTCCTTCTCTCTCCCCCACACTCATACATGTATACATTCACACACACACACATACAGAGCAGCTCTTTAAGGTAAATCACTGCTACTGTTCCCCCATATTTCATATACAGCTTTGAGGCTCTGTGAATAAGAATTTCCTACAAATCTTGTAATATTTGGAAGATATGATGCCTATTGAGGGCTGTGTCAAAGACAAAAGGCACTGTTAACACACATTTCTGCAGGAACACTAACAGAGCAGGTCAGGGTTCCTTTCCCTTTGGCTGGATCTACACTGCCATATAATCCAGTTTCAGAATGCAGATTAACTGCTTTGAACTAGATTATATGAGTCAAATACTGCCATACAATCCAGTTCAATGCAGATAATCTGCATCCAGAAACTGCATTATATGACAGTGTAGATGGAGCCTTTGATAATATCAATGAAAGCAGTTAATGTAATAATAATTGTGTGAGAGGAAAGACCCTTGAAGAGTTAATTTTCTTTCAAAGATTGCAGCTCCCAGATTCCTCTAGCCAACATGGTCACTCCATGCTGGGTGAAGAACTGGAGAAATAAAAGAAGTAAATTTTGTAGTTCTGCTTAAGTTCTCTCTACCCGGAGAAAATTCAGCAGGTGCCAGAAGTAAGATTGTTTTCAATTCCATCTCTCTTTATCCCCAGCTAATAAATCCAATCAATAATCTGGAAAGATGGAAAGAGAACTCCAATACAGAGAACAAGGGCTGTCCTGAATGTCTCCTCTTGGTGCCTCCTAGAACATTTAAATGACTCAAGCCAGAGAAATATGTAGGTGTGTACATACAGAAGAGACCGAAAGGGTGGGCGTTGGGTGTGAGACAATGACTTGTAATTTAAATCTTCTTGGAAGGCACAAAAAATAATAATTTGCTCAGTGCTAACCAAGAATGAGAAATGAAAAGTTCACGCTTCGCTGGACGCATCTGCCTGTGAAAATTTATTTTATTTAGCAATTCTAATGGGTCAATTAAAATATATTAGCATGACAATTTCATTTCTTTTCTGATCAGTTACAAAGTAAACAGAAAATTTAAACCCTTAATCTGTGAAACAACCTTCAAGACACCCTAAAAAGGAATTTCAAGAGGGAGGATGCTTATCTCTGGAGCTGTCACACATTTCATGCAGCATCCAGACCAAAAGCTCCTGTTGCTGTCAGTCATTCTTCTTTTGCTATAAGTCAGAGGTGGACAACTGTCCAAAAAAACACTAAACCTTAGATGGTCCTATTTTTGTTGTTGTTGTTGCTGCTGCTGCTGCTGTCACTAGCTAGAATTCCCCTATGAGTGAGCAACCTGGAGTGATGTATTCCTGACTGGTTCATACTAGTTTAAGGGAGATGTAGGGATAACAAAAATTCTCCAGTTCCTTTTATTGTACAGCAGCCATTGCAATTGACAGGACTCTTTTCCCTGTTGATCAGCAAGCAGCTGGCTAACATTCCTACTCATTTCCTCATGCGAGCAATTCCTGGCACCAAGGGGGATTGTAACAAGTACCATGATTCTGACTCTTAGAATAGGGATCACTCACAGGAGTGGGGAAAACGTCCACCAGCTGTTTCATGATCAACAGGAAAATGGAGCTACTTACTGCTGCCTGGCAAATAAGGATTTAGGGATCAGGCCAGGACACTCTACATAGTCACAAAATAAAATGGTCACAGGGCTATATAGTTGATCAAGAAGCATCATCATCACCATCATCACCAACAAATTTCTCCTCTTCTCAGCCCTGGGCCAATCTTAACATGTCCCCTTCTGAACTATTTTACATCCAATGTATTTACTCAAGCTAAGAACTGGTAATTAATTACCTCCGGTTTTGAAAAAGCACCTCCCTAACCTAAATAGAGTGAGATGAAAAAGTTGACACTCTAAGGAGACTGGGAGCCATTTTGATCCTTCCACAGGGGTCACAAAATGGTACTTTGACTGGCTTAAGGCCCCATCTGCATTGCCATACAATGCCATTTCAAATTGCATTATATGGTAGTAGAGATGGGAACCTAAGTTACACACACTTCTGGACAGAAGAGGCCAACTGGATGGCCAGAGGGGAGCACTTTAATCCCCCCCACTTCTACTTTCATCCATCCTGCAGCGTAACTCACCCTCCCGCCCTCAGTTCAATATGAGTTATACTGGTCGCACTATGGCCAGGTAGGAATGTTTTCCCTCCTCAGAGAGGAGAGTTTTTCACCTACTCTATATTGAAGCTGCTAGGAGTAAGGAATTTAAATGAATAGGGGCTGTCTAAATAGGTATCACTGGCAGGAAGTGGGGGGAGGAGTTTGGATCGGCATACACCTTGGCACCCCTCCATTCTAGGGTGAAGGGAATTCTGGGTTTATCTCTGTTGGCTCTATGGCTTAGGGGGTTCCCCAAAATATCTTCCTTAGGGCTTTCCTTGGGGGGTTTACCTCTTCCCTATGGGGCTTTATGGTCCGGGGGGCGGGGGGGGGAGGTTCCCACCAATGGCCTTCCAGTAATGACCAGCCGGGACAGAAAACCATAAATGTGGAGTGCACTGGGGTCAAGTGATTCACCCAGTGGTTGATTTGGCAGATGGTCGCAGAAAAATATCTGGCCTCACATCATTATCCATGTTGCAGTGCTCTCCCCCCCCCCCCCCCCCACGACTAGTCAATTAGCTCAATTACCAGTCTAATTAGGTCAATAAATGGCCCATTTCTTTCTCCAAATCTTGTGTCTGGTCTTTTTTTTTTTACGGTGAAGATTCAAAAAGCAGAATTTCAATTGACTGCCCACTTTTCAAGAGGTTTAGTATTTTATTTTGGGTTTTGTTTTCTTCTTGTTTTTTTTGTTTGTTTGTTTGTTTACACTCCTTAATGTTTTCTCCACAAAATGACCTCTTCTTTTTTCAAACTCCTCATGGCTGCCACACTTTGTTGTCCCAACGTTTTGAGGCAGATTATTCTCAGGATTCATTTTAGCACCAAGAATTTTGTATTGTTGATTATGGTATTAGAAAAAGAAATTGCAACTCCGCGAGAGTGATTTTTGCCCATATCTGTAAACAGGCAATTTTTCCGCAGCTGCCTTGTTGCATTAATAAATATCCATGCTGAATGGGTGAGAGCCAGCATGGTATGATGGTTTGACCTACCATTTGAATCCCCGTTTGACCATGAAAACCTACTGGATGACCTTGGGAAATCCCACTACAAGCACTAGACACTAGGAACATTTGGCACAATTTGCATAAATATCTTCTACCATCTACTTAGGCTAAAAGAAAGATGTCTATTGGGGGCTTGGGAATAATCAACCAGTAATCTCACTAAGTTGAGGCAGTTGGTAAAACTTCTTCACATCCTCATGAAAATAAAAACTAAACTATTCAAATTTGCCTGCAGCTCATGACTGTCTGTAATTCATTTCATTTTCAAATCACCCAATAACTAAAATACATCTAACAGAATTCAAACTAAAATCCTAAAAATGTAAAATATCCATGAAATAAGCTAAAGCCAACAGCAGCCCTTAACAAAAATCAGAAGTAATACTAGCAGCAGGGATAAAATAGTGCCAAGATTTGAAAGCACTAAAAAAAGGTTCCGAGGTGCCCGGAAAAATAAAAATGTCTTTACCAGGGGCTGAAAAGAATATAGTATAGATCCCAAATGAACTTTTCTGGGAACGGCATTCTACAGATGCAGTGCCGCTATTGAAAAGACCCTCTCTCTTGCAGCAACCCACCTGAATAAGAATTTGATCACTTTAGAGACCGGCTTAATTAAGAGAGGAAAAATTCCTTCCGATAACTCAGCCCCAAGCCATTCCAGGCTTTAAAAGCTAAGCCAGTGCTTTGAATAGGGTCCAGAAATGGATTGGCAGCCAGCGAGAATGTCAATGTAATGATGTAGTGTGATCGCATTCATAAGTCTCCATTAGCAATCTGGCCACCCTGAGTTTAGGACTAGCTGGAGTTGGTAGGCCATTTTCAAAGACACCCACGCACATAACGTATTGCAACCATCCAAAGAGGAATGTGAATAATTACTGCTCTCTATCTGCTTGAGATCCCAAGCTGAATCTGACAAATGTAAATGAAAAGGAGAGGTAGAGCAGGTGGCGACTTTCATATTGGTGAGATGTCAATCCACATCCCCAGATAACCTCTCCCAAAGATACCATATAGACATTGAAAAGCATGGGGGATAAAACTCAACCCTGTGGAATTGATGTCAAGGGGCAAAGCACTAATCTCATTTTGGGAGAGAGCGGGATATAAATTGCACCCTTGTTTTTGAGTAAATATGATAGAGACTTCCACATTTCTATTTGGAATGTCACCTAATAGCTCTTTCTAATCAAGTTCAAACTTGCCCTTGATATTATTGTTAGGAATACTTTTATTGTGGCCATTTTCACAAATCCCATTATTAAGAAACTTGCCTGCTTGATTCTTCTAATCCATTTCCCATATATCTCTTAAGTCAAGGATCTCCAAACTAAAGCTCATGGGCTGGATGTGATCCTCCAAGGTAATTTACCCAGTCCCAGTCCTAAACTTTAGACTTAGGGTAATCCTAATGACCTCATCACAAAGGGAGGATTTTGGCGGTATGTGGCAACTCTGGCCTATTTATTCAACAGAGCCTGCCAGCTCCCATCAAACAACGCAGGCAGGGCTCTGTGCGTGAAGTAGGATGGAGCCAGCGCATGCTTCTTGTGTTGCCATTAGAATCAATTGGGGGGGGGGGGAGCCACTCTGTCCATATGTGATCCATGCTTCTCGCATGAGTTCACCCTCAGCTGGAGCCAGACTATGTGGAGCATGGGGCGTTGGGTTCCATGTTACAAGGTCGTTTGAAACAGCTTGAAGGCTCACACAAAAATCCTAATTAACTTGAGTATCTCATCAGACAAAAGCAGGCCCACACTTCATAGAGTCATAGAATCATGGAGGATACCCCATTGGCCATCTAGTCTAACCCCCTACCATGCAGGAGAAGCACAATCAAAGCACCACTTATAGATGGCTACCCAGACTCTGTTTAAAAGCCTCCAAAGAATTAGCTTCCACTGGATTCTGAGGCAGAGAGTTCCACTGTTGAACAGCTCTTAGAGTCAGGAAGTTCTTCCTTGTGTTCAATTGGAATCTGATTTCCTGTCATTTGAACCCATTGCTCCGAGTCCTACAGCCTCATCAGATGGGCTGATTTTAGCATCCTAGAATGTTTTTACCCTTTGTGGGGTACAGAGACTGATGCCGGACATCAAACAACATTGTGTGACACCCCAATATGGGAGGCATCACATGTTGTGCTGGTTCCAATGGAGCCAGCACAGGGCTTCCCTGCAATGGCAATGCTTTCCTCATGTGATGGGGAAAGCATCACTGAGAGAGAGGTGTGCGTGGGGCAACAGGTGCACTCTGCTGCTCCCTCTTTCCTCTCAAAAGCCTGGCAAAGCTTAACACTTTGCCAGGACTTTCTGATAAGGTCCTCAGTCTCCAAGGTTACAGAAAACAAGCCTGCACCCACTTCCTTGTGCCATCCTTTTACATATTTAAACACCATGTTGCTTCTCAGCCTTCTCTTCTGCAGGCTAAATACTGGCTAAAATCCTAAAATCCTGAAATACTGGTGAGTATGTTGGTTAAAATTGTTGGTTAAAATTGTTCTTCATTTTAAATATTGTATTGTTCTTTTAGTATTTGCACTACAAATAAGATATGTGCAATGTGCATAGTAATTCATTCTTTTTTCTGAACTATAGTCCGTCCGTCCCCCCAACAGTCTGAAGGACTATGAACCAGCCATTGCGTTTAAAAGTTTGAAGACTCCTGCCTTCAGTATCAGTATCACAATCAGGCTAGAAAAAAGCAGAATTTTGTTACATCCTGAGAGATCCTACTCCCATATTTGAAGTCACTCTTTGATTTTAAACAAATGCTGCACAACTTTTGTTGAGATTGTTCACAATATCAGCAATTAAAATGGGAAGCAGTCAGAATTCTGTTTTCTATTTGTTTCATTACATGTGCAATGATTTGTTTCATTACATGTGAAACTCCAGGTCTTCAACTCCTGCTTTAAGCACCATTTAAAACAAATGAATAATTACAAGTAATCCCTAAAACAAGGTTTATCTGTGTCTACAACAAGACTTCAAGGAAGATGATTGAAATGTTATTTTCTATAATAAGAACAAACAAACAAAAAGAATTTGAGGAGGTTTTGAGGAGGGGTTCTCAGTATGGCAAAGGATTTTTAGAAGTGACAAAAAGACTATCACTAAAGTTTACAAACAGTTATTAGAGTGGAAAACGGAGAAAGAACAAATCAAAGACTTTATGGTGAAATGGGCCAGAGATATAGGAAGATCCATATTGTTGAAGGACTGGGAAACAATATAGACTAAGAAAATAAATTATACATACTCATTTGACCTAAAAGAAAATGGGATAAAAATGATGTACCAATGGTACATGTCACCAAAGAAGATTGCTAAATTTACCAAATATACAAACTATAAATGCTGGAAGTGTGGAAAATGTGAAGGATTCTTCCTACATATATGGTGGATATGTGAAACAGCAAAACTTTTCTGGAAAGAGATCCATGAAATTTGTCTAAATACATAAATAAAGAAGAAACTTCCAGTACAACCAGAACTCTTCCTCCTAGGAATGACTAAGACACAATGGAACATTAGTGAGGATAAATTATTTAACTATATGACAACTGCAGCAAGAATTGTGTATGCAAGAAAATGGAGACAAGAATTAAGACCACAGAAAGAAGATTGGATAGAAAAAAATTGATATCATGAATATGGACAAATTAACATTTTTAATTACGAAAGTGCATAATAAACATATTAAGGTGATAGACTGGTCCCCATTGACAATTGGTTAAAAGAAAATAAAGTGAAATTACTAATTTAACAAAACCTCATCGACACACAGAAAGAAACAAAGCGCTGCCGAAGAGGAGAAGATAATACTGAAGTAAGAACAAAGACAACACGATACAACTTGACCCTTTCCAAAGAAGAATGGAAGAAACTGCCCCCCTTTTTTCTTTCCTCTCCTCCCTTTTCCCTTCTGTTTTTCCTCCCTGTTCTCTCCTCCTTTTTTAGCTCAGTTCCATTCCCACTCTCTCTTCCCTTCCTACCCCTCTTACCCCCCCTTCTCCCCAATATATATTACAATATTTTTCCTAGGCCTATCCCTTTCTTTTTACCCCCTTTCTTAGCCCCCTTTTATCTTTGTATGTTTTTAAAACCCTTAATAAAAAAATAAAGAATTGGGAACTATAAAACAAACAAGGATTTTTTTTTTACCTCCTGGACTTATTGACCTCATCACGTTTTGACCTCACTTTAATTCTTTTTTTTTTTGAAGTAAATTATTTGCCTGCTTAAATATCCTACTTATTTAGGTTATGATTCATTTTTGCCTGTTGTTTTCTTGTTTTCATTTTAATGTACTAGATCATTGTTTTGCTTATCTTGCTCAATCCTGCCATAGGGAGTTTCACAGAAAGGCAGGATAAATAGATGTTTAACAACTAAGTAATAACCACAGCAATTTTGGACAGGGGCTTCCTCATGATGATTTTCTGTGTAATAAAACCTTAATAAAAAGGTCCTGTGAGGCATGAATGGTATCAGGGGTGGAAATTTTCATTACAGTATATTTTCTTGCAGGGAAAAAATGTCACTGTTTTGTCTCTGGGGATTCATGCAACTTCATTTCTCTGAGCAAAATTTGGCTGTTTGTCACTCAGCTACATGCTTCACAAAGAAGAAATTTCTACAAGAGAAGGCATTCTCTAGTGCCCAGTACAAGTCCACTTCAAAAGGTTAGAGCTAAATTGAATTGTTAGTCTCAACTGCAATGGATCCATTGAATCAATGGGAAGCTCTACACCAACACTAATGTAAAAGCTCCATCGATTTAGTGGAATCATCTCTGGTTGGAACTAACAACTAGATTTATAACTAAATACCAAAGACAGAAACTCAGGGATCTGAAGTTGCCTAGAAACAATTAGAACACAGAAAGTCATTTAGATCACCCAGTAGTTAGACATTTCTGATTAGATGTACAGGCATGCCTATGTTAACAATGCTTCTGGAAGAGAAGTTTCTTTTTATGCCCAACCATCTCCCTCTTTTCCTTCCTTTTTCTGGATATAGCTGGAGCTTTTTTAAAGCAGCATTAGCAATGAAAGTGTGTTGAAAGAAGGCAGAGAAATACTGACATTGGATATTGGATTGCAGCACTGTGTCTGCAATAAGGAAATGCTGAGCAGAGAAAGAGTGAGATTTTACTTAGTGCAGTAGTTCTCAACCTGTGGTTCCCCAGGTGTTTTGGCTTATGGCCCCCAGAAATCCCAGCCACTTTACCAGCTGTTAGGATTTCTGGGAGTTGAAGGCCAAAACATCTGAGGACCCACAGGTTGAAAAACTCTGACTTAGTAGATCCTACTGTAGGCTACGTAAACAGCAGCTGCCTCCAGAAACTAGTGAGCAAACATGCATGAAAACTACGAGTATTCTCATAGAAGGTGGAAAACTTATCCATGCCCCGTACCATAACAAAAGAGCACAGCTCTATCGTTTAGCCACCAAAACAGAATTTGTAAACCAAATAGAGACCAGTGGATGAAAAATAATAATCTCTGGGTCCATTTTATAAGAAGCCTTCAGGTGGTCTCTAGAAGGTTCAAAGGGTTTTTATGTACTTATGCAGGGCTTACTTAACATGGTTGTTTCATTTCATTTCATATGTATGTATTGTTAGTATTGAATAAAAAATGTTGAAACATATTCAACTCCTGACTTTTTTTTCTTTTCCTTTCTTTTCTTTGCTTTCCCTTCCCTTGTCCACTTGGGTATTCCTGTTTCAGCTGTACCTAATTCTTTCTGGATACACATTTAATCAAGTTTGTGTTCTCCCACCCCTTTTTGCTTTTTATAATGTAGCTCTACATTGGATGGATCATATGTAAACACCCTAACTTTAGCAAACATCATACTGCTACTAAAAGTCTTTGTTTATTTGTTCCAACGCTGGGATCTCCAATATGATGGCCACAGTATCTTAGCACTTGCAAGTCATGCTGTGTGTTGCACTCCAGGCCTGGCAACACCTATGACCACCTCACCACACAGGAGTCCAGGAATATAAGCAAACTGCTTATTGTAAAACACAGAAAAAGCATATTAAAAGCAGGAATAAGGAAGAACGGTATATAATCCAAGAAGGTCTAGCAACAGGTGATAGCCAAATAATAATCCAAATGTATCTCAAAGTTGCAGATGTGAAAAAGTCCAGGAACAGTCAGAAATCAAAAGCACAGGATAAGTCCACAAGCAAGAAGGTATAGCTAGTAAAACGTGAACAGGAGTACATGAACAGGAACATAGAAAGCTTCCAGGATATTAAAATCCAAAACCAAGGCTTGACGTGAACCAAGAACAAGAGAACTCAGTCTTAGCTTCCCACTCTAACGCAGCATTGCCTGAGCTGCCCTTAAGGTAAACAACTTGGCTGTTTACAACCCGTCAAAGCATTACAGCTCTGGTCAGTTTTCTCCACAACTTTCCCATGTAATCTCTCAAACAACATAATCTATTTTCGGCTCTGATTTGTAAATAAAGACTTTTGTTTGTTTAAGATAATTTACAATATCTTAAAAAGCAAAAAGAAACAAAAGGTAAAGCATAATAGGGCATAGAGGTATAAGGTATAAAGTACACTATCAATAATATTAATACTACAACAAAAAGACAAAAAAAAAACCCTACCACACAATTGTATTTCTATTGTCTAGGGAATTGGGAAAGGGAAGGATTTAGCCTAAAGGGGGAAGGAAGAAGAGAAAACTAGTAGGAAAAAAAGACTTCTAGTCCTCTCCAACATGGTCTTAATTGCCCTTTCTCCTCCTCCTCCTCCTCCTTGCTCTTTTTTTGCAATGTTGCTTTCCTTCTTCAGTATCCGACAGGGTGACAATTTTTCACTTTGTTTTCAATTAGGGTCAATATTTTCAATAAGGTTCAATTAGCAATTTTATTTTTCTTGTTTAGGATAGTCTCTTATTGGTGTCCAATCCATTGTATTCTTATGTCCATCTGAAGATTTATTTAGTAATTGAGTTAGTTTATCCGCATTCATTACATCAATTATTTTTGATTCTGCTGCCTCGCAGGTTATAGGTGGGTGACTTTTGTTGATCTTCATAGCTACAGGTGGGTTTTTTTTTAAGAACCCTCCTTATCAGTCAGCTCTTCATTCAATTCCTTATCTACTGTTGCTCCTTCTGGCTCCTCGAACTGGCACTTTCCAAGCCAGTTTTCTCACAGAGAGAACCATCATACAAATAAAATCATTTCTCAGCCTTGAATTTCCTAGACTTGAGGGCCCACCACTTTGTGCCACAGGAAAGGCCACAATCCTCTTTAAATCACCAGCCTCTGGCTGAACTACGACACTGTGGCTGTATCCACATTTCCATATAATCCAGATTATCAAAGCAGATAATCCAGATGAACTGAATTATTTGAGTCTACACTGCCACACAATCCAGTTTAAAGGAGATGATTTTATATGACAGTCTAGATGGGGTCTGAGAGACCCACCAGCCTTTTTTCCTTGTGAAAGAACATTGGACATTTCCTCAGACTTCATGGGATAAATCTCTATTGAAAAATGGAGGAAGGGTAGCAGTTCTTCACTCATGACCATAATTAGAATAGGATTCCACCCTACTCCATTATTGTTATGATACCGCATAATGTCTTCACTAACTTTCTTCATATTAGAGAAGACATTTCTCCATTCACTTCAGTATGGGGGAGGGGTGTCCCAGCCATAAATTGCTGGCATATTTGCTCCATTCACTTGCCTATGAAAAAAGAGGTGCTATGGAACACAACCTAGAGTGAAACCCTCACTGCCACCAAAGTCATTTTGTATAACAATTTGCTTGAAGATATGGGGGGTTGGTCCCCTCCTCCCTACTTTTCAGCATGACAGCAACCCCCTTCCTCCAAATAGAAAATACATCCTGCACCCACCTATAACCTGCGAGGCAGCAGGATCTTTGGAGAAAGGAGCTTATCCCTCCAGCTGTTGTAGGCTTTTTGTATTGGAAGGACAGGCTTGCCTCTTTCCATTATTTAAGTGAATAGAGACATTCTGCCATCTGGTTTTATCATAGAAAGGCAGTGTTCAGACGTGTTTTTGAAAAATACACATTCAGCAGCCACTTCAAATATTATTCTAGAGACTACCAGTTTAATAACAGCAACAGCAATAACAGCAGCAGCAGCACAACTGCAACAACAATAAAACATCTGTCACATTTTGGCATGATAGCTCATTGAAATTCTTGAGTAGAATCTGAATCACTAGTGGGCCAAAAGTCCAGTTAGTAACATCTGGTACATTGTGAAGCTGAGAATAACAATAACCCCACCACAACACCTTCCTTGTCTCAGGGGTCATCTATGCTGCACAACTAATGTGGTTTAATATCACTTTAAATGCCTGGAAGTTGTAGCTTGGTGAGGCACCAGCACTCTTTGGCAAAGAATGCTAATACCCAGTAAAACTACGACTCCTGTGATCTCTTCATATTGAACCATAGCAGCTAAAGTGGTGCCAAACTGCATTAATTCTACAGTGCAGATGTACCCATAATTACAGAGAGTTAGGGCCCTTCCACACAGCCATATAACCCAGAATATCAAGGCAGAATAATCCACAATATCTGCTTTGAACTGGGTTATCTGAATTCACACTGCCATATAATCCACTTCAAAGCAGATAATGTGGGATTTTATACAGCTGCGTGGAAAGGGCCTTAGTGCAGATACATATAACATAAATAAGAATGAACAGCATTATGAGTTCATTTCCAGGACCCAACTATAAGACAAGGTAAGATAGAAGCAATATGGCCTCTGACAGTAAAACAACAACAACAGAGATTAGAAACAATAGGAAGCCTTTCTTTTTCTTGTAACTGCTCCAAATTTGGGTCATATTACACGAACTGTTCCTATGCACTTGGAACATTGGAAGAGATAGGGTGGGGTATTCAGAAGTTATTTTCACATGATATAATTTGATTACCCCTTGGTAAAGAAGAGGTAGAGGGCTTCCATAATGTGTGTGATGCTTCTGGATTTCTCACCTTCAGAAAAAAAGGCCAAAACCTAACAGTTAAGAACTCCTTTGACCATTAGGACTAGGACGATGGTGCAATTTATCTGTCTTCGGTTCAGTCTATTTCTTATTGTTAGCCCTTGTTCCTGTGTTTCACCCTACAGATCTATTCCAGGGACATACTTTCCAAAATTTCACAGATGAAACCCAAAAGTTGGAGCGCATTTCTGCCAGACCAGGACTCATTCAAGCCTTTGTTCCCAAATGGAAATCACTGGGGAGAATGGAATGAGTGGCAGTGGTTGACACTTTCTTGGAGGCCTTGATTCTGGAACATGTGCAGTGGGCTTTTTTGCATGCTATGGTGTAGCTAAGCCAATCAGGAGCTAAATTGCTAAGTTGCTCAGGGCAGAAATTCACTGTCAGACTAGACTTCAGGCAATTTTCACTCTAATCCACCTAAGAAAAATATAAAGGTTTCCTAGACAGAAAACCAGAATCAGTCTGCTCATTTTTTTACCCATGGGCCCACTCTACATTAGTTCTGGTAAGATGTTTTTTGTCATTAACAACGTTAGGCAAGCCTACATTTGAATTTTCCATTGTCGTTGTTGTTCATTCGTTCAGTCGTCTCCGACTCTTCATGACCTCATGGACCAGTCCACGCCAGAGCTCCCTGTCGGCCGTCACCACCCCCAGCTCCTTCAAGGTCAGTCTAGTCCCTTCAAGGATGCCATCCATCCATCTTGCCCTTGGTCGGCCCCTCTTCCTTTTGCCTTCCACTTTCCCCAGCATAATTGTCTTCTCTAGGCTTTGCTGTCTCCTCATGATGTGGCCAAAGTACTTCAACTTTGTCTCTAGTATCCTTCCCCCCAGTGAGCAGTCAGGCTTTATACTTTGTATTTCTAGGCGCAAAGATTACTGCTGATGCAGACTGTGGCCAGGAAATCAGAAGACGCTTACTTCTTGGGAGGAGAGCAATGTCCAGTCTCGATAAAATAGTAAAGAGTAGAGACATCAGACTGGCAACAAAGATCCATTGTCATATTGTTAATATTTTTTGTTGTAATTTCTGAAGGTGCCATGCAGTGGCATCAGTAGCAGGGTGTGAGGGATGATAACCACACTACTAGCAGCATCAACTCTAGTGATGCTGCTGCTGTGATGGGAGGTAAAAGTCTCCTGAATGACCAGCTATTCAGGAGAGCTTTGGTGGACAGGAGGAGGAAGAGGAGAAGACAAAGTAGCATGAAGGAGAGCCTGTCCTCCCCTGAGCCAAAAATCTTTTGGAGTCCAACGGTCTGGGATAGTGCCTCCCACCAGCCCCAAACTTCCCTATAAAAATAAAGTCAAATTTACCTTAGGGAGAAGCATTTAGGCCCCTTCTGCAGTGCCATATAAAATCCCCTTCTACACGGCCATATAAAATTGTCTGCTTTGAACTGGATTATATGGCAGTGTACACTCATATAATCCAGTTCAAAGCAGATAATGTGTATTATCTGATTTGCTTATCTGGATTATATGCAGTTCAGAAGAGGCCTTAATTTCTGTTTCAGAGCAAACACCAGGCCTGTAGCCGGGGGGGGGGGGGTGTTAGGTGTTCAACACCCCTCCTCCAAAATTTTTCAAGCTGGTTTACTCATGAATTTTAACTAATTAACCAAATCCCCATGCTAAGTCTATGAGACACAAAAAATTAAGAGTCCCTCCAGAACTGCAAGCACTATCTCAAGCAAATATTGACAATTTATTCACACTGTCATTACTTGCAGCAATAGCCAATGTAGTGAAGCAACCAAGTTGGGGGTGTGTGTGTGTTGAATGCTCTCATTAAGGAGGCCAGACTTGGTGGAGGTGGTTGACGGGGCGGAGCTGCAGGCTATTGAAGGCTGCTCTGCCCCTTGCTGTGCTCTTTGCTTCAGCGTGAGCTAAGAGGCAGGTTTCACCCCCCCCCCCCCCAATTTTCAACCCTCCCCCCAAAAAATTTCTGGCTACGACCCTGGCAAACACATACACACATATTTCAAGTATGAGGATTATATAGAGTTTCTGAAAAATGTTCTAGGTAGGATATCTGGAAACTGTCATTATATGGGGATTTTAGGGATCATTTCTTACTACAGGGGTTCTTTATTAATTTATAATTCCACTCTAACTTCCTTCATTTTATCCATAAATTTAATGAGGCTATGGAGCACTCTGCTTGAGAACTCAAGAGTCTCTTCTACACTGACAAATAATCCAGATATTTATATTTATTTATCATGTCATCCACAACCAGAACATTGTATTACATTTCTAACAGAACAAAACAAACAAACAGATTAAAAAAACAGATTAACAAACCAAATAACACACATTATCTGCATTGAACTGGATTATATGAGTCTACACTGCCATATAATCCAGTTCAAAGCAGATAATTTTATATGGCAGTGTAGAAGGGGATTTTATATGGCAGTGTAGAAGGGGCCTAAATGTTCCTCCCTAAATTTCCTGTCCCAGGATTTCCTAGGATGAAACCAAAGCAGTTACAATGGAATAACAGCACTATAATCCTGTGCTCTGAAAGGGACCCCGAAATCTCAGAACTTTCGTAAAACAGTCTCCATAACTCCTTGCTGGAAACCACAGCAGACAGACCGGCAGGTTTAAAAAACAAACAATAATAAATGCCACTTAGGTTTATTATATTGATTATATCTTATTAGGTTTGTTATAATGATGGTGATGAGCTATCTTCCTCTCTTCATAGTTTGAAACAGAGCACAACGTAGTTAAAATACATACATTAAAACATACCATCACAAAATAAATATATTTAAATACATAGTGCAAAGATTAAAATACAATACAAACATATATAGAATGTAAATTTAAAATTCCCTGAAATAATAGTAATTTTTAATTGCTACTGATGGGCAAATCTTTACTTCCCAGCAGCCACCTTCCTTTTCCAAGTCCTTTGCTGCAGCTTCTCTATCCCATGCCAGAGGTCGCTGCACATGATGGATGGTGGTGCTGTTCCAAGGCAGCTTGCCACATGAACAGCATTGAATCTGTTACGATCATGAATCTTGATCTATGAATAGTGACAGCCAACTGATTGGAGGACATTTCTGGCTGGCTGCATGGAATGAAGTGGGAGCTGTATTCTATAATGAGGATTAGGAATGTATTAAGAGGTAATGCCAGTAGAACAGAAGAATGTTTCATGATAATGCCCTCTTTTTCAGCAACACAAATTCCCAGGCAGAACCAAGACATTTCCCATTTTATCACATTCTATCACAATCCCTTCATTTCGGCTGCACTTAATGATAGATAATCATTGCAGCTGACAGGTGCCAGTATAGCAGAAATGACAGCTGCTCACTGGCCTTTTATTAAGGAACTGCTTTCAGACCATCCACAAAATTATCGTTGGCTTAATCTCACTAGATGAAGAATGTACCCATATCTTACGACACCAGAAGCATGCATAAGTGGGCACCCCTCTTGGGAGACAAGGTGGGTTCTTGCCAAATGCACGGCTATATTTGGCTTGAACATTTGTTTCAGGGGGAAAGCAACACGCAATTTCGAAAGTAAGTTCTCTCTTTCTCTCATAGTTTACTCCCCACCCCCACATTGCCCCCCTTTCTGTTGTCCTTCCACCATTAAGCAAAGACCTTTATTTTCAAGCATAGCTTTGGCAGAAGATTGAGGAGCTTTTAAACTGTGGGATGCATTTTACTTTTTCTGTTTTCTCTTGTTTTGCCTTACAGTTTAGTTCTCACTTTACTAAAATAATCTATTTAAATGTGTTGTCGAATGCTTTCATGGCCAGAATCACTGGGTTGCTGGGCTGTATGGCCATTTTCCAGAAGCATTCTCTCCTGACGTTTTGCCCACATCTACGGCAAGCATACTCAGAGGTTGTGAGGTCTGTAGTAAAATGGCAAGCGGGGTTTATATATCTGTGGAATGTCCAGGGTGGGAGAAAGAACTCTTGTCTGCTTGAGGCAAGTGTGAATAGGACACCTTGATCAGCATTGAAAGACCTTGCAGCTTCAAAGCCTGGCTGCTTCCTGCCTGGGGGAATCCTCTGATGGGCAGTGTTAGCTGGCCCTGATTGTTTCCTGTATGGAATTCCCCTGGGAATTTTTTTTGTCATCTCAGGAGCGACTTGAGAAACTGTGTCTATTTTCATAATCCGACAATGGAGGAGTGTGAGAGGAAAGGAATGTGGGGAGCGTCTGTGTTAATGGGGCTGATAGGACAGTTCCTTTCCATCTAGAATGAGACAATGGGTTTTGGCTGGCCAAACAATGGGTGGCAAGGGTGTTGGCATAGTCCCAATCGATTCCCAGGGTAGGGGTCTGATTGGATGATTGGGACTGGGAAATGTTCCTAGGAACAGCCTCTTGGGAAAACCCCCGTGGCTCTGCTTAAACCCATTGTGAAACTCCTGGGGTATCGTGAAAAGATTACTGTAAATTCCTTCCTGGTCAAATGATGGAATATTTCCTGGGGTGTGTATATGTGCTTATGTGCTTGTACAACTTTGCTGAGTTCATGTTGAAGTTGCCTGGAAGCGGGGGGGGGGGGGGGGGGGGAGGTCATTTGCGGTCTCTGTTCCTGGGCACCCTTAGCATTTTGGGGTCTGTTTTAGAGTTCTGGTGTTTCGATAACAAAACTACAACTTCCAGGATTCCATAGCACTGAGTTATGGCAGTTAGTTTAGTGTTAAACTGTATTAATTTTACAGTGTAAATGCACCCTGAAACAAGGAATTTGTCGTAATGGTGGCAGTTGTGGCACCATTATTTAGAAGGATATTAACAAGCTTTATAAGAAACAGCATAGGGAAGCTAAGCAGGTTTTGCTTGGAGAAGAGAAGATTGAAAAGTGACATGATAGCCATCTTTAAATATTTGAAGGCATGTCATGTAGAAAAGAGACAAAGCGTGTTTTCTGCTGCTCCAGAGACTAGAACACGAAGCAATGGTTTCAAATGCCAAGAAAAGAGAATGCACCCAAACATTAAGAAGAACATCTTTACTTGAAAGCTGGTGAATGGCACGGAGCATGTTTGATGACTTACATTTTTGTGAATTTTATCTATTTTCCAAGGAGCTCGAAGTGACACACTGGCGGCTCAAAGTAGTGTAATTGGTTAGCAGATATTTCACCAAACCCGAATCTGCTTAACCTCAAACAGCCTTCTCCAACTGAACACCCTCTAGATATTTTAGACTGTAACTTCCATTATTCTGACTATTGGCCACACTATCTGAGCTTGATCAGAGTTTTATGATAACATTATTCCTGTCTTTTCTGTTGTCATTCACATTCACATGGATGAGTCACTTTAGTGTTTGCAAATCAGTTTTGCATTGGGTTAAAAATAGATCTGCAAGCAGTATCCATCAATTCACAAGAATTACATTTTTATAGTCCTCTGAGCCTTTGTGGCTACGAAAATCATTTGGAAACATTAAGTAACCACACTATCACCAGGCCTATAAATCCAGAAGTATTTCCTAATGCCATTCATAAGAACACAAATACTGACTAGCAAAATCAATGTGTCCAGATTAGTGGTTCCTAACTTTTTTTGACCAGGGACCACTTGATCAGGGACCACTTTGACCAGGAAACACTCTCCAACATTAGTACCAAAAGGGTTACAAATCTGTTTTTGGTCAACTTTAGATTTGGTTTGGTTATTTGGGGTGCTGATTCAGAAAATTACATTGGATATACCACATCAGCTCTAGTTTCTGATACAGAACATATGCCATCCAGTAGTCACCATCTGTTCATTCACAGAAAACCATGTTTAATAAGCCTCGGCACTATAAGAGGGTTTCGCGAAATTGTTGCAATTGTATAGTAATGGTAAGATTGCGAACCGTATTTTGGTTCTTCCAGACCATTGGTGGTCCATGGACCACAGGTTGGGAACCACTGGTCTAGATCAACAATATCTCCAGTAATGCTCAGATAGGTGTTTCAACCATCAATGGTTCCCAACCACAGACCACAGGTTAGGAACCACTGATCTAGATCAACAATATCTCCAGTAATGCTCAGATAGGTGTTTCACACAGAGTGACCTATGGAGATGATTGTCCCATGTGTCTTTCCAATAGCTGGGATGGAACCATAAACCATATTGCTGAGCCAATTAATTCAATACTTAAACCTGATTAACTGACTATATAATGACCTGCCCCCACTGTAAGACTTGGTTGTAATTTTGAGAATACATATGTGAAGGTGCCACTATTGTTTTACTTCAGGCATCATTAAAAGGCATCATAGTTTAGTAGCTTGAGCACTGGACCAGGAATGGGATCCCACTCATCCATGAATCTCACAAGGTGACATTCTCTCAGCCTCAGAGTAAAGCAGAGGTCAACATCTTCTGAACAAACCTTACCTGAAACAAACTTTGAACAAACTTGAACAAACCCTGAATGAAACTCTATGACAGGTTCACCTCAGGGTCCCCTTAAGTTCGACATTACTTGAAGGCACACAGCAACAACAACAGCACAACATTAAGGCCTATCCTTAGAACAAATCTGGTATAATAGAGTCTGATTCACTTCACACAACCCAGTGTCTTCTTATAGCCATGTGAACAAACATATGTGTGTATGTTGGGGGGAGGGGTTAGCACAAATAGCAAGCTGGCATACATGTTTTCAAGTGCTATGCTGTTTTGTTTTGTTTTGTTTTTGTTTTTTTTTTGTGCTCAGTCTTTCCCCCAAAATGTGAGACACAAAGTGGTTTGGCTAACAAGACAAACCACCCTGAGCCCTCCTACTCTTCTATTTTCCATGGATAAATCTGTGAGTTTCCATAAAGCCCTTTTTTCTCTACTAATATGGACAGCCCACTTAGAAATAGACCAGCCCACACTTGCTACTGGTTTATCTCTCAGGCACTGGTGGGTAGATCAATGCAAAATGTCAGAAACAGACAAAGAAACAACAGATTTTGAGGCAACTTGGTACCAATTTATTGTTTACTGTAATAATAAATACTCTTCTCAATACTTTCTGCCTTCCCAGCTGATTAAAGTTTGGAAGTCTTCCTTTTAATTTTTCATCTTTAATAAACAAAACACACACAAAAACAAAACCCGACACTTGCTCCGCCTGAGGAATTAATGAAAAAGATATTTTGTATTTGTTGTCCTGTTTGCATTTACTTGCTTATGTGTTGTACAGTTACTTTCCCTTCTTTATTATTATTCAGTATATTAATATTAAATCTTATTTTAAAGGAAGATGCAGGGGCAATCTGAGATATGGTTGCATATTCATTTCACTCATAGCTGAGTTCACGTGTGTCTTTCCATACCTATTTTGTTGTGTACATAATCGCATGGAGCAATCCAACAGTGTGAATTGAAATATCCTGCCTGTAGATATCGATGTTCCATCTAGTTTTGGGGGCTAATATCCATGAATAGATATTTCCTCTGTGGGATTGTCTGATACTTTTCTTCAAGCCATCTAATCTATGGCTCATCATTGTATCTCGTGCTAATGAATTCTATAAGTTAATTAGGTTCTGTGGGAAGAAAGGCATTCTTTTGATTCCTCTGAATATACTGCCAATCAATTTAGCTGAATGACCTGAATAATGTGTGTGGGCTGGGAAGCAGAAATCTTTCCCTTCTCTGCTTCGGTGCTGTATGTAATTCCATATATCTCTGCCATGGCCCCCCTTTGTCATACTTTCTCAGTCATACAATGTCCTGAAACCTCTTGGTGTCTTAGGAATTTAGACATTTCCCATGGGGATCAAGCAGATATTTTTGTTCAATTTGGAACGTCTATTCAGGGAGGGGAAAGAGGAGTCACTCCATTTGGTATCCTCAAATGCACTTTTGGTGTTTTGTTCGGCAGCCCAATGCTGAAATTCAATATCAGTAGTACAATTCATATGACAGGCAGAATGATGTATTGGTGATAGCATTAAACTAGGACTCCAAGTGACCAGGGTTCAAATCCCTGCTCAGGTGTGGAAACCCACTGTGTGACCTTTGGTGGGTCACGTTCTTTCAGCTTCGAAAGAAGGCAATGGAAGCTTCCTTATGAACAATCTTGACAAGAAATTATGAAGACACACAAGAAAAGAAAAGCACACAATATGTAACCCATCAAGTAAATATTTACACTTTTGTTGATGCAAAATCGCAAACAAAGTCTTTAGGCATGACTACATGTAGATCTAGCCATTTCATTCAATTATATAAGTTGCAATCTCATATTCACACACATCCCCAAAGTCATATTCGAAAGAGTTTATGGGTGTCCCAAGATGTCAAATTGTTGCCAATTGTTAATCACTCTGAGTCCCTCTACAAGGGAGAGAAGGTGGGATATAAAACAAGGTAAATCTATCTGTCTATATAAAAATGTAATTTTCGTTTGTGGGATTGACATAACTCAAAAGCCACTGGACGAATTGACACCAAATTTGGACACAATAGACTTATCAGGTCAACGAGTGACCACCACTTATAAAAACACTGAAAAAAACAGCAGAAGAGACTTAAAAAGCCCTTTTTAAAAAAAAAAAACACATTACAACGCATGTGCAAAACCACATATATACACACACAAAACACATATATACAGACTGGGCCACAGCAACGCGTGTCAGGGGATGGTAGTAATAAACAAATAATAAAATATGGTGCTTCTCCCATTCCATTTACTTAACCCACTAAGATGAATAGTTGAATCTCACCTCGCACTTAGAGCAGCAATGTGTCATCTAGCACCTCATTACTGCCTTCCACCTGCTCCCCTTTGCCTTATAGTATGACCAGCTGTGAAAGAAGTGACACATTCTCTCAAGGTAAGAGAGATGGCAAGCCAACTGGTCCCATGCATAGTGTGAGCAGACCTTTCCTTGGCATTAATACCTATAGTATAAACATCTTAGGGACTGCTAGGGAGCATCTGCATGTTCCAGGCACATTGGAAGACTTGCCATGGGAACATATGCATTGGAAGGCTCACACCTTACAGATACCCATAGTATATGCCAAGAGATTGGGTTGTTTAGACACCGTGCTGCTCAACTCAGTTCCAGCAACACATTGAGAAAATGAGTGAGCCCTTCTTCTGAATAGGATTTTATGAGACTTATTTTGAAGTAGGCATACTACAATGCACTATTTATTTTCAGCACAAGTATCTGGCTACTATATCAGTGGAAGAGTGAAGTCTGCTCTGCATTTTAGTTTGAACTTTAAAGGGGTTTTCCAAGACACTGAATGTTTTTCAAGATAGGGTTCATCATCTTGGATAGATATTGTAACATTTGTACTAAGTTCAGAGTGGATCCAAAGATGTGAACGTCTCCACCAACCACTGCTCTACATGTGATTGCACTACAACTCCTATCATCTCACAGATATAATAATGCTAGTTAGGTCCCATGAGAGTTGCAATCAGAATCCAAGGGGAAGTCATGAATTTCTCTAATGGGCATGCTTAGGATTACAGTTTTAGTGTGTATTACAGAGAAAAGAAAATGATTTCCCCCTCCCCTCCCATGCTGCCCTACCACACATAGAAAAGGTCATTCTGCTGCAAGGCTTTGTATGGTATAAAGTAAATATATCTCACCTCACAGCACCTTGGCACTCTTGAAATTAACATCCCTCGGGCTGCTTGCTCTCAATCTCTGTTCATTGCCTTCTGGAGAGCAGCCAAAGCTAGGCAACCTGACCTGATTCTCAAGTGACTAAAAGACAACCGTCCACAAAATGTCACCATCTCTCCCATGTACAAAGGGAGTCCCTTGCTCTCAGAGCCTTTGACTTCTCCATCTCGATCAAAAGTAGACATGTCTCCTGTCAGCAGACTGTTCTAAGGGCCGCATACCCAGTGGAGAGGTATTCTGAGGGGAAGCGAATTAAACTTAAAGTTAATAAAACTGGCAAAAAAAAGAGATCAGGAAAAAAGTGTTAAAATGTGTAAATATATATTCATTGTATTATTGTATGCTTTTTTTGTTGCCATTTGCCATCCAGTTGGCTTTGACTTGCAACCCCAAGATGCAGCTATGAGGTGGGATGAGAACATTGCTCCCAGATAAAACAATTTAGCCACCACAAGTCTCCTTCCGTTCCCAAATTTCTAGCACTGAAGATGGAGGGATGGGGCAGACCAGCTCAAGCCAAACAGCTGAGCCAGGGAGGGGTTGTGTGCCCCTGGGGGTCGGGCTCAGGGGCTATGGAATGTGGGCTGCTGGTGGTCCTTTGGAGGCTCAAAGAGGTTGGGGGTGGCATTTACTGTACATCTGGCTTTCCATCCTTGGGAAATTATAATTCCCACGGAGGTCAAACTATGTCTCCTTTTTGTTAGGAGTGGGGTTGGAGGTCCTCGATAACAATGAATGATCCCATGAATAATTGAATCATAGAAGAAACCACAAAGGTCATCTGCCATGAAGGTATACACAATCAAAGACTGAGAGACCTCAAAGGCTCTGTTGTGAACAAGCCTACTCAGGTCTTGCAAACTCAGGGCCATGGCTTACTTGGTTGAATCAATCCATCTATAAGGTTTATTCTTATATAGCAGTGGTTCTTAGCCTGTCAGCTGTGTACCACCAGTGGGCTGTGAGAAAAAAAATCTGGTCTCTAAGCCTCCTTCCTCTTTATTTTATTTTATTTTATTTCTGCTCATTTTACACCACCTGTCACTCCTTCCCTGTCACTGCTCATGGCATGTTTTCTGCATCAGAAACTAGAGCTGATGTGGTCTATCCAATGCAATTTTCTGAATCAGCACCCCAAACCGAATCTAAAGTTGACCAAAAACTGATTCATAACTCTTTTGGTACAAAGGTTGGAGAATGGTCCCTGGTCAAGTGGTCCCTGGTCACAGTGGTCCCTGATAAAGTGGTCCCTGGTCATGCAGCCCCTGGTCAAAGCGGTCCCTGGTCAAGTGGTCCCTGGTCAAGATAATAATAATAATAATAATAATAATCACAAATAAAATATATTTATTATATTGTAATAAACTGTTTTAGGGTTTACAAAATATTTTCCAAATATTTAGATAGAGATGAGATTAGTGCAGCCTGCAGGCTCCAAGGAATTTCAAGGGTTTTTTCCTATTCCTCTCAAAAGACACCCTCCAATTTTAAATATTTAATGGCATTTTTTCCACCTCAAATTGTACATAGATCTCTAGGAGAAGAAGGCTTAGTTTGAGGGTGGAAATCACTGCTTACAGCAAGCTTCCAACAAACTCCAAAACCTTCCAGGAAGTGTAGCCAGAAACAGGCTCTTCCTGAGTGTTTTAAAGAAGTGTAAGCTTCTTTACACGACTCCGGCCCTGTTTACCTCTCCGAACGTATTCTCCCCTATGAACCACCAAGATTACTAAGATCATCTGGAGAGGCCCTGCTCTCGGTCCCACCAGCCTCGCAAGTGCGGCTGGTGGGGACGAGGGACAGGGCCTTCTCGGTGGTGGCCCCACGACTCTGGAACTCTCTCCCTCTGGAGGCCAGAACCGCCCCATCCATCCTAACATTTAGGAAATGGGTGAAGACGTGGCTGTGGAGTCAGGCCTTCGAGGAATGAGACAACACCATAGGACTCTGGATGGAAGTGGATATAGATCCATCTTATTAGGACGACTGACCATTGTAGTTTTATATTTAGTGTTTTTAAAGTTGTTTTGTAATTTGTGATATATGATATTTTAATAAATTTATATGTTTTTATGGCTGTAAACCAGGCTGAGTCCCTCGACGAGGTTGAGAAGCTCGGTATACAAAACTGTGAAATAAATAAATAAATAAATAAATAATATGGCGTAACTCATTCAGTATTATTGCATCCTCCATTTACTCAATTTCAGGAGGAGTGCCCATGTGCTGTTTGTACCATTTTCATGGATTTTCTCTAGGACATTTCCAAATGGTTTTCAAAACTG
This sequence comes from Anolis sagrei, assembly GCF_037176765.1. Taxonomy (NCBI): domain Eukaryota; kingdom Metazoa; phylum Chordata; class Lepidosauria; order Squamata; family Anolidae; genus Anolis; species Anolis sagrei. The sequence continues at coordinate 186,529,262 of NC_090024.1, read as the reverse complement.
GGGTGTGACCTGCAGAGGTGGTCCTACATTTTGAAAAGCAGTGGTGTTTCCTTGGAACGTTTCTTTGGGTGATAAACCATAGTGCACAAATGATGTTTTCCTAATATGTTGTGGAATGAAAAAAGAAACCCACTGGAGCAGTGTTTCTCAACCTGGGGATCAGGCCCCCTGGGGGGGGGGTTGAGAGGGTGTCAGAGGGGTCACCAAAGACCATTTGAAAACACAGTATTTTCTGCTGGTCATGGGGGTTTTGTGTGGGAAGTTTGGCCCAATTCGGTCATTGGTGGGGTTCAGGGTGCTCTTTGATTGTAGGTGAACTATAAATCCCAGCCACTACAACTCCAAAATGCCAAGGTCTATTTTCCCCAAACTCCATCAGTGTTCATATTTGGACATATTGAGTATCCGTGTCAAGTTTGGTCCAGATCCATCATTATTTGAGTACACAGTGCTCTCTGGATGTAGGTGAATTACAACTCCAAAATTCAAGGTCAATGCCCACCCACCAGACCCTTCCAGTATTTTTTGTTGATCATAGGAGTTCTGTGTGCCAAGTTTGGTTCAACTCCATCCTTGGTGGAGTTCAGAATCCTCTTTGCTTGTAGGTGAACTTTACATCCCAGGAATTACAACTCCCAAATGACAAAATGCACCCCCACCGAACCCACCAGTATTCAGATTTGGATGTAGGAGGTATTTGTGCCAAATTTGTTCCAGTGAATGAAGATACATCCTGCATATCAGATTTTTACATTACGATCCATAATAGTTGCAAAATTACAGTTATGAAGTAGCAACGAAAGTAATGTTATGGTTGGGAGTCACCACCACCTGAGGAACTGTATTAAGGGGTCGCTGCATTAGGAAAGTTGAGAAACACTGCACTGGAGGATGGAAAAGAAACATTGAACAAGTGCCAGGATTTCCAGAAAATTGTCTGTGCCAGAAATGGCATCTAGATACTTTTTGAAAGCTTAAAAACTATAACGACAAATACTACCATCTCCAGAAAGATTTGTTCCATCTTGTCTTGAGAGCGTGACAAAGCAGAGCTGGAAACAGGGAAGAAACACATTTTTCTTCCTGTGTAGATTAATCCTAGTAGAGAAAAAGGTCAGGAAATGTGATGGACAGCCATAAAAAAGGAAGTCCCAGTTTCCAGTATTTTCTGTGCATTTTCCAGAGGAATGGAGGAGGGGGATGTGCTTTTGTTTTCTGTCTCTGGGATTTCAGCCTCTATAATGGCTTTTTTTTTTTTTGGTCATCTCCCACCTTTCCACCCTGTCCTCTAGCCGCTGAGAGAAACCCTAATTGAGGTGCCCATCCTGCCGTGGAGCGAAGCTTATGGGCCTTCAAGGTCACTCTAATTGCTCCCTTGTGCCTCAAACAGTTTCTGTTTCAACCCATTTTTGCAAGAATGATAGAATTTCTCAGTTCACTGATTCAGATAATCCCTCCGGTCTCAGAAACAAACAGCTGTAATAAGGGACTGTAATGCCTTGGAAACTTATTTCAGATTTCTCAAACTTTCAGCAGGTTTCTCATCTCAGGGAGAAGAAATGAGAAGCAAACTAACCTTGAAGGGCATTTCTTTCTGCATAATCCCTCCTGTGTTTTTGCTACCAGGGAGGTAACAAAGGCCTGAGAGCATGCCTCGCTGTCAGAGCTGCTACTGGCAATAGCTGGAATAAGGCACCTCCATTCCAGTGTGAAACCAGTCCCTCTGGCCTCAGTAAAAGAGTAAATTGGGGTGAGATTATCCAGAATCAAAATAGCAAAGGTTGCATGGGCAGCAGGGGTAAAAGAAAAAGGTCAATCAAAACCCAATGGGTCGGCTCCCCCAGTGACTGTGAATCCACTTCACCACCAATATGAATCATGAAATTATTTCTTTAACTGAGTTTATGTATTTGTATTTAATGTATATCTTGCCTTTCTCCTGACATGGCAATTTATTACAAAGTTAAAGCAAGATACAAGCAAAAACCTGGAACAGAAGTTTTTAAAGAAATCACCAGAATCCTGTATTACCTTTTACATAACATAACTTTATCACATGTACCTGCTATTCCACTGCAGTCATCAAAAGAAAATACATACCAGGTTGAGCACCTTGGTTATCACATTTATTTATTCATTTCCAGCATTTCTACGCCGTCCTTCTCAACTCCCAAAGGGGGACTCAGGGCGGCTTACAACGGCAGCAATTCGATGCCAACAACATACAAAATATATTACAACAACATTATGCAATAGATAAAACATTGATTAAAATACATTAAAACATTATTATTATTATTATTATTATTATTCATCAAATAGTCCCCGGTGGCGCAGTGGTTTAAGCCCCTGTGCTGGCAGGACTGAAGACCGACAGGTCGCAGGTTTGAATCCGGGGAGAGGCGGATGAGCTCCCTCTATAAACTCCAGCTTTTCATACAGGGACATGAGAGAAGCCTCCCACAAGGATGAGAAAAACATCAAATCATCCGGGCGTCCCCTGGGCAACGTCCCTGCAGATGGCCAATTCTCTCACACCAGAAGCGACTTGCAATTTCTCAAGTCACTCCTGACACAACAAAAAAAAAATCAAATCGCCAGATCCAGATCTGGTTTAGCGACTGATGACTCAGTCCAAAGCCTGTCCTTGTAAGAGTTCAAACATTGCCAGACCTACTGTCCTAATGCCTGGTCCCAAAACCATGTTTTCAGCTTCTTTCTAAAAGAGAGGAGGGATGAAGCTGACCTAATTTCACGAGGGAGAGCCTTCCACCAGCAGGGGGCCACCACCAAGAAGGCCCTGTCCCTCGTCCCCACCAAATGCACTTATGAAAAGGGCGGGACAGAGAGTAGTGCCTCCCCAGATAATCTTAAATTCCTAGGTGGGATGTGGAGGGAGATACGTTCTGACAGGTAAGCTGGGCCAGAACTGGAACACCTCTCTTCATTCCCGTAATTTTGCTGATTCTGCAGATCATGGTCTTGCAATTGTACTTCTGCACACCCTCATAACCCTGACTTACCTCACTTCCATTATTCTGTAATATTTTTTTCTTTTTCTTTTAGAGCTATTTGTTTTAGCAAACAAAAAGGCAAAAGAAATGTAACATATAAAATAAACAGAAAACAGACAGCTTGGGAATTGGGGGGAGGAGATGAAAATCCCACTTTCTGCCATCACTTTACTGCCAACATGCCAAAGCTGAACAGACCCTTTGCAACATATTAGGTAATAGGAACCTTGTGAGTTTATGAGCTATTGATGGGTGTTTCCTATCAATAGAGAGAGATGGGTGAATCATGAGGAGGAAGTAAGTAGACCAGCAGTGGGATGTGCATGGAATGAAGCAATACCACCTTCAATGTTGGTTGCCTGCCTTGCATAATAAACCACTCAGCTAAGTAGCAGAGGCATCCTGTTACTGAATTATGAAGATACACAATGGGCCTGATGTGCTTTGGTGCCCACTGCAATTCAGTCCTGCTGTGTGAAAAAGCTGTTTTCTGGCTCTACTGGGTAGCAATGTTAACAGTACAGCATACACATATCATGAATCTGCCCAATTCTAATTCCCATATGGGAATATAACTTCCAAACAGGATTACAGTCAGTTAAATTAACTACCATGTTAAAACCCCAACAGTTCAAAGCAGCATAAAATCATTTAAAACATAAAACAATAATGATAAAATGCTGCACATATAGTTCATTACAAAATACTTCTGCAAACCAGTCAATCACCAAATGCAACTCTTGTATCCAGGAGGGATATATTCCTGAACTTAAAGTGGAAACATGAAAAAATGGATAATGGTGAAGCCTATTGATATTATACTTGCTTCTGATAAGCTCCAAATGTTGTGCACCTTTCCTTCACTCTGCTTATGCTCATGAGGTAGGCCAATCTGAGAGTACATGATGGGCCCAGGTTCACCCAGTGAGTGTCATGGTTCAGTGAGACCCAGCCCATAATCTGAACTACCACCTGTTGCCAAATCACACTTCTGAATGAATTTCTCAGATCAGTTTATTCCTGACTTTATTAGGTTTTGAGGTATAGTATAAGAGAAATGTTACATTTGTTTGTTGTGGAAAATCGAATGGCATGGGACCCATTTGGTTCAGTTGTCATTTGTTCTGAAGCAAATGCACACAGATAGGAAAGGGATTGAGCTATTGGTATGTGGTGGGGCAACAGTGACAAGAGAACAGAACTTGGTGGCTGCTCTTGATGTTGAGCCCCATTCTGTGAAAGGTGGCATATACATTAAATAAATAAATATTATACTATAAGAGTCTAAACATTACATCAGCCTGAAGGATTTGGGTGAGTGGCAATGGGATGATATTTGCCATGGGCGGGGGTGGCATTTCAGCCTTTCAGCAGCACAAATAATACAGCAGAGAAGACATATGGGGTGTGGGAGTGGAATGGGAGCCAGCAAAATAAGTCCTCCAATCCTTGTTTTGACAAGTACCGTCAACCGCAGCAGATGCCAATCAAATCAAAATTAAGAAAGAACAAAAGCCACACGTTGAAGTGAGTCATGAAACAACAGCATCATTAGCAAATGTTTATCAAACCAAATATGATCTCAGCCAATGAGTGTTTAGACAAATGAGGGGTTTGGATATGGAAACAACAAAACCCAAGTTTCTTGTACATATCTATTTATACATGGAAGGGCATTCAAACCCCCCCCCCCCCCCCCCGCCTCGGACTTCACCCACTCCTTCCAAAGTGGAGAGCATGTGATAGCTCTCAGGCTCCAGCAGTTGCCAAGAAGAATTCCACCACACAGAAATTATCATTGTGATAAATTAGAATATATAAAACCTCTTGTTTATTTGTAACATTTATAGATACACACATTAACTCCTCCCCCCCCCCCCCGAGTTCATTTTTTGTTCACAAAATCATTTTTGTCGATAGAGTTTGTTGTTGTTGATTCGTCCAGTCATTTCCGACTCTTCGTGACCTCATGGACCAGTCCACGCCAGAGCTCCCTGTCGGCCGTCACACTCCCCAGCTCCTTCAAGGTCAATCCAGTCACTTCAAGGATGCCATGGTCGGCCCCTCATCCTTTTTCCTTCCATTTTCCCCAGCATCATTGTCTTCTCTAAGCTTTCCTTTCTTCTCATGATGTGGCCAAAGTACTTCATCTTTGCCTCTACTATCCTTCCCTCCAGTGAGCAGTCGGGCTTTATTTCCTGAAGTATGGACTGGTTGGATCTTCTGGCGGTCCAAGGCACTCTCAAAACTTTCCTCCAGCACCACAGTTCAAAAGCATCTATCTTCCTTTGCTCAGCCTTCCCTAAGGTCCAGCTCTCACATCGATAGGTGACTACGGGGAATACCATTGCTTTAATGATGCGGATCTTTGTTGCCAGTGTGATGTCTCTACTCTTCACTATTTTATCGAGATTAGTCATTGGTCTTCTGATTTCCTGGCTGCAGTCTGCATCTGCAGTAGTCTTTGCACCAAGAAATTCAAAGTCTGTCACTGCCTCCATGTTTTCTCCCTCTATTTCCCATTTGCCAATCATTTTTGTTGCCATAATCTTGGTTTTTTTTATGTTTAACTGCAACCCAGCTTTTGTGCTTTCTTCTTTCACCTTGATTAGAAGGCTCCTCAGCTTCTCCCCACTTTCGGCCATCAAAGTGGTATCATCTGCATATCTAAGGTTGTTAATGTTTCTTCCAGCAATTTTTACCCCAGCCTTGCATTTTCTGAAACTCCCTGCCTTTCTCCATTATCCAGTGGATATTGGCAATTTGGTCTCTCATTCCTCTGCCTTTTCTAATCCCAGCTTGTACATCTGGCAACTCTCTCTCCATGTATTGCTGGAGTCTTCCTTGCAGGATCTTGAGCATTACCTTACTAGCATAAGAAATAAGAGTCACTGTACAGAAGTTTGAGCAGTCTTTAGCATTTCCCTTTTTTGGTATGGGGATATAAGTTGATTTTTTCCAGTCTGATGGCCATGCTTGTGTTTTCCATATTTGATGGCATATGGCATGCATCACCTTAACAGCATCAACTTTCAAGATTTTAAATAGTTCAGCTGGGATCCCAACATCTCCTGCTGCCTTATTGTTAGCCGGGCAATTCCATGGCAATTCTAGCAGCCAATGTGATAAGGTCGTAAGAGAAGATCATGGCTGGACCTACACTTCCTAGTACTAGTTAACCGCCAGCTCACCACTGCATAGAGCAGTGGTTCTCAACCTGTGGTTCCCCAGGTGTTTTGGCCTACAACTCTCAGAAATCCCAGCCAGTTTACCAGCTGTTAGGATTGCTGGATGTTGAAAGCCAAAACATCTGGCAACCCACAGGTTGGGAACCACTGGCATAGAGGCACCTGGTGATTTCCTTATCATTGGATGAACTGAGTTTACTCTAGGTTTTAGTCTGAACTTTAAATAATTGTGCCATCTGGAATGCTACATCTACTTTGAATACAGGGTTTAACACCTTGAAGACCTCATTGGAAGTTCAGACCACACCACTGACAACATGGAAGCCACAGGTCATGGCAAGGTCGGGATTAGACTCTAGAGTCATAGCCTAATGCTCAAAACACAATCATTGTAATCAGATTAGAGAGGAATTCACATAGTTCCCCAAATCTTATTGGCATAATGTAGATCCTAGTTTTCATAATTACAAATTCAAGGGGTCTTCTGAATATTCAGCTGAATAGAACAGCCATCTCTTTCCTTTTTTTTTTTTTTTAAATAGTGTTTATTCAGGATTTTTTTTTTTTTTGAAAACATATAGTTAAAACATACATTTATACCTTTACACAATTACACATTCACACAATTATACAATTATTCAGTTGTGGTCCGCTAGGCATTGAATAATGAGCGTTAGACATAACACATTCCACAATCAACCCTGGGGTTAGGGGTGGGTAGGGGGTGTAGGGAGGGAAGGTGGGGGCGGGAGGGGGGGGAGAGGTTAGTGAGGAGGGGGGTGCCTGGGTATTGGTGCTACCTAGCACCTACACACGTAAATTACACACACAACTTGCAGAGATCTCATTCTATCGACAAATTACAATCAACAGGTGGACTTCCTCAGAGAATCAGCAGAGATATTCAAATAACAATAGCATATAGAGTCTCTTGGTCATCTACGCCGCTTCCCAAATCTCAAAAAATTATTCAATTATAAAGTTATACTCTTCTTTTCTTTCAAATATTGCCTGAATGGTAGCCAATCAATCGTACATCTCTCGCTAATGTCATAAGACATAGTCGCTAGAGTATCCATCTCCATTAAGTCTCTAATTTTTAGTAGCCAGGTATCAATATTTGGAGACTCCTTACTCTTCCACTTGCTGGCGAGCACAATTCTGGCGGCTGCTGAAAAATGAAACAACAACATATCTTTGTTAGGATCTAACTGAAAATCTAGCAGGTGCAAGAGAAAATATTCTGCTTTAAACTCCATTTTTATCTGCAAGATCTTCTGCACTTCCCTATGCACCTCCCGCCAGAAGCTTCTAACTTTTTTGCACTGCCACCATGCATGATAGTGGGTACCCAGCTCTCCCCCGCACTTCCAACAATCACTGTTCATTCCTTTATGGTATTTTGCCATCTTCTGAGGAGTTAGGTACCACCGGTGAAAAATTTTTTGCCAGTTTTCTAGTATATTGGTGGATTTTGCAAATTTCAGTTTTTTCCTCCATATTGTCTCCCACTCGCTGAGGAGAATAGAGTGCCCGAGGTCGGCTGCCCATCTGGTCATGTTCTCCTTTACGACCTCCAGTTCAGTTTCCCACTCCAGGAGTTTCCCGTATAAGGCTCTGACCACTTTTTTATCTTTTCCCATTATTTTGTCCCACAATGACTCTTGTGAGGAGAAGTCTTTCTTTTTATCTTCTTTGAAGCAGTCAGTAATCTGCATGTAATGGAACCAGGAAAGCTTCTCATCCGTTTCCCTCAAGGCTTCCAGGGATTTCAGTTTCCATAGACCCTCACTTCTCTCCAGGAGTGTTTTGTAGGTGTGCCATCTTTCGCTTGGTAATTCCCTTTTCTGTGTGGCTTCTAAGGGGGACAGCCAGAGAGGAGTTTTCCTGTATAGTTTTCCTTTGTGTTTCTCCCACACCTTTAGCAGAGCAGCCCTTATAAAATGGTTTGTAAAATTTTTTTCAATTTTGGCCTTGCCATGCCACAGATACCCGTGCCACCCTCTTCTAATGTCAAAGCCTTCAAGATTTAGGAGCTTCTTCTTCTTTAAGGTTGACCATTCCTTGACCCAGGATAGGGCACAGGCTTCATAGTAAGATTGCAGACTAGGCAGGCCAAAGCCCCCTCTTTCCCGAGCGTCTATCATTATCTTGTATTTGATTCTTGCCTTGCTTCCGCACCAGATGAATTTCATCATGTCTCTTTTCCATCTAATGAAAAGGTGGTTAGTTCTAATCACAGGGATCATCTGGAATAGGAACATCATTCTGGGAAGGAGGTTCATCTTGATAAGGGCAATTCTACCCAAGAGGCTTAGATTTAACTGCCTCCAGCCTTCCATCTTTCTACAAATTTCTCTCCACGTTGGCTCGAAGTTGTTCTTAATTAGTTGTGAATTACTGGAAGTTATGTAGATCCCCAAGTATCTTACCTTGTTCGTCACACTTAAATTTGTGGTGTTCTCTAATCTCAACTTCTTAGCGATGTCCATGTTTTTAGTTAGGATTTTTGTCTTTGTCCTATTAATTTTGAGCCCCGATACCTTCCCGTATGTTTCTATCTTGCTCATCCATTTTTGAGTTGTTTCAATCGGATTTTCTATGATGCAAACTATGTCATCGGCATAGGCTTTAATCTTGAACTCATCCTTCCTGACCTTAGTTCCTCTAAGGTCTTTGTCCCTCCTGATGTCATCTAGTAGGATCTCCAAAGTCATGATGAATAACAACGGTGACAGGGGGCAGCCCTGTCTGGTGCCTTTTTCTACTGTAATCTTCTCTGTTAGTGTGCCATTAATCCGTATCCTGGCACTCTGTTTTGAATAGATCGCTTTTAGTGTGTTGATGAACTGGAAGCCCATATCCTTCTCTCTTGCCAGATGTAACATAAAGTCCCAATTGACCCGATCGAACGCTTTTTCTGCGTCTAAGAACAGCAGTCCGAGCTCTTTTTGGGGGTTGGCCTCATAGTACTCTATGATATTGAGTACCGTTCTGATGTTTTCACACATTTGTCTTCTAGGAAGGAATCCTGTTTGGTCTTCATGAACCGTATCATTGAGGTATATTTTTACCCTGTTGGCTATAATTCTTGTGAAGATTTTATAATCGTTATTTAGGAGGGAGATAGGCCTGTAATTTTTGACGTTGTCTTCCTCTGTGCCTTCTTTATGGATTAGAGTGATCGTTGCCTCCTGCCAGGACTCCGGCATCTTTGCATGTGTTAGAATGTTGTTATAAATTTCTTTAAGAGGAGATATTAGCAATTCTTGGAATCTTTTGTAATAAACGGCCGTTATCCCGTCCGGTCCCGGGGCTTTGTTGTTGGGTAGGTCTTGGATGGCCTTCCTGATCTCTGACTCCTCTATAGGCTTGTTGAGGTGTAGTCTCTGGTCATCCGATAGTTTCTCTGGTTTATGGGTTCCCAGGTATTCAGTTATCTCTTCTAGAGTGATGTCGTCTTTTTTATACAGCTCTCTGTAGAACTCTCTGAATTGGGTTCTAATCTTTTCTTCTGTGTAATAGCTGATACCATCCTTTGTGATCTTGGCGACGTGTTGTTGTTGCTTTCTTCTCTGTAGTCTTCTGGCTAGCAATTTCCCAGGTTTGTTGGCAAATAGGTAGTATCTTGCCTTGATGTTTTTTAGATTTTTGGCTAGCAGCTCCAGTTGGGTCGTATTTAGCTGTTTTTTTAAGAATTCCAGCTCCAATCTGGCTTTCTTATTACTTGGTTTCTTCTTCAGCAGAGTTTCTTTTTCTGCTATTCTCTTTTGTAAAAGTAGCATTTCTTCATTTCTTCTTCTATTCCTGATTGCCCCTTGTTGTATGAACTGCCCACGCATGTAGGCTTTACTGGCATCCCACACCACCTCGGAGTTTGTTTCACGGTTTGCATTTAGTTCAAAGAATTCTTGGAGTAATTTCTTGTTAGAGTCCAGGTCCTTTTCTGACTTTAGTAGGTAGTCGTTCAGCTTCCACGTTCTCTGATATCTCTCTCCAAAGAGTTCTATTACCAGAGGGCAATGGTCCGTGATGGATCTGGGCAGTATTTTGATTCTTTTGGTCTTGGTAGATATCGATTTTGTTGCCCAACACATATCGATCCTGGACCAGGTGGTGTGCCGGTTGGAGTAGAATGTATAGTCCTTCCCGTTAGGGTTTCTTTCTCTCCAGATGTCCTGGAGGAAGAATTCTTTCTTCATCTGAAGAAAACTACTTGGAAGCCTACCCCCATTTATATCTCTTCTGTTTTTTCTTGATTTATCTAGCCCGCAATCAATCACACCGTTAAAATCACCCACAATAATCAAGTTCCTGAAGGTCTGATCTGACACTTTACTCCTTAGAGTCCTAATAAATTTCGTTTTGGGTCCTGTGGGGGCGTAAATGTTACATATAAGGGTATCTTGGTCATTTATCTTTGTCTTAATTCCCACCATCCTACCCTCTTCATCCTTGAAGGCTAGTGACGTCTCCCTGGGGTCCCTAACATAGATTACCACCCCTCTTTTCTTTTGGGGCGCTAGGGAGCAGAATTCTTTGCCCAGATGCGGTTGTACTAAGAAGTTGCTGTGTTTAGCGATTATATGAACTTCTTGCAGGGCAATGAAATCATACTTCTCTTTTTTCAGTAAACTAAATATTAGGTTCCTCTTATTGGGAACATTCATACCGTTCACATTATTGGAGTAGATCTTCGTCTCCTTCATCTTTTGTATTCTGTGAATTCTGCTCAGAAGGTCCCACTCCTTTCTCTGCGTCTTCATCCTCTGTCGATTCCGGTCTAGGTCTTTTCTTTTCCTGTCTCCTCCATGTTTTCCCTTTCTGTTTCTCTTTTCCTGGGTTTTCAGCGGATGTGGTTGGTTGATCTGTGGTCCCGGCTTCAGAGGGCGTCGCCCGTTCTAGGTCTTTTAAGAATCTCTTATGGAATTCCTTCGCCTTTTCCTCCGTAGTCAGCCAATGTTTGGCATCTTTGTATGTAACTAGAATCCCCTCCATCCGTTCCCATCTGAATTTGATTTTGTGTTTCTTTAATTCGTCCGTTAGGAAATAATATTTTTTCCTCTTGTTTAGCGAAATTGTTGAGAACTCCTTGAGAATTATAACCTTCTGACCGTTGTAAGTTGTTAATTCTCTGTGTTTGGCTTTTAGCACCTCATCCCGGACGCTCTTCCTTGTGAATTTGGCCACAATGTCTCTAGGTGTATTGTTCTTCCTTGCGAAGCTCGAGTTAATCCTATGGATAGTGTCAATTTCTTTACTCACTTCGTTAGAGGGGACTTTCAGGATTCCGGCAAATATCTCACTTGCGATTAATCTTAGATTTTCTTCCTCTTTTTCTTCGATATTTCTTAGTCTGAGTTGTGTGTCCGTTTCTTTACTGGCCCATATTTCGTTTTGTCTCAACAGTCTTTCATTTACTTCTTCCATTTTCTTCAATCTGGCTTCTACTCTCCCTTGTGTCTTTTTTGTGCTTGCGCTTTCCTTCTTTAGTGCTTTTATCTCTTCTTTGGTCTCATCCACCTCTTTCTTGATATTCTCAACATCATCTTTCATTTCTTGTCTTAATTTCCCCAACTCTTTCTGGAATAGCCTTTCGATATTTTTCTGCGTCTTCTCTTGATTGTCTTCTATTTTCTTTTCTATTTTTTCTTGTATTTTAAGCATTTCTGCCATTATATCTTTTAAGGAGATTTCTCCATGCGTGGAGAGTCTTCTGGCTGGGATGGGGGTTGTCACTGTCGTTGTTAGGGCTGTTGTCGTTGTTGTCGTCGCCATAGAGATCTTACCCTGCTTCAAATTCTGTTTTTCCATTCCTGTGTCCGCCTTCTTGCCTCGCCTGCTCCTCTTTTATTCTGTTCCGCGTTGTTATTTCTCTCTGCAGCCACTGCTGCTCCTACTTTCCCTGAAGAAGATTTCTTCGTTCCTTCGTTCCTTCAGCTTTGACTTTCTGTCTGTCCTCTCTCTTGTTTAACTAGCTGTTCCTGAGTTCCTCCTCACTCCCTCCTTGTGGCCCACTTTTCCTTCTGAGTCTCTCCCTTGTAAGTGTCTCTTGTTTTGGTGTCTATGTTTGTATATATATTTGTTTTTAGTTCTTTTAGGTTTTTGTGGCTGTTTTTGCTTCCCACTTTCCACTCACCCCTTCCTTGCTGTTTCGTCCTCGGCTTTTCCTCTCCTTTCTGCCCTCCTCGTCCTTGTCCTCTGCCTCCCGCCGCCGCTTCTGGACGCCGCCACCTGGCTGCTGCAATATATTTGCAGCCTTGTGGCTTTGGAGGGGGCTTGGGGCTTCTGCTTCCCTGCCAGCCGCCCCGGCTCACTGGCGTTTGCAGGGCTTGAGGCTTGAGAGGCCCTTCCGGGTTTGCGCGCTCTCGCGCAGGTTGGAGACGCCTCTCGCGAGCTTTCTGTCCTTGCGTTTTTTCGGGGCTCACTGCCTTGTAGACGCCGCACGGTCCAATGTTCTGTGCGGTGTGTTCCGCGCCTCCGCGCCGTGCCTCGTTCCCACTTGCTGAAAGAGGGGAAACGCTCCTTATTTTTAAAGGTAACGCTCCCTTTTTGGTTGAGGGTGAGGGGGGGAGGGAGGGAGAGTGGTAGAGTGGTAGCGTCTGTAGGGAGGGAATGGGAGTATGAGAGAGCGGAAATGTGTGAGAGAGTGAAGGAGCAGGAGGGACAGGGGGGAGAGGGACTTGGTTACCCCCTCACAGCCTTCTCTTCGATTCCCCTCCTGGGGGCTTACCGTGTTATTCCGAGTTGGCTGGTTGGCTAGTCTTAGAAATTAGATGTTAGGCCCATTCTGGCTCTCTTCCGGCTTTGTATCTTCGACCTCTTATTTCCTTCTGGTGGTTCAGGGAGGTTGCGCTAGTTCCCCTGCTGCCTCTTTGTTCTCTTTAGTCCTTTTTTTTTTTCCTCTTTTGGGTTTTATTCTCGTAGTGCGAAGTGGAGGCCGACGGCCTCTACGGCTCTTCCAAGCCGTGCTTTCCCCCCGGGCGCCAGCCCTCGAACCCGCCAGGTGGGGTTTGCAGTCGTCCTTGAGGGACAACTGCTCTTGCCCACCCCCGCGGGACCTCCAACGGGCTTCGCTAAGGAGGCTGACCTCTATTCCATCAGCCTGTGGGGCTTCTCTGCCCCTTGCCCTTCTGGGGGATGCACAGGCCCTAGAAGCTGCATGAGCTTCGCCGACCTGCTGCAGCCGCCATCACGCCTCCACCGGAAGTATTCTGTAGACATCTCTTTCCTGACTTCAAGCCTCTTTGAAATCCCATTTGTTTTAGAAAGTGCAGTGATTTGTCCAAGTCTGCACATCACATGAGTGGCTGCTACAAAGCTGACTGTGTCAAGTTTTTAGGGCTGCTAACTTTATCCACACCTTTCCTTCAAAATCCAAATGCCATCATCACTTGCTGAGGCATGCATAGTGTTTCATCTACATTCACTCTGGGATCTATGGCTGCAGTGCAATTGAGCATTGAAGCAAATAGCACTTCTTCTTATGGTTTGCCTTCAAGTCATTTCTGGCCTATCACAAGGTTTGCATGGAAAGACTTGTTTAGAACTGGTGTGTCATTGCCTTTCTGTTAGGTGAAGAGAGTGTAATTTGCTCAAGGTTGCCCTGTAGTTTTCATGGCAAGTTGGGCATTTGAATCCTAGGCTCTAGAGTTGTAGTCTAATGCTCAAAACACTATACCACACTGGATAACTTACTTCTGAGTAAATGTGTATAGCTCTAGATTCCTATTGCAAAAAGACAAATTCCTTAATCTGCTTTATGAGTGAGATTGATGCCATCCTCCAGATGCTGTTGGGACTGTAATTCCCAGCATTCCTGACCATTGGCTAGCTGGCTAGGGCTGCTGGGATTTTCAGATCAACAACATCTGCAAAGTTTCTGCTGATGGATTAGTGATACATCCAAGGAGTCCTTACAGAACTCATTTGATTTCTGCATTATTCAGGACCACTACCTCCTCCCCCAGGCAGACACTCTAGAGGAGTGTTGGCTTAGGGTGGACTCTTGTGTAAACTCAGCTTTGGGTAAAAGGGCATCTAGGCAGTGCTGAAACCCTTCCCTTCCTCTGATGTGTCCCTTTGCATGAAGGGATCAGAAATCTTGGGGATAGACAGTCCTTCTGCCATCAAGCAGGGGCGAAGAGGCTGTGTCTCTCATGAGCAAGTTTCTCCAGCAAGACTGCCAAAAGAAGATTAATGATTCTGTGAAATGGAAATCATCTTCTCCCTGTCTGTGGTGGCACCTAGGTGAAACTCCAGCTGGTGCTGCTGACAAGCTTGGGAGCTAATGCAGAACAGTAAAAAAAAATTAAATCTTTCCTATTCCTGCTCTCCTGTATCAGCTGTCCCACTGCCAGCACGCTGGGCCAGTATCCAGATTTTCCTACCCAGTGCTTTTTGGACTCTAACGCCATGTGGCAATGACAGTTGAGTTACTGTGAGAGCTGTAGTCCAAAAAGTAACTTCTTCAAGCCCTGCTCTTATTGAATCACCAAGAACCCTTGGCTTTGCACCAGCTATATAACAAATAATGTACAATCCCATGAATTTGCATTTACAATATCTATTCACTAGAAATGTGGTAAAATGGATTCATCTGTAAGAAGTGAAAGGCTGAATGTGCGTGTGCCTCAATTCTCCGTCTACACCTAGGATCCATATAAGAAAAATCCTCTAAGTTTTCTCCAAAGCTGCATATGTAAACATTGTGCACCAGGAAAATTTTCATTCATTCATTGATTCACTCATTCATTCAATTCCCTTCCCTGATGCCAATTAGATTCTCAATCTGGGTTTGTTGTTTTGTTGTTGTTTATTCGTTCAGTTGCTTCTGACTCTTTGTGATCTCATGGACCAGTCCATGTGATCCCTGGGGAATGTAATGGCAACCCACCCCAGTATTCTTGCCAAAAAAACTAAATGGACCAGTACAACCAGACATATGCTGGTATGCCTTTGGAAGATGGGACTTTCAGGTTGGAAGATGGTCAAAATGCTACTGGGAGGAGCAGAGGATAAGTTCAACTAGCCCCAGATGTGATGACACAGCTAGCTCAAAGCCAAAAGGAAGGCTAACGGCTGACACTGCTGTAGGTGAACAACTAATGTGATGCTCTAAAGATCAACATACTATAGGAACCTGGAATGTAAGATCTATGAGCCAGGGCAAACTGGATGTTGTTATTGGTAAGATGTCAAGACTAAAGATAGACATTCTGGGAGTCAGCGAACTGAAATGAACTGGAATGGGCCACTTCACATCAGATGACCACCAGATCTCAATCTAGGTAGGGCAGAGGTTTTAGATACAAGGGGAGGATGAAGACATTCCCCTCCCAAATAGGGATTCTTTCCCAATGAGATTTTTCTTCAGTCCTCTAAAAAGTGCTGCTAACATAGTTTAGCAATAACAGTTTAAGGATCTAAACAAACATGACAGGCAAACTTATAGTTGTTGCTGTGTGCCTCCAAGTCATTTCTGACTTATGCAACCCTAAGGCTTTCATGAGGTTTTCTTGGCAAGATTTGTTTAGTGACAGTATGCCTTTGCTTTCTTCTCAGGCTGTGGAAATGTGAGTTGCCCAAAGCTATCCAGCATGTTCCCATATCCAAGCAGTGATTTGAACCTTAGCCTCCAGAGTCCAGACTCCAGAGTCAAAGGCTCAAACCACAATGTCACATTGGCTCCACAGGCAGAGGAATGTAAGAGTTCTAAATTCAAACATTTTCCCACATCTCACTTTGCAATGCTAGAAACTGAAGGGAAATTTCATTTAGGGTAGCAGAATTGTTGGGGTTTTTTTGGGGGGGGGGCTATCAGTACTCTTATTTTGCTCCTCTGTAGCTACACCTATAAGAACTAATGTGAACTTCTTGTATTTTCAGTGTCCTCGCTGGATGGAATCTATTGACAACCAGGGCATGGCACTTCTAAGTTCTTGCATTATATTTCACTAGAAGAAGGGACATTTTTGGATTGAATATGTAGCTGGGACAAAAAGTACTCTAATCTAGAAACAGTGGATTTGTTGAGACAGTATGCCTACTTCATTATTCAGTTGCTTGTTTTGGAGGTGGGGGGGGGGGGAGCAACAAATACTTATTTTGGGAGGATGCAAAAGGCACATGGTTTTCAACAATGATACAGAGTGTTTGTCTGTCTGGGTTGCTGTGAGTTTTCCAGCTGTATGGCCATGTTCCAGAAGCATTCTCACCTGATGTTTCACCCACATCTATGACAGGCATCCTCAGAGGTTGTGAGGTTGTGAGGAGACTAGGCAAGTGAGGTTTAGCAATTAAATGCTAATCAAGGTGGACAATTGCAACATTGCCTCAAATGGACAAGAGTTCTTTCTCCCACCCTGGCCATTCCACAGATATATAAATCCCACTTGCCTAGTTTCAAGGCCACAGACCTCACACCTTCTGAGGATTCCTGCCATAGATGCAGGTGAAATGTCAGGAGAGAATGCTTCTGGAACATGGCCATGCAGCCTGGAAAATTCACAGCAGCCCAGTGATTCTGGCTACGAAAGCCTTCGACAATACATCATCTGTCTGTCTGTCTGTCTGTCTGTCTGTCTACCTATCTTCTTCCATCCCCCCACCTACCCACACTCACACCCACACCCACGCACACACATTTATCTTAATATATATATATACACTGAAGATCTAACTCTGTGTATTCTACAGCACAATGAGATTCTGTGAGAATGAAATGTGTCATCCTAGTGCATAATATTTGCTCAGCCAAAGCTTTAACTGATTAATAATTTTAATTGGCAGGATTGAGAATTTAGGTGCATCTTGGTTGAGAGACACTTTTGATTTTGTGAAGGTACTGCCAGAGGCAACTTGTGACTTCACTCATCATCATAATCATCACCATCAATTCATTTATATCTCATCCATCCCCTATTCAAGGTGACTTACAAAATTCTGAACAAATACTTCAAATATCTTCCATGTCAGCAGGGTGATGACTCCACTCCAGGCTTTAGTTGAAATATAGCTTGACTATTGTGGGGATAGGGTTCAGCACTTTGGAGAGCTCTTTAAAGTTTGGATTGCAGCCTTGAGCCAGTTTATCTCGCAACTGGTGTAAAAGCCACCTATTCTGTATTCTGTAACTCTATTAATAAAGAAAAATAAATTGTGAAAAAAGAGTCTTTAGTTCTTACACTGAGTTTAGAAAGACTACAAATTAAATTGTTACATTATCTTAACAATTATTTTCTTATCCCAAAAGGTTTTGGTGACATGAACATTCATTTAAATGCAATTGATTGGTTAAAAGGTAGGGTATTAATCATTTAAAACCACTTTGACATTAATATGACTTTTATTATACGCAACACAGGGGCTCTAGGTAAGTGTCTAAGAGTGGTACAACGTTTGTATTGAGACAAGAAAAATATTATTGCATTGCATAGGTGTGAGTTCTTTTTTGCATACAAATAAGGAGCTGCAGGCTGCAATACAAAACACATTTATTAGAGAGTAAACCCCCTGTAACACAGTAGGATTGCCTTTGAAAAATATGCAGAGAATTGCAAGGTTGACAATGACCTTAAAGTAAAATGAGAGTGGTATAAAACAGCCCAGATACACTGCAGAATTGGAGTCTGAGTCAGGCTCCAAATCCTTGTGGGGCTTGAAATATATGAAGAATAACATAATATTCTAGAACATGTACAAAGTGCTTTTCAGTTACCACCATTAGCCACATGTACACAGGATAAAGGGATTTCTATACCAGAGATCAACTTAGAAAAGGTTTCAGCTTCCCTGCACATCATTTGAACAGATGCAGTGCTTATTTGCTGGCACAAATAGTAAACTCATTTTTCCCTTCTGGCTTTTATGTTAATTCAGGAATGAGAATCATATATTGTTAGACTGTAACTCCCAGCATTCCTCACCATGGGTCATACTTTCTGGGGCTGCTGAGAGTTACAATCCCAAAACAGCCCCTTGCTTTAATTACTTTCATATTTTCCTTCCTATATGTTGCTTTCCCTGCCCAGAGAATACATGTTATGAAAACAGTGGTATCTCATTCCACTGATAGTCAGATACCAAAGCTGTCTACCTGTACAGAGGGTCCTTGATATTCCAGGAAAATTCGCTCTTGAATGCCAAAGTCCTTTAATGTCAGGAGTGACTTGAGAAACTGCAAGTTGCTTTTGGTGTGAGAGAATTGGCCATCTGCAAGGATATTGTCCAGAGGACACCTGGATGTTTTACCATCCTGTGGGAGGCTTCTCTCATGTACCCTCTTGGGAAGCTGGAGGTGACAGATGGGAGCTCACCCACTCCCTGGATTCAAACTGCTGACCTTTCAGTCATCAGTCCTGCAGGCACAAGGGTTTCACTCATTGACCCACCGGGGGCTCCAATCCTTGGATACTCAAGTCCCACTATATGCAATGACATAGTAAAGTGATGTCCCTTATATAAAAGAGGAAAATCAAGGTCTACTTTTTTTTAAAAAAAAAAGTTTTATTTATATTTGCAAGCCATGAATGATTGAATCTGTGGATACAGAGAGCTGGCTGTTCCCTTAGATCAGTGGTTCTCAACCTGTGGGTCCTTGGGTGTTTTGGCCTACAACTCCCAGAAGTCCTAGCTAGTTTACCAGCTGTTAGGATTTCTGGGAGTTGAAGGCCAAAACATCTGGGGACCCACAGGTTGAGAACCACTGCCTTAGATGACCATCTTTTAAAATAAATGATCTTGGCAATGGCTGATGACTGCTGCCTATAACTAGGTGATGAGCTTGCCTGGCCTATAAACTGCATCACTGTATATAATGTGACTGAACCATCCACATATTTTGGTATCATGGGGGATCCAGCAGATACACAGAGCCACTGCATAGGCTACATAATATTAAAAGTAATACATAAATAGCGAACCCTCTCCCCAGTGTCACTTCTTGCATAACATAAAAGACCTCAACTCATTCACCCACCACCTACCTACACCTATTTTATTGTTGATGATATCTCACTTTCCCCCTCCCCTCCAAAATGAAACTCAAAGAGGCTCAAAAATTTTTAAAAAAAATTAAAAAATTAAAATTATTAAAAATGTCAAAAAAGCAAATATTAAAATATAATTAAATTATTTAGAAAATCAGTTGATTGCACACCTGAGTAAAAGGGAAAAATACAATGAAAACTCCTTAAAATTAAATTTTGTTACTATTCAGCCATGGCAAGATACTCCTTTAACAACCTAAAATCTATGCATCCATCCCAATTTGTACAATGACTAAAGAAGCCTGTTCACATCATCCTTTTTCGATACAGCTGCTGGAAATGCAGAGTCTTAATTACACAACATCTGCGCAGCATTAAATCAATGCACCCATTTAGAATCAGTCAGAATCAGTCAGAAACTGTGGTCCTGGTGGAATACTGGAAATAACACTTGCAAGTGCCTCCAGGCTGGAAGAGGAGTCAGTATTTTAAAAGGCTTTTGCTTGTTCTGGATGTCGCCAGGGGTTTGATGCCTTGTCAGAGGAACTGGTTGAAGACAGCTTTCCTTGTTAGAAATTCCAGATGTTCACACTGACAGATCCTTTTCATTAGTATTAATGGAATAATACTAGAAGAAGAAATCTACATGTTGTTAAATGAAGTTGGAAACCAAGTGGGTAAGCCAAAGTGCCCCTGAGTAGCATCTATGTTAGCAAAGCACCAGGCTTCCAAAATAAATTCAGTACCTTGGATAGGTAAAATTCAGTCTGAAAACCCAGCACTACTAACTCTTTTCACCAGAGCCCAACATTTTTACTTTTTAAAACTGTAACTTGTGGAATTTCCCAGCTGGCAGCAATCCAAATAAGCAATGTTTCCAAGTAATGTTTTTGGAAGAGAAGGTATCTATGTAGCACTTCTTGTGAACATAGTGCTCCAAGAAGAAATAGAGCAGATCTCTGCCTAATGGATTTCCAGCCTAAACTAGACCTAGAGATGGAGGAGACCAAGGACAAATGAAGGCAGCAAAAGAGTATGTGATTTTCGCATATATAATTCCTACAATTCATGCTCAATTGATTGATTTCCACTTTGTTCTCATGTCCTTTGCTTTGACCGATGAAAACCCCGCATGGACCTCTCATATGAGCATGCCTCTGTATTATGAGAATGTGAAGCCCTTTAAGAGGCACTTACAGTCTTAATCTTTGAGTGTTACAGGTAATTGAAAAAGACAAAAGCAACCAGTGAATCCAATCAACTGCTTGCAAGAATGACAACTGGGAGTTGGGACAAAATTTGTAGAAGGAGAGCACCTCCGGTGAGCCTCTGCAAATGCAATAACCTCTCCCTGAAAAGGATGGACTTGCAGCCCTATTTAACCATATTTATCCCCAGTCAGGTACATTTATTCCAACATGACCAAGTTTCAAACATATGTATGCTTAGGATCAGGTGTTTGCAATACTTGCATATGTTTTCTTTGGGAAACCTTTCCCCAGCTCTCTCTCTTTCATGCATTAAAAAGGAATGTTATGAATTTCACTTTCAAAAAACCTAAAATGAAATCCAAAAGGAACTCTTCCCTCCTCCTTATATAATCAGAAGAGACATTCACTGCAGTACTAAGGAGAAAACATTTCCATCTTTTCTTCTGATGCTAAGAAAAGCATTTCTTAGTATTTGCAAACATTGTTAGAAGAATCGGATCAGGAATGGGAAAGAGTGGCCCTAAAAAGGCTACTGAACTGCAGCCCCCATCCCCCAGGTAAGCTGAGCAATGGCATGAACAGCAACACATGAGCATCTGGAGGGCCACTCATTATTTGTTTATAACTGAGATAAAAGTGAGCATGCAGCTAACTATTTTGTAGTTGCTTAATAAAAAGATACCCAAAGTTATGGGCATGGCAAGAAGAAACCATGTTGTCTATCACAGATGATGACTTGACTATTGACCATAGTGGTTGATGTTGTTTATCCATTCAGTTGCTTCCAACTCTTCATGACCTCATGGACCAGCCCACGCCAGAGCTCCCTGTTGGCTATTGCCACCCCCAGCTCCTTCAAATCAAGCCAATCACTTCCTTTTTCCTTCCATTTTCCCTAGCATCATTATCTTCTCCAAGCTTTCCTGTCTTCTCATTATGTGGCCAAAATACTTCATCCTTTCCTCTAATATCCTTCCCTCCAGTGAACTGTCAGGCATTATTTCCTGGAGCATGGACTGGTTTAATCTTATTGCGGTCCAAGGCACTCTCAGAATTTTCCTCCAACACCACAGTTCACAGTTCACTTTGGACCAAACATCTAGATCAGTGATTCACAACCTTTGCTTCTCCAAATGTTTCGAATTTCACCTTCCAGAAAGATACTGTGCTCCAAAACATCTAAAGCAGTGGTTTCCAAACTTTGCTTCTCCGGTTATTTTGGACATCAGCTCCCAGAAGCTCCAGCCACTTTGGCCAACAGATTGGAAGATGAAGTCCAAAACATCAGAAGATCAAAGTTTAAGAAACACCGATCTGTAGAACCAAATACTGAGAAGCGTTGAACCAGAGTTTCTCTAACAGATAATTTTAAAGTACCTTACTAAACATAACATTTTTGGATTCTGTTGGATAGAGCAATCACAGTTAAAATGATATGATATAACTGTGTAAATACACTTCATGTGGAGATGAGTATATGTGGCACAGTTGTGGTGCTTTCTCCTGAGGTTTAATGACTGTGCATGCAGTTACAGCTTTCATATGTGTTCTATTTCTGTGCAGTTGCCACTTTGTAAATGTTGATGAATACATGGCTTAGCTTGTATGTACATACACAGATTTGGAGGTATGTGTGTGTGGATCACTTGTCAGATAAATAGTGTCTATCCATCAGCATAGAGCTTTTGTATGCCTGGAGACCAGGACTGAAGGCTTTCATCTGATTGGATGCTGTGAATATTGATCACTGCTTGATGAATCTGCACTGTCCTACTGAGTAATTACAGGCCGTTTCACAGTGTACTATCATCCATCAAACTCCTGGTAAGAATAAAGGGAAAAAAACCAGCCAGATATTTGGAAAGAGCTTCCCTTTCCTTTCCTGCTTCTTTCTCACTCTTACTCTCTTCTCATCCACACCAGTGTTACTCAAAGTTGTGGGAGCAGCATTGCCAGTCCCTGCTGAGTTTCCAGAAAGAAACAATAGTCATCAATCAGCACAAATATGATACCAATTATTGGAACATGGGGGAAAGTTGCCAATCCCCACATCAGATAGAAGTGGCAATATAGGCACCACTCAGCATAGACTATATTTACCTTCCTATAGCTATTACTCCTAAAGTTTGAAGGTGGTGTTGTTGAACGCCAGATCTGTCAACGGAAAAACGACCTGGATCCAGGATTTAATCCTGGAGGAGCGGGCAGATCTGGCGTGCATCACGGAGACCTGGCTGGATGAAGCGGGGGGCGTAAATCTCTCCCAGCTTTGTCCTCCAGGCTTCTCCGTGCAACACCAACCAAGAGCCGGAGGACGGGGAGGCGGGGTCGCAGTGGTCTATAGAGATTCCATCCATCTGACCAGGAGTCCCATCCTGCAGACCACAAATTTCGAATGCGTCCACCTGAGGGTGGGTGACCGGGACAGAATAGGGATTCTTGTAGTGTACCGTCCACCTCGCTGCACTACAGTCTCCCTGCCTGAGCTAGCGGGGGTGGTCTCGAGCCTGGTGGTGGAGTCCCAACGGCTCCTTGTGCTGGGGGACTTCAACATCCATGCCGAGGCGACCCTCACAGGAGCGGCTCAGGACTTCATGTCTGCCATGGCAACCATGGGGCTGTCCCAGCAAATAACTGGCCCCACCCACTGTGCTGGACACACATTGGACTTGGTTTTCTGCCAGGGATGGGAGCAGGGTGGCGGTGTGGAGGAGTTGTCTATCTCTCCGTTGCCATGGACCGACCACTTCCTGATCAGATTCAGGCTCACTGCGCCCCCTAACCTCCGCAAAGGTGGAGGACCCATTAAGATGGTCCGCCCCAGGAGGCTTATGGATCCGAATGGATTCCTGACGGCTCTTGGGGATTTTCCCGCCACCTTGGTAGGTGACCATGTCGAGGCCTTGGTCGCTCTCTGGAATGGGGAGATGACCAGGGCAATTGACAGGATCGCTCCGGAACGTCCCCTCTCAAGTAACTGAGCTAAACCAGCTCCTTGGTTCACTGAGGAGCTGGCAGCGATGAAGCGAAGGAAGAGGGAACTAGAGAGCGTGTGGCGCTCAGACCCAAGCGAGCCAAATCGAGCACGGTTTGTGTCCTTTCTAAGGGCATATGCCGCGGCAATAAAAGCCGCAAAGAAAACTTTCTTTGCGGCTACTATTGCGTCTGCAAAAAACCGTCCGGCGGAGTTGTTTCGGATTGTCAGAGGTCTTTTAACTCCCCCTACCTCAGGTGGGAGCCCTGACAATTCGGCCACGCGCTGTGAAGCATTTGCTCGGTTCTTTGCAGACAAAGTCGCTTTGATCCGTTCTGGGCTGGACGCCACATTAAATGCAGTCTCTGTGGATGTGACACAAGCACCTGCTTGTCCTATTTTGATGGATTCTTTTCAGTTTGTGAAACCCGAGGATATGGACAAGATACTTGGAGGAATGAGGCCTACCACGTCCATCCTAGACCCCTGCCCATCCTGGCTTCTGAAAGAGGCCAGAGGGGGATTGGCTGAGTGGGTAACGGTGGTGGTTAATGCCTCCCTTCGGGAAGGCACGATTCCAGCGAGCCTAAAACAGGCTATTATAAAGCCGCTGTTGAAGAAACCATCACTAGACCCCACTAAATTCGACAACTTTCGGCCTGTTTCCAATCTTCCCTTCTTGGGCAAAGTCATGGAAAGCGTGGTGGCCTCACAACTCCAGGTATTCTTGAGAGACACGGATTATCTGGATCCGGCACAGTCTGGCTTCAGACCGGGACATGGTACCGAGACGGTCTTGGTCGCCTTAGTGCGCCGGGAGCTAGACAGGGGGAGTGTGTCCCTGTTGGTGCTTCTGGACCTCTCAGCGGCCTTCGATACCGTCGACCACGGTATTCTTCTGGGACGCCTTGCAGAGATGGGCCTTGGGGGCACCGCTTTGCGGTGGCTCCAGTCATTTCTGGAGGGTCGTACCCAGAAGGTGTTATTGGGGGACTCCTGTTCGACACCACAGCCTTTGACCTGTGGTGTTCCTCAGGGCTCCATACTGTCCCCCATGCTGTTTAACATCTACATGAAGCCGCTGGGTGAGATCATCCGGAGTTTCGGGGTGCGGTGTCACCTGTACGCAGATGACGTCCAACTCTGTCACTCCTTCCCACCTGCTACTAAGGAGGCTGTCGAGGTCCTGAACCGGTGCCTGGCCGCTGTGACGGTCTGGATGAGGGCGAACAAACTGAAATTAAATCCAGACAAGACAGAGGTACTCCTGGTCAGTCGCAAGGCCGAACAGGGTATAGGGTTACAGCCTGTGCTGGACGGGGTCACACTCCCCTTGAAGGCGCAGGTTCGCAGCTTGGGTGTGACCCTGGACTCATCGCTGAGCCTGGATCCCCAGGTTTCAGCGGTGACCAGGGGAGCATTTGCACAGCTCCGGCTCGTGCGCCAGCTGCGCCCGTATCTTGGGAAGTCTGACTTGGCCACGGTAGTACACGCTTTGGTCACATCCCGCCTCAACTACTGCAACGCTCTCTACGTGGGGCTGCCCTTGAAGACGGCCCAGAAGCTCCAGCTAGTCCAGCGCGCGGCAGCCATGTTGTTAACCGGAGCGGGACGCAGGGAGCGCACAACGCCCTTGCTGTCCCAGCTCCACTGGCTGCCGATCAGCTACCGGGCCCAATTTAAGGTGCTGGTGCTAACCTACAAAGCCCTAAACAGTTCCGGCCCAAAATACCTTGAGTACCGCATCTCGGCCTATGAGCCCACGAGGACCTTGAGATCATCCGGGGAGGCCCTTCTCTCGATCCCGCCTGCCTCACAGGCACGTCTGGCGGGGACTAGAGAGCGGGCCTTCTCGGTGGTGGCCCCCCGGCTGTGGAACTCCCTCCCTGCTGAAATCAGACAGGCACCTTCACTCATGGCCTTCCGCAAGGGCCTGAAAACCTGGCTCTTCGAAAAGGCCTTCAATTAAGTGCTATGTTTTTGGAACGACCACCGGAATGGACTATGACTACGAGATTGATTATGACCCAAACAAGACGAAGCGGATTTTTAGTTTATTAGCTGTGTGTTAGTAAGATGTATGTTATGGTCCTGATCTATTGTAATTGTTGTCTTTATGTTCTATGTTCTGTACACCGCCACGAGTCGCCTTCGGGCTGAGAGTGGCGGTTAACAAATGCAAATAATAAATAAATAAATAAATAAAGGTAAAATATTCCTGGAAACTTCTATCTGAAGAAGTACACAAGACAATTTGCATGAATTGCAGCTGTTTGGCACTATTTTAATTGCCGTAATTCCATCCTATGGAATCCTGAGATTTGTAGTTTGTTGCAGCAATGGAGCTCTCTGACAGAGAACTATACATATCTCACAAAACTACAAATTCCAGAATTCCACAGCATGGAGTCATGGCAGTTAATGTGGGTCAAATTGCTATAATTCTGCAGTGTGGATATAAGCTCAGTCTGCAAAGAAGTGCTACCAATTTCATTCTCTCAGTCTCTAAGGTGCAGCTAGAAGATCCCTTTGCATAATGATATTCCGGACTAACATGGCTATGACTTTGAATTCCTAGAGATCTCATTCATGTCACTAGAAATGACTGTGTTGACTGATTGTAAGTAAAAAGTTGTAAATGCCATGTTGATTTATACAGTGATCCATTTAAAATGAGGTTCTTAGGAGAAAGAAACAGAAGCAAAATCTTAGGGGGCAGATTTCTGAAGGAACCAGGCATGTAGCCGGGGGGGGGGGGGCTTTGGGGCTTCAGCCCCCCCCCCCCCCCCCGAAATTCTCATGGTGGTTCGCGAAAAGGCCTTACTGGTGCATTATTTAAACTGTTATGTTTATTTATATCATGATCTGATCACCATACTCAGTATATCCCATATGCATGGGGGTATTGGGGTAACGATACAAAAGGTTTGCTAGGGTAGACCCTCTTTCACTTAGACTCAGCCCCCCCAAAAAACAAACTCACCCCCCCCCCCCCCGAATCGAAATCCTGGCTACGGGCCTGAAAGGAACCATAGCTTTTTGAGGACTAGACAATGAAAAAGTAAAACAATGCATTGCAAAATAATTATTGATCCCTCAGCTGTAATGTTAATTGCTACATTTTGGGAGGCAGGCCTGAGCACACATCTTCTAACTCTCATGGGCTCTATACAAAAGAAAATAAGTGTTGTGGTAGAGCAGAACAAGGCCTCTCTACCTAGCATCCTGTTCCTACCATGACCAACCAGTTGCTCCTTGGGAAGCTCACAAGCAGGACATGAGCTGAAAGTAACCTCACAGGAATGTGTTCCCTAGCAATTTTTTTCCAGAAACATATTGCCTCTGATACTATATGATGCAGGCATCATGTCTAGCAGCTTGATACAGAAAGGGGCTTCTGTTTCTTGGAACTGCTCAGGAGCTCCAATCATCATAATCTGGTCTTGAATATAGTGCAAAGGCAGTACCCATCTTGTGCTAGTAACCTCTGTATCCTGAATGCTAAAAACATACTGCTTCCGCGCTGAGTTTCATTTTGGATTGTCACGTTGCAGCTTCCACTAGGTCTATCCCTCTATGTATTTATCTAATCATTTCATGTGACAGCCACAACTACACTTGCAGCCTTCACGTCTGATCTGCTTTCAGCAGTACTTGAAGTTAGCTTTGGAACCCAGGCAAGTAATCACATTGTCAGAGCTCACCACAGGAGCAAATTGGTATGTCTGGAAACAATAGACAAGAGTCTTAGGTAAAACCCTGTGGTGTCTATTGGAAAGTTGTGCCTAAAATTTACTGGATTAGCAAAAGAATCAGGGCGATATCTGAGCTTGAGAAACTTCTAACTATATGATGATGTGCTCCCAAACAATCTATGTGGCAGATGTAACCTATATATGGCAGACATAGCATATGGACTTTCTGGTTGATTGGCAGACATGGTGTCTCTGCCCTGAAAAGCATTCAGAACCATACAGATAGTGTAAGCATCAAACAAAATGGTAGTAGACTTCTAGATGAGAAACAGCATTATGTGGTGGTTTGAATGCTGAACTGGGACTCTGGGAGGCCACGGTTCCCATCCCTATTAAATAATGTAAACTTACTGAATGATCTTGGGCAAGTCACACTCTCACGCCCAGAGCAATACAATGAGAAATCTCCTCTGAACAAAACAAAAGAAACCCAGGTTCATGTTATGGTCTCCATAAGTTGAAAGTGGCTTGAAGACACACACAAAAAGATCAAATCACGTTAGATTGCAAAATGGTGTCATATTTTTAATGCATTCCCTTGTAAAGGAAGCAGAGATCTGAATCCTTGTTGTTTCTTTCAACTATAAACCAGTCCCACTGAATTAATGGAGCTCCTTAAGTGTTGACTTATCAATCTACCATTGACTCAATAGATCTACATTAGTTCGAATTAACAATGAGATTTAGGATACAAAATCCTCCTAACATGTAAAAAAAAGTAGCTCATAAACAGCACAGGGGAAGTCAATGGGTTGTGGTCATGTAGCCACTGTTGTCACCACTCCTAGCTAGACAAAGAGCAACGTGTGAGCTTTAGCTATGACTTGCTTCCCTCCTTCTTCCTGATTACACCTGTTCTGGCATTGGAAGAAATGCCCACAAGACTAGGTAATTCCCTCTCCTTCTTCCTGGTCATACTGGAGGATCCCCTCCTTCATGATGGTTGAACTGGTGTTCTGTTCTGATGTCAGCAGAGGTGCATGCAATGGCTAGAAGCTTTTATCTGTAAAAGCTCTGGCTCTGTGGCCAGATAGGAGTAGTGGCAACATGGAG
Source organism: Anolis sagrei (assembly GCF_037176765.1). NCBI lineage: Eukaryota > Metazoa > Chordata > Lepidosauria > Squamata > Anolidae > Anolis > Anolis sagrei. The sequence goes on along the minus strand of NC_090024.1, from coordinate 186,501,078 downwards.
GAGGTAAGATGTGTAGCACCCCAGCGAAGCAGCTTCGATGTGATCCTACTGCAGGAAACCTTGGCAGTGGAGTAGTGTCTCTGTTGAAGGACATAAATGTGTGTTCTAGAAACTAGACAGTCTGTCACTTATCTCCAAAGGTGGAAAATTTTTGTCTCATTGTCAGTTTTGAAGTAAGATCATTCAGCTTCTGTAGAGGGAGAGAACAAAGGATGCCCACTTATGCTTTACCAGTGGTAACAAAATATTTTGGGTTAGATCCCATAGGTGAATAAAGGGTGGTTTGTTCACTTTCTCTTTCACAATAACAACAAAAACAACATTTGGAAAGCAAAAATGGGCAAGCAGGCAGAAAGAAGGTTGTTGTTATGGTGAAAAAAATTCTCAAATATCTGTTCAGAGTATCATAGTTTTAGCAAGATGTTATTATAAATGTTATATAAATCCAAAATTATACATAATAGCTAAAATAATCACTTTAAAATATACATCTAAGGATGAGCAATTAAAATTAATCAAAGCAAAGCAATTACTAAAATGCAGGTTGAAATTAAAGCATCTTAAATGTTGTTTTGTTTAAAGAAAGAACATAAGAAACCAATTGTATGAACTCAAGGAAGTCCTACTCTCTCAATCTCAGAATAAGGCAATGGCAAGTCCATTTTGAACAAATCTTGCCAAGAAAGCCTTGAGCTGTGTTGGAAATGATTTGAAGGCATACATCACAAACAAAAGTAACGATAATGGAGTCTCATGGGGTTCCAGGAGTAGTTAATTCTATTTTTAAAACATCAAATTCATACATGCACATGCATATAGTACCTGTCAATCTAGCATCTTTTAATGATGGGTCAGAGAGCTGGACCTGAAATGTCTTAAATGCACAGAGAGTCTGATCCAAGTACACCCTGTCCTTGAGACATGCTCTCTATCCCGGCATTATTATTAACAACCCAGCACTCTTCTGGAAACATGTTTGCTGAAAGAAATGTAGTTTAATACTGAGTGTGTCTTTGCTCAGATTACAGTGGCAAGGAAGCCCAAGCAAAGGATAGTTTACAATTATTTATTATCCCTTCTTTTCATGCACCAGCAGATGAATGGTAGGTATTACAGTTCCCATGATGTGAGGTTAGCACAGATATTACTCATCCCACCACACCTGCCTGGAGCATTCCCAGATTTATGGCGCTTAGAGAAAGGTTGCTTGATGTTGGAGAGCCCTGCATCCCTTTATCATTTCACCATATTTATTTTCTTATTTTTCTTAAGTTATTAGTTCCCATATATTTCACATATAGAGCAGGCTGAAAAATTGCACATAAAGTATCTACAGTCCGCACCAGAGGAAGAAAGAGAGAAAACACAAAGCTGACTTCATGGGGTGACAAACAGGATTGTAGCTGTTACAGATGGAGGGAAAAATCATGCCGAGGTATCTGCCTTTCATCAGTACTTCAAAATGGACAGCACACCTGTTAATCTAACACTTGATACTGAGTTCACACATCTGCCAATAAACCTAGTGGAAGTGATGTTAATTTGTGGGCTTAGCTGTATACCTTTTGGGTGTGATTTGTTCCTTCGTTTAGTTAAAAAGGAAAACGCCAGGCTGTTCAAATGGAGTTTGAGGTAAGCCCTCTTTACACAGCCAGATTGTCACTGATAAAAGGGGAAGTGACAGGTATATGAAGGCAACACAGCAACATATTTCTGGAGAGATATGGCCTCAATATTTGTTCATTTCCCTCAGGGACCCTAGTGTATTTAACAGATTGCTACCAAATTTCAGCAGCAAACTACCAGTTCCTTAAAAAAATTAAATTCTGAAAAGTACTGGAAAACTAAAAGAGAGAGAAAGAGTATTCGAATACACATGAGGCCTACAAACTACACTTTGCCCATCACAGCAATGCAGGAAGGATGACCGGGGAAGATCCAGTAGACTGAAATTGGCAGCATAGAGAGGCTGGTGATATGCTCCCCAGATGGACTGAGAAGGAACTTGCTCTCTCTTGTTGTTTGCTGTCGTGTGTCTTCAACCCTCTCGCTGGGTTTTCTGGGAGTGAGAGTGTGTGACTCACTCACAGTCACTCAGTGGGTCTCCATGGCCAAGCATGGAATCAAACCCTGGCCTCCAGAGATGAAGTCTACTGCTCAACCCACTGCGCCACACTGACTCTCCTCTCCCTCTAATCTGCTTGATTTATGCCATCCACCACCGCCAGCCAAAAAGACTTTGGATTGGTTGAATCTTTCAGAAATATTTCATCAGTCAGTTCATACTGTACATTAACCTCTTGGACATGTGTCATGAAATCTACCTTTCAGTCGACTAGGCCGAAGCCTGCATGACAGTGGCTGTAATCTTGGAAGGCAGGCAGAGCAGGAGGAGGAGTCAAGCCGACTCCTGATTGGGTATAGCAATTGGGGGAGGAGTCGGTAGAGAGAGGGAAAATAAGCTGCCAGCTTTTGACAGGGAGAGAAGGGTCTTGAGATCAGACAGGGAAAGAAGTGATTTTTGGAGGAGAGGAAGCGAGATAGAGCAGGGATCTGACAGAAAAGGAAGAGCTTTTAGTGAGCCTTAAGTTGAGGGAATAGGCTGAGACAAAGGCTAGGATTTTTACTGTGTTGTTAGGGCCAGTAAAAGAAAGATTTGTCTCCTTATACTAGGGACAGTATAGGGGAGCTTATTGCCCTGTGCAGACAGGAGTCTGTTCTCAACTGATACTGTGTCTAAAGATAGAACAGTATGTTTAAGGAGTCTCACAGTTGTTAAAAGCTTTTCTGTCAGGGAAACTGTTTAAGTAACCAAGTTTCTGCAACTGAATCACGCTCCTGTACCACTCATTTCTATGAGATGTTGTTAGTATAAAGTTCAATAAACTCTTTCTAGTTAACTTTCAACTGGTGTATGCCTCAATCTATCCATTTCCTCAGAACTCATTCTGTCAAACCATTTTAAAGTCCAGTCAGCCAGTGAGGAAGCCATAGAAGAACAAGGGCTCAAACACCCCTTACCTATACCTATAACACCTTTGGTTCCTCAGGCCAATAATTCTGAGATGGTGGCGGCTAATACTATCAAGAACATTCGGTCTTTGACATATTTAACATAGGGTCAGCCTTTAACTTCGTTATATTGGTGGCAGCGGTGGGATTGATTGTTTGTCCACCCTGCCCAGACAGCCTTTAATTACGTTATAATATGTATGGCCAAATAGATACAGTTGCGCCATTCCAGTTATACTGCCACAAAATGGAGTTGTGATAATCTGGGGTCTGTGCTTGTCAATAAAGGTGTGGAGTTTTCAGTATCAAGGATAGTTTAGAGTGGACAATCAAAATGACTCCCCGAGTCTCAGTGCTTCTCCCAATATGTCCTAGTCCTGAAGCATTTTCCCTGTGTGGAAAGACTACAAGTTGGATATCCCATATCTGAAATGTTTGGGACCAGAAGTGTTTTGATTTTGGATTCCCCCCCCCCCCCCCCAGATTTTGGAATATTTATTATTAGAATATTAATGCTAATAATAAATATTCCAAAATCTGAAAAAAAATCCATTAGCCTATTAATGTAGCCCCCGGTTAAATCCCTATGCTGGCAGGACTGAAGACCGACAGGTCCTAGGTTCTAATCTGCGGAGAGCGCGAATGAGCTCCCTCTATCAGCTCCAACTCCTCATGTGGGGACACAAGAGAAGCCTCCTGATAAAACATTAAAACATCCAGGTGTCCCCTGGGCAATGTACTTGCAGGCAGCCAGTTCTCTCACCCCAAAAGTGACCTGCAGTTTTTGTTGTCACAACCAAAAAAGCATATTAATAATAATTCTTGGAAAGGGAACCAAAGCCTAAACACAAAATTGGCTTATGTTTCATATATACTTTCTACATATAGCCTGAAAGTAATTTTATAAAAATTCTTTAAATAATGCATAAAACAAAGCTGGTGCATAATGGATCATCAGAAAGCAAAGGTGTTACTATCTCTGCCACACATGTGGACAATTTCAGATTTTGGAGTATTTCAGAAATTGAAATTCTAGATAAGGGTTGTGCGACATATATAGCACTTATACTTCCTAGTTTAGATACAAAAGGTGACTTCTAGGAGTGGGATTTGAAGTAGGTAGAGAAAGGTTTTACTGCCTCTCTCATACAGCTTAAATTTTGCTGTACGCTTATAAGCAGCAAATGCCCAGAGAGAGACAGTTTATCAGAGGAGAAGCAGCTAGAAGTAAATTAAACCAGTCCAGCTCACACATAAAGTAATTCAAGAAGTTCATGGAAGTTGAAGGGAGGCACAGGGCAACAACATCTCAGCTGGTCCAGAAGTTGGTACAATAAACTAATAGTCCAGATAACCAGAGTCAAAGGGGATAATAAAAAGAGATATCAAACATAATCAATCCAAAGGTCAAGAATGCCAATAAATACACAAACACCAAGAGGACCATCATTTGGATAATCTGAATGCTTGGGAACAACAAGCAGCTTCAGGGAGATTTATAGATGGGCGATTCTGGGTGTCAGGTGCTTGATTAATCAGTGTTTCCTATTTAATAGATGTTTGCAGTTCTCTTATTTGTCTCTTCACTTGTCCTTAAGGATGTGGACATTTCCTCATCTATCCATCAAATCATGCTGAGGGGAAAGCCCCTGAGCAGCTTCAGCCACCAGATTCAGGGATGGAGCCTTCACCAGGAGTAAGAAACCTCTCATGTTCCAGCTCTTGTGCATCAGATTCCTAACCATAGTGAGTTATGGTAATTAGGAACTAGAACTCACTGCGTATCCCCATTGTCCATGCTATCTGGGGGATTCTGAGAACTGAAGTAAAAAAGAGATTTTCCAGAATATTGTCGAAGGGTTTCATAGCCGGAATCACTGGGTTGTTGTAGGTTTTTTCGGGCTATATGGCCATGTTCTAGAGGCATTCTCTCCTGACGTTTCGCCTGCATCTATGGCAAGCATCCTCAGAGGTAGTGAGGTCACCTCACTACCTCTGAGGATGCTTGCCATAGATGCAGGCGAAACGTCAGGAGAGAATGCCTCTAGAACATGGCCATATAGCCCAAAAAAACCTACAACCCAGATTTTCCAGACTCTGCTCTTAATAAAAATAGAACCCTAAATAATTTCTGAATTGTGAATTGTGAGTAGAGGAGGTTGGTGGCTCTGTTAGTGTAGGACAAAACAAATCTCTCTTTTTCAATCACAGCACCTCTGCACTTCTTTTGGTTATATGGAATCCATCCAAGCTTAATTTTTAGCACTTGGATAGTTCAAGTACAACCTGAAGCAGCTGTAAAGAGGCTGATGTGAAAATTGAGGATTGCTTTAAACCAAGGGTAGATTTCAAATCTCTCTCTTATCTCTCTCTCTCTATATCTCTCTCTCACCCACACAATCATGGAGCTACACAATCATGTTCAGCTGATTCTGACTGTGGAAGATTCAGAGAAATGAAAGGAAATACATCTTAACACAACACTTAAATAAATTATGTAAATTCCTATTTTGTTGGAGTCAAGATTCTTTATAAAAATACCAATTATGTGCCTCCTACGATTTGTTGAAAAACAAGGCGCGACTTCCCTTGAAAATTCACATCTTTGTGAGACTTGTGGTGCTTTTTAGTTAAATCAAATATTCTTCTTATGAAATATGGCAATCTGTATTTTGGACTCAGAGGCCTTTCAGAAGACTTTGTGTGAGAGGACCTGTGTTTTTTAAAGTGATAATCCTGTTGTTGTTGTTGTGAGCTGTTAAGTTGTTTCCAGTATATGGTGACTCCACGCTGACCCTATCATGGGGCATTTCTGGGAATGAGAGTGTGCAACTCACCCAAGATCATTCAATAGATTTTCTTTTGTAAAATCATTTTATTTAGTATAATTGAGTTATTTACAGAATAATAAAAATAGTTACTAAAAAAAGGAGGGAGGAAAGGAAGTGCTAGATAAAGTACACTAAAAAAAACACAAGAAAAGAAAAGAAAAAGGGGGGACAGGGAAGGTTAAGGGAGTATTGTAACTTCCAATGTTCTTTGTCATAGTAAAAATTGTTGTCCTTTTTGTTTAAGATTTCTTATTTTCATCTTCCCCTTTCCATTCATCTATTCAGTGAATCAATTGTTTCTTTAATTTTTCTTTCTTTCTTTGCCTATATAACTATTTTCATCTTTTCTCGTTTCAAATATTCTTTAACAAGTAGCCAATCCATATGCTTTTTAGGTTTTCCTTGGTGTTTTAATATCCATATTCATAATCTCCATTATTTTTATTATCCATTGTTCTATTTGAGTTGTTTCTTTTACTCTCCAATTTTTCACATACACTATTCTTGCTGCTGTTACTAAATAGTTGACAAGTATTTCTTTGTTCTTCTCCTTCTCCATATCAATTAATCTGAATAAGAAATGTTCTGGTTTCAATTGCACTTTTACATCTAACATTTTCTGTATTGTTTCCTGTATTTCACTCCTTTATTTTCTTGCAGCTCTGCATGTCCACCACATATGGTAGAATGTGCCTACTTGAGAATAGCACTTTCAGCATTTCTTTTGTAAATTTTTGTATCATTTTGCCACTTTTTGAGGAGTTATATACCATTTGGTACATCATTTTGTATCAATTTTCCTCTAAGTCAGTGGTTCTCAACCTGTGGGTCCCCAGGTGTTTTGGCCTACAACTCCCAGAAATCCCAACCAGTTTACCAGCTGTAGGGATTTCTGGGATTTGAAGGCCAAAACATCTGGGGACCCACAGGTTGAGAACCACTGCTCTAAGTTGTAGGCAGGTATACATTTTATTTTATAGTTCCAATTTTTCCCAATGGATTTTAATGGCTGAGCGGGGAATTGAACCCTGATCTCTAGAGTCCTAGCCCAATGTTCAAAACATTGTACCATGATGGCTCACTACATTAATGTAGGGGTTCAGCCTGTGATTGTTTCAGGCTTCAAAGGAGGATGATCATGAGCCTGTAGAGGTTCCAACATCTGAGTTAAATGATCAGGTTTCTGTTGACTCTCAGGGGTTTGTGAATGCAGATTATGGTTGAGCGAATACGATGAGCCAGAGTGAACCTGAGGATTTTGGGATAGTTGGTTCACAAGGCAAAGATGCCTTGATGCAGGCAGAGAAAGAGGCCGAGGTCAAACAGTCAAGGCTAGACAGTAATAGCGAAAGGAATGTACAAACCAAGAGAGTCAATCTTTGACTGAAAAGGCCAGATGTATCAGCATCACAACCTGGAATTAGGGAGGAGGTGCTCTGCAAGATTGAGAGAAAAGAGGGGTCAAGGAGAGCTTTTGCTATGGCTTTCTGAATAAATATAGGACCTGTGAATCTATAGTCTTCAGTGAGTCCAACGTTTGGTTTTCTTGTACAACCATGTCTTTGCCTGATCCGTGCCTTTCTGTTCATGCTGAGATTCCTGTATACTCCTTCTTTGAATTCATGTTCATGCTGAGATTTTTGTAGGCTGTTTGTCTTGGTTCCAAAACCTGCATTTGGATTTATTGGTTCAAGAGACTTTGGACTTTACAACCTTCTGGAACTGAAAGACTTTACTCCTGTGGACTTGTTTATTGGACTTTGGAACTTTTCTGTTACCTGACTTGGATTTTGACTGGATTATATTACATTGCTCAACTAACTATTTTGTGGATGTTTCCTTATTATTTGTTTGAATGCTTTTTACCTTTTTGGCTATTGCTATATTAATCTTCAATAAATAATAATAATAATAATAATAATAATAATAATAATAATAATCTTTATTTATACCCCGCCACCATCTCCCACAAGGAGACTTGGGGCGGCTTACATGAGGCCACGTCCATCAATACAGAAACACAATATCACACAAAAACTGTTTTACTGATAAAGAACATTGGTGTGTTTACGGGTCCAAAGGTGCCAACCCCAGTCCTGGTGTACAACAATTAAGATCCTCTGGGAAAGCCCTGCTCTCAGTCCCACCACCATCACAAGTGTGATTACCGAGGATGAGAGAGACTCCCTCCACTGTGAGATTAGCTCAGCCCCTCCATTCTCTCCTTCAGAAAGATAGTAAAAACGAACCTTTGGGACAGTGCAATAAGGCAACAATAGGAAACCCAGCCTTGCTGATTGGATGGGGTATGACTGATTTGAGGTGGTTTAAAACAATTGATTTTAAAGTGGATATAATTTATTTTGGCAATTGTATTTATAGTTAATTTTATATTCTGGCACTGAATGTTTGCTGTATATATGTTGTGTTCTGCCCTGAGTCCCATCTGGGCTGAGAAAGGTGGAATATAAATGCCTTAAATAAATACATACATTTTATTCCTACACAACACTGGACCACATACATTGCACATATTTCTACAAACAGACAGGAGCCTATAAGCCTTGGATGCTTCTTGCCTTCTTCCCACCCGAATCCTACATGCCTTTCAGTTTAACTGCCTGGGTTCCTGTTACCAGCTATACCAAAAGCCAACTGCACAGGCTCTGGAATGGAGTGACCCCAGCTCCTGGCAGGAGTTCTGCAAATTAATTGTGCAGTCTTAATTAAAATTAAGTAATTTTTCATTTGTGCCTGAGCCGGTGCTTTCCTGATGATTTATTAAAGTGAGCTACGGATAGATTAGTCACACGCTGACTGTCGTTGCTGTATGACGGATGAGCTGGAAAGCCATGAGCGCAGCAAAGAAGAGATGTTGAGTGCCAGCAAATAGCATGGTTGCCCTTTCCCCTTCAAAGCCAGCCACCTCCTCCCCTGCCTCTAGGATAATTAGAGTTTTTTCTAAAGCAATGCATCCTGACATTTTGCACCATGGAGCAGTAGATATGCAAATGACTGTTCGATCATCAAAACTTGAAGGATATATATCATTGCTAATGGGGGATTCTGGGAGTTCAAAGCGTAGATACACTCACAAACACACATACACTCTTTGGACTCGGAGAATTCCCCCAGCTAGCAAGCTTTGTTGATTCACACTCCTAACTGCTTGGCACAGTTGTATCTTGTCCCCATCCTGTTTGGATCTCATGGGATTAAGGTAGCATCACGTTTTGGCACAATAGAAGGGATCCTTGAGTCCTGAACAAAGAAATTAAGTGGGGAAAAGGAAATCTGCAGCAACAGTGCTGAGGCTTTGTGGCTCACAATTATGCTAACTGAACTAGACAGAGATCTGGTCTGCAGCCAATGCTCAACTAATCAGCCAACTAACCTGGTGACTGGCTCAGGCAGCAGATGCAAGAGGACAATAGTGACAGCATCCCACTGTTTGTCATGAATCCTCTGGCTGTTCCAATCTGCTGGAGGATAGAGGTGTATATGCTATGCAATCTGAATTGGGCTTCTCAATAAATCCATTGCTTGTGGTATAATGCAGGACGGTACAGAGGATTCTTTCCCTGCCTATCAATGGGAAAAAAGCCAAACAGGTTCAGAAGACAGGTTTTCCTCAGGATCACACCAGATAAGGAGACTATTGTATTATCTCCTTTCATCTGCACCGTCCCTGCTCCCATGCAGATATTCACTGACATGTTATGTTGCTTTATGTAAACTTGATTAAGCCTTGAAAAGGATTTCTTTCAGTATTATTTCTCCTATTGACCACAATAACAGATGTGCTCAGGACCCTCTTCACTGTGGAAAATTGTGAAGATGCTTAGCTAGCAAGAGCACCTGATGCACATTGGTGCCCAATGCATATTGGGAATGATGTAATGCACATCCTGTTTGCATTGGTCTCATTATGCATAGTCAGTTTGCCAGCTTTATTAAATAGAAACATGACAGCAGACCTCTATTAGATATGGAAATGATGGAATTGCCCAATTCTAATTACTTCAGATGTATTGTATGTACTCATGTATAAGTCAACCTCATGCAACAGTCGAGGGTCGGCTTTAGAACCACAATTGTGGATTTTGATGTGACCCATGGATACGTCTGGAGAGTGGAAAGAGCCAGTGCTGCCCCAGAGACCAGTCATCTCTGACTGCTGCTGCCATTTTCCCACCCAGAGATTCAAAGAGGCCAGAAGTAATGTTGCAAAGGACTGGAGAGAGTAATGGGTGATTAATGTTTCTTTTGGGTTCTCTTAAGACAAACTAAGCTGTAGCAATTTACCACTCTACACAGAGAAGGGGATGAGAGACAGGGCCTTCTTGGCTGTGTCCCCCCCCCCCCCGCTTTCTTGTCTGAACATGTCCGAATGTGTCTCCCTCTACGTCCCACCTCACAGCTTAAGATCGTCAGGGGAGGCCCTACTCTCAGTCCTGCCAGCTTCGCAAATGCGTTTTCTGGGGACAAGAAACCGGGCCTTCTCAGCTATGGCCTGTGGAACTCACTCCACAGCGAGATCAGGTTCGCCTCTTCCCTCCGGTCTTTCAGGAAGAAACTGAAATCATGGTTCTGGGACCACGCCTTTGGACAACAGACATAGCAGTACTTTGGTTGTGGAATTGAACTGGAATGACTTTGTGGTTTTGACAAAATGCTTTAAACTGTTTCTAACTTAATGTTTTATCTATTGTTTTAAACTTTTGTTATATTGTTGTATTTGCTTGTATGTACAGCATCGAATTGTTGCTGAGTGTAAGCCATCCTGAGTCCCCCATGAGAAGGACGGGGTAGAAATGTTGAGAAGGACGAGGTAGAAATGCTGGAAATAAATAAATAAAATAAATGATTCCTTTTTTTTTTTATAAGATTTAAGGTACATTAGTAATATTGTCTTTTGGATCCAGTTTTAGAGGGTTGATTTTTTTACTATTATTTCTAGACTTATAGAATCATAGAATCAAAGAGTTGGAAGAGACCTCATGGGCCATCCAGTCCAACCCCCTGCCAAGAAGCAGGAATATTGCATTCAAATCACCCCTGACAGATGGCCATCCAGCCTCTGTTTAAAAGCGTCCAAAGAAGGAGCCTCCACCACACTCCGGGGCAGAGAGTTCCACTGCTGAACGGCTCTCACAGTCAGGAAGTTCTTCCCCATGTTCAGATGGAATCTCCTCTCTTGTAGTTTGAAGCCATTGTTCCGCGTCCTAGTCTCCAGGGAAGCAGAAAACAAGCTTGCTCCCTCCTCCCTAGAATCATAGAATCATAGAATCAAAGAGTTGGAAGAGACCTCATGGGCCATCCAGTCCAACCCCCTGCCAAGAAGCAGGAATATTGCATTCAAATCACCCCTGACAAATGGCCATCCAGCCTCTGTTTAAAAGCTTCCAAAGAAGGAGCCTCCACCACACTCCGGGGCAGAGAGTTCCACTGCTGAACGGCTCTCACAGTCAGGAAGTTCTTCCTAATGTTCAGATGGAATCTCCTCTCTTGTAGTTTGAAGCCATTGTTCCGCATCCTAGTCTCCAAGGAAGCAGAAAACAAGCTTGCTCCCTCCTCCCTGTGGCTTCCTCTCACATATTTATACATGGCTATCATATCTCCTCTCAGCCTTCTCTTCTTCAGGCTAAACATGCCCAGTTCCCTAAGCCGCTCCTCATAGGGCTTGTTCTCCAGACCCTTGATCATTTTAGTCGCCCTCCTCTGGACACATTCCAGCTTGTCAATATCTCTCTTGAATTGTGGCGCCCAGAATTGGACACAATATTCCAGATGTGGTCTAACCAAAGCAGAATAGAGGGGTAGCATTACTTCCTTAGATCTAGACACTATGCTCCTATTGATGCAGGCCAAAATCCCATTGGCCTTTTTTGCCGCCACGTCACATTGTTGGCTCATGTTTAACTTGTTGTCCACGAGGACTCCAAGATCTTTTTCACACGTACTGCTCTCGAGCCAGGCGTCACCCATTCTGTATCTTTGCATTTCGTTTTTTCTGCCAAAGTGGAGTATCTTGCATTTGTCACTGTTGAACTTCATTTTGTTAGTTTTGGCCCATCTCTCTATTCTGTCAAGATCGTTTTGAATTCTGCTCCTGTCCTCTGGACTATTGGCTATCCCTCCCAATTTGGTGTCGTCTGCAAACTTGATGATCATGCCTTCTAGCCCTTCATCTAAGTCATTAATAAAGATGTTGAACAGGACCGGGCCCAGGACGGAACCCTGCGGCACTCCGCTCGTCACTTCTTTCCAAGATGAAGAGGAAGCATTAGTGAGCACTCTCTGTGTTCGTCCACTTAACCAATTACAGATCCACCTCACCGTAGTTTTGCCTAGCCCACATTGGACTAGTTTCCTTGCCAGAAGGTCATGGGGGACCTTGTCGAAGGCCTTACTGAAATCCAGGTACGCTACATCCACGGCATTCCCTGCATCTACCCAGCTTGTAGCTCTATCGAAGAAAGAGATCAGATTAGTCTGGCATGACTTGTTTTTGATAAATCCATGTTGACTATTAGTGATGACTGCATTTGTTTCTAAGTGTTTGCAGACCACTTCCTTAACAATCTTTTCCAGAATCTTGCCCGGTATCGACGTGAGGCTGACCGGACGGTAGTTGTTTGGGTCATCCTTTTTTCCCTTCTTGAAGATTGGGACCACATTGGCCCTCCTCCAATCTGCTGGAACTTCTCCCGTTCTCCAAGAACTCTCAAAGATGGTTGCCAATGGTTCTGAAATGACTTCCGCTAGTTCCTTCAATACTCTGGGGTGTAGTTGATCTGGCCCTGGGGACTTGAACTCATTAAGAGCGGCCAGGTATTCCTGGACGACTTCTTTCCCAATTTGGGGTTGGATGCCCTCCAAACCCTCATCCACTCCATCTTGCTGAGGTTGAAGACTCTCTTTTTTTGAGAAGACCGAGGCAAAGAAGGCATTAAGTAGTTCTGCCTTTTCCCTATCCCCTGTCAGCATTGCCCCATCTTCTCCTCGAAGAGGTCCTATCGCCTCCTTGTTTTTCCTTTTTCTACTGACATAAGAATAGAAGCCCTTTTTATTGTTTTTAATGTCCCTGGCAAGTCTGAGCTCGTTTTTTGCTTTAGCCTTGCGGACCTTTTCCCTACAGGTGTTGGCTATTTGTTTGAATTCTTCTTTGGTGATTTCTCCCTTTTTCCACTTCTTGTGCATGTCTCTTTTGTGTCTTAGCACAGTTAGAAGTTCTTTGGACATCCATTCTGGCTTCTTTGCACTTGTCCTATTTTTTCTCTTTGTTGGCACAGTTTGCAATTGCGCCTTGAATATTTCACTCTTGAGAAATTCCCATCCATCCGTAACTCCCTTGTCTTTTAGTATCTGTGTCCACGGAATGCTGCTCAGCGTTTCCTTCATTTTTTGGAAATCAGCTCTCCTAAAGTCCAAAATGCGGGTTTGACTTGTCTTAGTTTCGGCCTTCCTTTGTACCTCAAATTGCAGGAGCACATGGTCACTTGCCCCTAAGGATCCTACCACTTCGACCGCATCGATCAGGTCCTCCGCATTTGTTAAGATGAGATCAAGAGTAGTCAATCCCCTTGTTGCTTCTTCTACCTTCTGGACCATGAAATTGTCTGCAAGGCAAGCGAGGAATTTGTTGGACCTTGTACTCTTGGCCGAGTTTGTTTTCCAGCAAATATCGGGATAGTTGAAGTTGCCCATGACTACTACATCTCTTCTCTGTGCATGTTTGGTCAACTGTTGGCAGAAGACTTCATCAAGTTCTTCCTCCTGGCTTGGGGGTCTGTAGTAGACGCCTACAACAACATCTTTTTGAGTCCCAGTTCCCTTGATTCTTATCCAGATGATTTCAAGCTGGTTTCCCAGATTGCTGTCTTGAATCTCTTCTGTAGCATAAGAGTTTTTGACATATAAGGCTACTCCGCCTCCTCTCCCCTTTGTTCGGTCTCTGTGAAAGAGGTTATACCCCTCGATATCTACATTCCAGCGATAGGAGTCATCCCACCAGGTTTCAGTGATCCCTATGATATCATATTTGTGGTGTTGTGCTAAAAGTTGGAGTTCGTCTTGTTTATTTCCCATGCTCTGTGCATTAGTGTAAAGACATGTGAGCCCCTGAGATCTTCCCCTGAGCTGTTTAATTGGGATTATTGTGCTTTGGGTACTTGGTCCTTGTTGTGTTTGTGCAGCCCTCCGTTTAGCCTTCTGGCGATTCCCAGATATTGTGGGTAAAGTAGTGTTCGCAAGGCTGTTGTCCCCCTCCCCCGGTGGACCTAGTTTAAAGTGCGTCTAATGAGGTTTGCGAGTCTGTGAGCAAAAAGGTGTTTTCCTACTTGTGTGAGATGCACCCCATCCCCATCCCTAGGCCATCCTCCTGGAAAAGCAGGCCATGGTCGAGGAAGCCAAAGCGTTCCTCCTGACACCATTTTCTAAGCCAGTCATTGACCTGTACTATTTTTCTGGCTCTTGTGGGTCCGTGTCTTACAACAGGGAGGAGGGATGAAAAGACCACCTGTACATTACATTCTTTTAGCTTTGCTCCTAGAGCTCGAAAATCATTTGTGATCTTTTGAAACGTATGCCTTGCAGTGTCATTGGTTCCTACATGAATCAACATGAGGGGAGGACGGTGATAGGGCTTGAGGAGCCTGGTGAGCCTCTGAGTGATATGGTGTATTTTTGCCCCCGGTAGGCAGCATATTTCTCAAGCCATCCCATCTGGTCTGGAAATGACAGCTTCCGTTCCTCTAAGGAGGGAGTCGCCTACTACCAAGACCTGTTTACTTTCGGGAATGACAGGGCCCCTTTTGTGCATTGTAGTGTGTAGGTCTCCAGAAAAGTGATCCTGTTGGTGTGAATTGTGTAGGTGAAAAGTGTTGTCCTCCTCCTCGACATCCCCGGTGCATTCGTCAAGGACAATCCATTGAGATTCGTCCAAGAGCCTATGGTTCTCCTGTATGTGTTGCACCTGGTCTATGGTTGGGGATGGTACACCTGCACGATTGCGCAAGTGTGAATGTTGTGAAGTGTTGTCCCAGTCAGGGCTATCCCCTGCACACTGATCAAGGATGAGCCACTGATCAGTATCTAAGCCATTCTGGTCTTCCCCAATATTTTGTGTTTCTTGGTCAGGTGATAGTTGTGTGAGAATTTGGAATCTATTGTGTAACTGCAGCTGAGCAGAAGTATTCTGAGGAGGCTTCCGGGTCCTATGTGTCCTTCTAAGGGTGACATTTCTCCAAGCCTGAGGGTTGTCCACAACTGAGGTGCTGTTCTGTTGAGCCTCCCCGTAATGTTGGTGCGATATGGGCTGCGTGTCTAGGACAGTGTGGTGTGTGGTGTCTAAGAACAGCTCAAGTTCCTGAATGTCCTTAAGGGTGTTAATACGGTCCTCGAGTTGTCGAATCCTGTGTTCCATGCGAGTGATCTGTTTACACTTGGGGCAGATGTAATTGAGTAATTGTAGTGTGAAAAAGCTGAACATGCCACAGCTCGTGCATGAGACGGGAAGTTTTCGTGTTTGTTCCATCTAGAGGTTGCTAATGACCCCCTCTTGGTGTGTGTTTGATGTTGTTGTCTGTATGCAGGGGTGAAAGTATAGGTCACTGAGTCACCATAGGTCACCTGTGGCTTCCTCTCACATATACATGACTATATACAGTAAGTCCACTAATGAAGATGTAAGACCCCAACTGGAATTTTGACCACTATTTGCATTTTGATTCATTTCTCTTTCTTTTTTCCCCTTTTCTTTGAAACTGTACCTGAAAATCAGGAAGGCCGCTACCATCATCTATAGTTTGATCCTCAGTGTCTGTAGACATCTCCATCACAACCAGGACATGGACAAAACAAGCCCTAGCAAAATGGTCAGCTCAGCACAGCAGGGTTTTCATTTTCTGTGTTTGGCAAAAAAAATAAATCTAAGTCCACTTCCCACACTTCTTGCTTTGTGCTAATATAATGAATGTTCAGCGTGGGAAGCTTCTGAGCTTTTTTTATTTAAAAAAAAATCCAAACAAAATTAAAGCTATCTGTAGAAGAAATGTAAAAAATTGCTTTGTTTAAAATGTGTGTGTGTTGGTTTAAAACTACCTCTCTTCTATGTTCTGTGCTTCAGTATTGTCACAAAAACAATGCAAGAAAGTATTGTCGAAGGCTTTCATGGCCAGAATCATTAGGTTGTTGTAGGTTTTTCGGGCTATATGTCCATGTCCTAGAAGCATTCTCTCCTGACATTTTGCTTACATCTGTGGCAGGCATCCCCAGAGGTTGTGAGGTCATCTATGGCAGGCGAAACGTCAGGAAAGAATACTTCTAGAACATGGCCATATTGCTCAAAAAACCTACAACAACCCAATGCAAGAAAGACTCACAGTATCATATGAGAAACAGTGTGATCTATATAAAGTTGTCCACCGATTAAAGATCATAATAGATCATAGACCAGGATCTATTGGGAAATCAGATAAATCTTCTGAGGTTCTACATTTGAATACTAGTGTCCTATGCAAGAGATTTGCAAGAATTTCTAATTTTGGATTATCTAACAACAGAAATAACTTTTTTAAGTTCTCCATAACTGTGGTGTTTGATTTAAAAAAAAAACTTAACACAATTGATTTTATAATGTTTAGACAGCCAATCTTGGTTTTTTTATACTGTTCACAAATTCCTAGATGGAATATACATTCTGAGGCATCCCTTAATCAATTAATTCATAGTGTCATTTGATTTCCTGAGCCACTCTTTTGTACTAGATATGTCTGTTTCTGGGCTCAATGCAAAGTTCTGGTTATAAAAGTAAAAATATGTATGTATGTATCCAAATGTTAGTGGAGTTAAAACTACAAAAATCCACCCCTTTCAGGTCCAGGGCCCCAACCACAAAAATTGGGTCAGTCAGAAAGCCCCCCCCCCCCACCTCCCTCAATCATGCAGCAGGAAGACTTCTTGTGGACTCCTGATGCTCCCGCAACATCCCAAATCTCATGTGCCCCAAAAGCTAGCAGCCCTCATGCAATAAGAAGTTTACTCTGCAAGGCCACTGCTCAGCCCAGCTGGAGCAGAGGAAGACGAGGCACAACACTAGCCACAAAGGACCATTCCTTGGGCGACTCTACAAAAGCGAAAATTGCTAACCCTAGAAGGTTGGGACCTTAGAAGAGGATGACATGCCTACATATGGTATGGCAAAGCCAAGGTTGAGAACAATTTCAAAAACCACTATATCAGAGGTCCCCTCCTTAGAGTATGGGAGAAATACAGGAGATTCTTCTATGAAGAAACCCCCATGTGGGTGTCACCCGCTGAAGCATTTCATAATAAAGAAATACCATGTGAGAAGTGGCACCCCTACTCAAAATTATTAAAGAAATGCAACAACGTTTGGGAGTTGAAACCTCTAGAAGATATAAGAGACTTTGACAGCAAAATGAGCTGGTTTCATTACTGGCAAACAAAAGAATGTTTCAAAAAGGATCGGAAAGTTGGGTTCAACTCTAATGATTCAAGCTGGGATAAGATAATGCAAAAAGAACAAAAATTAGTTAAAACACTTTACCAGACCCTGCTAGAATGGGACTTGGAAACAGAGAGAATAAAAGAAAACATGACGAAATGGGCCATAGATATAGGTCACCCAATATTACTCAGAGACTGGGAGAATGTTTGTAAGAAGAAGCTAAGATTTACGAAAGCCACAAATATTATAGAAGGATGGTACAAGATATATTTTTGCTGGTATCTGACACCCTTACAAATCTCAAAATTCAGTAAAAACTACAATAACAGATGTTGGAGATGCGAAAAGGAGCTGGGCACCCACTTTCATCTGTGGTGGGGATGTAAGTTAATTAAGAAGTACTGGATAACAATACATAAATACACACAAAAAATCATTGGAATGAAATTTGATCCCAAACCCGAATTTTATCTTTTGAACATTATAAACTGGAATTTAAGCAAAAACGAAGAGAAACTGTTTCTTTATATCTCAGCTGCAGCAAGAATGACAATTGCCCAAAGATGGAAAGAAAAAGACTCTCCACAAGTTGACGATTGGATAAATAAAATTCTAGAGTATATGAGTATGGACAATTTATCTTACTATATCAGCAACAGGATTAAGAGTAAGCAAACGAACTGGGAACCTTTGAAACGGTTCATGCAAGAAGAGATGCAGATCCAACTCTAAGGATGAAGGTCCAACTAATCGATACAGAGAAATGTAATTAAATCACAAGGAAAAAGCAAATGGACATAATAACCCCTGTCCCTGCGGAATGAACCGGAAGGCAGCACATCTATAAAGTCCTACGTAGTTGTTTAATCTTAGTGACTGAATGATTTTGCTTCATTCAGTTTTAATATATTTTGGAGTCTAGGCTAAGATAAAGGATCCCCACCCCCACCCCCCAAAAAAGCAGATAACCAAAAGCTGAAGTGCTACTTAGTTTGGTTTGTTATTGTTGTAAATTGCCAGCCAGTAGACTTCCATTTATAGCAATGCTACGTCTGAGAGGACTACAAGTCAACTACTCTGCTAAAATCTTGAAAGCTCAGGGTCCTTGACTGCATCTATCCATCTGTAATGCAGTCCTCCTCTTTTCCTACTGTCTTCTACCTGAGCAAGTGTCATTGTCATTTCCAATGAATCACGTTCAAACCACTCTACCACACTGGCTCCCAGAAACATGTCCACTTACAATTTATGGGAGCCCTACCTCATGAGCCATCATTCTTTCCTATTTCTCTATTGGTTTATAAGTTACCTTTCAGAGTAACTCCACTTTGATGCACAGGGATTTTCACAAGACAGGGTTCTGAGTTTGGTGTCTTTGCACAACAAGGAACAAAGACCATAGGGAGCAGGGGGAATGAAGCATGGGGATTGAATTGAGCATCTGGGAGCCACATTAGCTGGAATGCTTGAAATCCCATTTTGAGATTGTTTGAGATGTTACCGGAATCTGCCTCTCCTGTGGTTTCTCTCCAAAAGTCTCCTGCTTGCCCTTCACATCCCACTGCTTGGGAAAGAAGCCTCCTGTCCCCTCTCCCCATTTGCTTTGATTATCATTCTGCCACTGTAAGCAATGCTGATGAGCGCACAGCACTGTCAGCTAAGAAATATGGCATTATACAGCTTAATGGCACAGAACTCCTGCAGCACTGGTGTTTGAGCGAGCCCATTAGTTGACTGATAGAAACATAAGATTATAAAATAACTATTTACTCAGAGACTGCTGACACAGTTGCGGAGGCACAGGCAGGCACTGGGGGGGGGGGGCAGGGGGGCAAGGAGGTTCCCTCAATACAAGACAGCGCAATGCAGGGAGTGGAGTGGGCAAAGGGGACAATCTCTGGTGGGAGGCACATTTTGCACTTCACCCTTTCCACCACTAAGGGAGCTAATCCAGTGCTTCAGTATAACTATCCAATACTGAAGGAGTCGTTTCGATATCCCAGTTTGCAGATCCTATTAACCCTAACTGGTAGAGCCAATGGTAAACAATGTCAGGCTTTGAAGTCCAACAATATTTGAAAGGACCTAAATTCCTCACCCACATTTGAGAAGTGCCACGTAAATGCAATGTGATGTGCCACATAAAGTGTAAAGTTGTCTCCACTTTGCTTGGAGCCAATACCTGGGGTTTTTAACAAGCCTTTAAGGAGATATTCTGTATGAGCATTTCAGTCACCATTCCTCAATTCTCAGCTATTCACAAACCATCAATTTCACACCCTACAATGGTTCCAGTCTAACTTACCTGTCGGAATGTATCTCTCCCTATAACCATCTAAAGTGTTAAGATTAGCCAGGGAGGCCCGGCTCTCAGTCCCACCCCTTTGCAAGTGCAACTGGTGTGGACAAGAGACAGGGCCTTCTCAGTGGTGGCACCTCAGCTATGGAACTATCTCCCCAAAGATATTAGATTGCCACCCTCCCTCCTGGTTTTCATAAAGTGTAAAGTTATCTTCACTTTGCTTGGAGTCAATACTTGGGGTTTTAAACTAGCCTTTAAGGAGATATTCTGTATGAGCATTTCAGTCACCATTCCTCAATTCACAGCTATTACAAACCATTACATAAAACATGTAAATACATAACAATATAAAATTACAATAAGTACAATCACAATAGCACTAACCATCCATTCCCATATAGTTTACCAAGGTAACATTTTCACACCAAGCACACTTCATTGCCTGGCTTGCAGATGCTTTTTTCTTTCTTTCCAGAGATAAGTTTAAGAGGCCAGTCTTCTCCAGTGTCAGAGATGGGAAAATCACAGCAAATGTGTTCCTTGAAGGTATTCTATCATTCTCTTTTGTGTTAGCTAATTTTTTTTTCATGCATCTCCAATCTATTTCTTACTGGTGAAGCCTTTGGGATCACGAACTGTCCTAATAACAGTGCAAGTTCCCATATCCATGCAAGGATGCATTTCTGCTCTTACTGCAGAAACATGAAACTGCAGATGATAGTCCTTACTGAAATGAATGACTTTCAGTAGAAGCATACCAGTAGGCGCATACCATGCCAGAGAACGTAGAAAATACCTAAAGATATTTTTTTGAATGTGAGTAACTGACATTGCTATATATTGAAAGTAGAAAGGAATTTCCAAGCTCTGTTATGTAAAACTGATGTCCTGGACTAACAGTGCAATTTTGTATAGATCTGCTCAGAAGTAAGATACATTGTGTTCAGTGCAGAATACTCTCAAGCAATAAGGTATAGGACTGGAGTCTAAATGTTGTATCTTCCAGAAACCAGCATTCATTAAACAACAGCATTTAGAAACAGTGAAGCTGAGTTGAAGTTGTGGGAAGGAGGGAGGAAATAAATGAGGGTGTTATGGGAGAAGAGATGGACCACGTTGTTGCCATGGAATCTCCTATGCTAATATCACTCCAACTACTGTTAATGGTACTTAAATCCCAATGCAATCATGCTCCTAAACACAGCCATTTTATCCTTTTAAAAGTTGGAAACTTTCTTCCATTTTATAAATTCTGTTTGATTTTTGATTATGGGTATATTTTGAAATAAAAACAATAGTTTAGGTAAAACATTCATTTTTATGAGCGCAATTCTTCCTAGTAGAGATAATTTCAATAAGCTCCATTTCTTTAAGTCTTTCTGTATCTTACTCCAAGTCAAGTCATAATTATTCTTCAATAGTTGGCCATTCTTTGCTGTCAACCAAATCCCCAGGTACCTTAATTTTTTCACTATTTCCATTCCTGTAATCCTTGTAATTTCTTCTTGGTCTTCTTTCCCTATATTTTTAGTTAGTATTTTAGTTTTCCCTTTATTTATTTTGAGGCCTGCCACTTTCCCAAATTCTTGTATTTTTTCAATCCAGTTTTGTAAATTATTAATTGGGTCTTCCACTATTCCCAGTAAATTGTTCGCAAAAGTTCTTATTTTGTATTCATATTTCCCGATTTTTACTCCTTTAACATTTGTATCTTTTCTTATTTTCATCATTAATGGTTCCAATGCCATTATAAAAATTAACGGGGATAACGGACATCCTTGTCTCGTTCCTTTTGTAATCTCAAATTCCTCTGATAATTGGCCGTTTATCCGAATTTTTGCCTTTTGTAGATCATAAATCGCATCAATTGCATTTATAAATTTAGCTCCCCAATCCAATTCTTGAATCAATATCTTAAAGAAGTCCCAATTCAAATTATCAAATGCCTTCTCGGCATCGATTGATAAAATAGCCATTTTTTTCTGGTGGTTCGCCTCAAAATATTCAATCAAATCCAATACTGTGCGGATATTGTCTTTCATATATCTTCCGGGGAGGAACCCTGTTTGGTCCTCCCCTATCCAATCTTTCAAAAATTCCTTTAATCTCGCCGCCAGTATATTCGTAAATATTTTATAGTCCACATTTAATAGGGAAATCGGTCTATAATTCTTGATATCTTCCGGGGCTGAACCTTCTTTGTGTATCATTACTATCTCCGCTTGATTCCAGGTTTCTGGGATTCTTTGGTGGTTTAATGCTTCGTTTAAGACTTTCTTTAACATTGGTACCACAGTTTTTTTCATTGACTTGTAAAATCCTGCTGTAAATCCATCTGGTCCCGGAGCTTTATCTGCATCCATTTTATTAATTGCTCTTTCAATCTCTTCTTCCATGATTTCTTTATTCAATTTTTCTTTTATTTCCTCTGTAATTTTCTGCAATTTCAATTGGCCTATATATGCTGTAATATCATCCTTCTTTATTCCATCTTTCGTATATAATTTACTGTAGAATTTCATGAATTCTCCCATAATCTCCTTATCAGTTGTAACAGTTTTATCTCCCGATATTATTTTTGTGATTTGTGTAGTTTGTTTCTTCTTTCTTACTTGTCTTGCTAACCATTTCCCTGATCTATTCGCATTTTCAAAAGATACAGAGCAAGACAAAGAGATTCAGGAGTGTGTTGTCACAGTGCCAATGGCATTAGACCCCTGTTCTTTGGATAATTTTTCCTAGAAGCCACCGGTGAGCCATAATAGAAATTGCGGCCCAACACCTGGATTGCCACAAACTGTTCACTCGAGTTAAATATGTCAAGTGCTATGGGAAACCATATAGAATCATGTGGTGTTATACAAGGGCAAGCCAGAAGGGAAGCCATGGCAAAACCCTTAGAGCAGTGGTTTTCAGCCTGTGGTTTTCCAGATGTTTTGGCCTGCAGGTCCCAGAAATCAGTGGTGTGATCTGGCTTTTACTCTGAACTTTCAATGAAGTCTTCAAGGTGTCAAACCCTGTGTTCAAACTAGATGTAGCATTCTGATAGCACACTTCTATAAAGTCCAGACTAAAACCTAGAGCAGACTCAGTTCATTCAATGATAAGGAAATCATCAGTTGTCTCTATGCCAGTGGTTCTCAACCTGTGGGTCTCCAGATGTTTTGGTCTTCAACTCCCAGAAATCCTAACAGCTGGTAAACTGGTTGGGATTTAAGTGTGTTGTAGGCCAAAACACCTGGGGATCCACAAGTTGAGAACCACTGCCTTAGAGTGTAGTGGAGTCTCCATCTCTGGAGGTTTTTAAGAGACTGGGCGGTGATCTCTCAGGAGTGCTTTGGTTGTATGTTTCTGCATGGTGGTTGGACTGGATGGCCTTCGTGGTCTCTTCCAACTCTATGATTCTATGATTTTAGTCCAGAAGAATGTAGTGATCCAAGGTGTTCAAAATTTGCCATGAGATCCAGCAGCAGCAACAGAGAAAAGCTTTCCTGTCTGTCTCCCAACAAAGACCAGTAACTAGAGCAACCTCATTACAACCATGAGAAGTATTGCAATGCAGCTTATTTAAATCAGAAAGCAAATCAGGGGAAGCACCCAGGTTTTTTTTTTCTTATCCAGAGGGAATGCCTGTTTAAAGTAAAAATCTGAGAGAATGCAGCAATCTGCAGTAGAATTTAGGTCAACCACAGGAAGAAATACAGCATATATTAAAGCTTCTCCTAATGACCTTTATCAATAGAAAATGTATTTTGCTGGCACAATCATTCCTAATCAAGGTCCGGTGCATGCTGTTAACCTGTGGATTAGCAAAGGACTGGTGGACTAAAGTGCTGGAGACTGTTTGTTACAGCACCATTCAACAAACACTGCACTCTTCCCATGTCACCCTCTCCTTGATGTTGTGGTATTCTCAACTTAATTGATGTGACCAATGGGACAGAATTGCTTTTAAAAGCATGCCTTTTCCACAAAGGAAATCCTGTTCTGAGTTCCACCATTCAGTTACTTTCATTGTGCTTTAGAATGAATCTTCAGTTCTTCATCATCAAAACACACAATGCATCTGGATTGTTTCCAAATGCTCCAGTTTTCCAGGACTCTGGTTTACTTGATCTGTGGAGAATTTCAGTGTGGCAACTGCACATATGTAAAAAGAGGTCCCATAATGGCAGCAAGCCATACTCATGCCTGAAAAAGGATTCCTTTCCCCCAAATCAAGCAAGGTTAACTTTTTACTATCCATCTTTTTGTGTGTGTGTGTCAGAAGCGAATTGAGAAACTGCAAGTCACTTCTGGTGTGAGATAATTGACTATCTGCAGAGACTGTGCCCAGGGGATGCCTGTGGGAGGCTTCTCTCATGTCCTCACATGGGAAGCTGGGGTTGATAGATAGACAGGAGCTCACCCCATCTTGCGGATTTGAACCACCGACCTTCAGGTCAGCAGTTTAGCCAACACAAGGGTTTAACCCATTGCACCACCGCTGCTCCTATCTGCAAATAGCTCATTCCATCTTTCTGCAAATAGCTCATTCCACACTTTGCTCTCTTTCTGTCACAAGCAGATGAATCAAAGGTCACTCCATCTCAATGGACCACCTTGTGGAATGCCTTCTGATAGATGTTCAACAGGGACCTTCAGCTAAGAAAAATCAGATGCATGGATGGTTTTAAAACCAGTGCTGTGTGACAAAGGATTAGGGCATTTTGGCAAGCTAGGTGTCACGGGAATTGCAATGAAGGATCTGCAAATGTGGCCACGGCTGGGAAATAAGATCTATCATTTGTGTAATGCACTTTCCAGACTGTTCCAATATAATGCTTGGGGAAAGCCGGGGGCAAGATTCACTCTCGTCTCTGAAGTTAGTAGGGAAAGTATCTCTCTCTATCAACCCCCCTCCCCCTTTTCATGGCTCTATCTTTTTTCAGAAAGAAAAAAACACAGGAGAGAACAATTTAGTTGTGGGTTGATCACACCCCAGGAAGACCCAATTGTTGAATGGTGACTCCACAGATAGGTAAGTCCAGTTGATCCAATGGTTCTATTCTAGGTGGGAATAAAAGTAATATGTGATGCGGCAGCAAAAAAAAAAAAAAGCCAACAGGATTTTGGCCTGCATCAATAGGAGCATAGTGTCTAGATCCAGGGGAGTCATGCTACCCCTCTATTCTGTCTTGGCTAGACCACATCTGGAATACTGTGTCCAATTCTGGGCACCACAACTGAAGGCAGATGTTGTCAAGCTGGAATGTGTCTAGAGGAGGGTGACTAAAATAATCAAGGGTCTAGAGAAAAAGCCCTATGAGGAGTGGCTTAAGGGGCTGGACAATGTTTAGCCTGAAGAAGAGAAGGCTGAGAGGAGACACGATAGCCATTTATAAATATGTGAGAGGAAGTCACAGGGAGGTAGGAGCAAGCTTGTTTTCTGCTGCCCTGTAGACATGGACACGGCCCAATGGCTTCAAACTACATGAAAAGAGATTCCACTGAACATTAGGAAGAACTTCCTGACTATGAGAGCTGTTCAGCAGTAGAACTCTCTGCCCTGGATTGTGGTGGAGGCTCCTTCTTTGGAGGCCTTTAAACAGAAACGAGATGGCCATCTGTCGGGGGTGCTTTGAATGTGATTTTCCGGCTTCTTGGCAGGGGGTTGGACTAGATGGCCCATGAGGTCTCTTCCAACTCTACAGTTCTATGATTCTATGTAAATTGGATGGCCATCTGCTGGGGGTATTTGTGCTTTTCCTGCATAGCAAGGAGTTGGATTTATCCTGTCCAATTTATCCAGAGAACAGCAGCCAGGTTACAAACTGGAGCTGAATTCAGGGAACCCACTACTCCCCTTCTGAAACAGCTCTATTGGCTTCTATTTGTTTCCGGGTCCTATTCAAGGTGCTGGTTCTAACCTATAAAGCCCTGAATGGCTTTAGTCCAGACACAGTGTCCCCTTCTACAGGCTGGGTAGACCTTTAAGGTCTAGCAAGGATACCATTATCTCTACACAGCCCCTGGCCAACATGCACCTTAAGATCACTTGTGAGGGCACGTTCTTGGGTGTGGCTCCAAAGCCGTGGAATTGGCTTCAAGAGGAAATTAGAGGAAAATAAAGGTAGGTGGGTCCCAAACCATTCAGGGCTTTGTAGGTGATAACCTGCACCTTGAAATGGCACCGGAAGATGAATGGCAGCCAATGGAGCTCCTTAAACAGGGGAGTAGACCGCTCCCTGTAATTTGCTCCAGTTAGCAGTCTGGCTGCTGAATATTGGACCAATTGAAGTTTCCGGGCCATCTTCAAGGGAAGCCCCATGTAGAGTGCATTGCAATAGTCCAGTCTAGAGGTAACTAAGGCGTGGACCACCATGGCATTATGCCCTCAAAATATGTACAGAGACATAACTGGACAAGCCATTGGTTTCAGTCACTAGAATCATTTACTTGAATGTGTTAGTATTCAGCCTTAATTGTCGGATTCACTGCAAAATTAAGTCTCTTTGAACTCTAATACCTCTGGTATGGTATTTATATACATGGCCATACCTACATATTGACATCAGGGATACCAGAAAAAAATAAAGGTGCAGTGTTTGTGTATGTGCATGTGAGTATGATACAGAGAAACAAGTAAAACACCATATGAGTTTTGCACTTGAGAAATATTCAGACATTTCATTCTCTGACTGCCTTTATTCCATTTCCCCTGTGGCACAGACAGAGTCTAAAATCTCTGCTATTTTTGAGACATCTTGCTGAGTAGGAAAGGGGCAGCAAGTGGAAGAGGGGGTCCTTTCGGCACACGGTTCTTGGGTTTCTGATCCTTCCTCCATGTGAAGCCAAAGTAATGATCTTTGCTATATAATACGAGGCCCAACGTTATAGTTAGCTTTAACACTTGCTAAAATAAATGCTGATTCACTGCATGATTATACACTGCTGATTTATTTATGTAATGTTAATTAGGCACACATATACGAGTCTATGGACAATTAGATTTGCTGCTCTAAGATCATAATTTTATATGCATTTATGCAATCAGCACTTAGTCTATAGCCAAATTCAGCAGCATTTGGGTGTATAATTATCCATCATGCTAGTCAGCCATGGAATCCAAGAACACTCCTCTTCTACTCCCTTAGGTACTAACACCACTCTGTCCGAGCTTGCTCTGCCCACAGGATGTCGTCTAAATAATCCTTCCCCAATTTAGTGACCTCCAGATGTGCTACACTACATCTCTTGTCTACTCCAGCCAGCCTAGAGAAAACTCATTTAATTTAGGGGTGGGCAGAAAATAGATTGGGCTCCCTGGTGGTGCAGTGGACTAAACAGCTGAGCTTCTGAACTTGCTGACCAAAAAGCTGGCTGTTCAAATCCAGGGAACGGGGTGAGCTCCAGCTGTCAGTCCCAGTTTCTGCCAACCTAGCAGTTTGAAAACATGCAACTGTGAGTAGATCAATAGGTACCATCTTGGCGGGAAGTTAACAGTGCTCCATGCGGTCATGCTGCCCACATGACCTTGGAGGTGTCTATGGACAATGCCAGCTCTTCAGCTTAGAAATGGAGATAAGCACCACCCCCCAGAGTTGGACATGACTAGACTTAATGTCAGGGGAAACCTTTATCTCTTAGAAGGCAGATCTCCAGATGTATTGAGTTTCAGGTCCCATAAACTCTTGACTGCTAGCTGTGTTAAGAAAAGGGTGCTGGCCATTGAAATCCAAACATCTGGAGTATTAGCTTCTTCCTACCCATGGGCTTTCAAAATGGCCTTGGAAGACAGTTACATTGTTGTTGTTGTTCATTCGTTCAGTCGTCTCTGACTCTTCGTGACCTCATGGACCAGCCCACGCCAGAGCTCCCTGTCGGTCGTCACCACCCCCAGCTCCTTCAAGGTCAGTCCAGTCACTTCAAGGATGCCATCCATCCATCTTGCCCTTGGTCGGCCCCTCTTCCTTTTGCCTTCCACTTTCCCCAGCATAATTGTCTTCTCTAGGCTTTCCTGTCTCCTCATGATGTGGCCAAAGTACTTCAACTTTGTCTCTAGTATCTTTCCCTCCAGTGAGCAGTCGGGCTTTATTTCCTGGAGGATGGACTGGTTGGATCTTCTCGCAGTCCAAGGCACTCTCAGCACTTTCCTCCAGCACCACAGCTCAAAAGCATCGATCTTCCTTCGCTCAGCCTTCCCTAAGGTCCAGCTCTCACATCCGTAGGTGACTACAGGGAATACCATGGCTTTGACTAGGCGGATCTTTGTTGCCAGTCTGATGTCTCTACTCTTTACTATTTTATCGAGACTGGACATTGCTCTCCTCCCAAGAAGTAAGCGTCTTCTGATTTCCTGGCCACAGTCTGCATCTGCAGTAATCTTTGCACCTAGAAATACAAAGTCTGTCACGGCCTCCACGGTTTCTCCCTCTATTTTCCAGTTGTCAATCATTCTTGTTGCCATAATCTTGGTTTTTTTGACGTTTAGCTGCAACCCAGCTTTTGCGCTTTCTTCTTTCACCTTGATTAGAAGGCTCCTCAGCTCCTCCTCGCTTTCAGCCATCAGAGTGGTGTCATCTGCATATCTGAGGTTGTTAATGTTTCTTCCAGCAATTTGCACCCCAGCTTTGCATTCATCAAGCCCCGCACATCGCATGATGTGTTCTGCATACAAGTTAAAAAGGTTGGGTGAGAGGATGCAGCCTTGCCGTACGCCTTTCCCAATCTTGAACCAGTCTGTTGTTCCGTGGTCAGTTCTTACTGTTGCTACTTGGTCCTTGTACAGATTCCTCAGGAGAGAGACAAGGTGGCTTGGGATGCCCATCCCACTAAGAACTTGCCACAATTTATTATGATCCACACAGTCAAAGGCTTTAGAATAGTCAATGAAGCAGAAGTAGATGTTTTTCTGAAACTCCCTGCTTTTCTCCATTATTCAGCGGATATTGGCAATTTGGTCTCTCGTTCCTCTGCCTTTTCTAAACCCAGCTTGAACATCTGGCAACTCTCGCTCCATGTATTGCTGGAGTCTTCCTTGCAGGATCAAGGAACATCAGTTACACAGCAGTACTATTTGAGTTATGAAGCAATCCTCCTTGCAGTTGCTTGCAGTAGTCACTTCCAGATTCAAACATATTGATTTAAGTGTTGTGATCAGCTTTGAAATTCTCTATCTTGAAAAGAAATGTCATGCATTACAATCCACGCAGTTTCAGCTTCATGGAGCCTAATTACCAAAAATACCATAAAGGAATCATATCTCATCTGATCTTGTTAGTTAAGCAGACCAGCACCAGCAATTGCTTGGGTGGGAGACCACCAGCGAATGGCAGGTGCTGCAAACAGAGGAAGGGGCTGACAAAACCACCTCACGTGCTTAAGAAAACCTTATGAAATTCGTAAGATTGCCATGAAGCGACTTGAAGACAAATACACAGACAGATTCACTTTGTCCTCAGTAATTCAATATGTGGCAAGAATTTCCAAGGCTATAGAGAGGGCTGATCTCTTGAGAGCACAAGTGCCTTATAGGTTTTTGTAGTTTCTGCTACTTTAACAACAGCAAGCAGAAACTCAGACAGGGAGAACTCATCTTGAAATGGCATTATTCCCCAGCGACTGATGCCATCAATTCTCAAAAGAATATCCCAAGGACATGCAAGCCATGTCTCAAAGCTCGGCACTAGGCTCTTTCAGGGTGTTTCAAAGAAGCATGGTTCTCATTATATAATTCTTTGGATTTTGCTGGGATTTGCTGGTTGTTGTCATCTCCACACTCATTCCATTCTTGAGGATGGGAGCTGTTCATATTGATTTCTTGGACTAACATTCCTCCAGTGGTGGCAGTTGTTTTTAAGTGCAAAAATGAAGAGAAGTTAAAAAGAAATCCACTCACAGCTGCAGTATTGTAGCCGATTTGCCAGAAAACGCATCAAAAGGGTAAAATGCCTAGATCAAGGGAAGTCATGGTGCCTCTCTATTCTGCTTTGGTTAGACCTCACTTGGAATACTGTGTCCAATTCTGAGCACCAGAGTTTAAAAGAGATATTGACAAGCTGTGTCCAGAGGAGGGCAACTAAAATGATCAAAGATCTGGAGACCGTGCCCTATGAAGAGCGTCTTAAAGAGCTGGGTCCATTTAGTTTGCAGAAGAGAAGGCTGAGAGGAGACATGATAGCCATGTATAAATATGTGAAAGGATGTCACAAGGAAGAGGGAGCAGGTTTGTTTTCTGCTGCCCTGGAAACTAGCACTCAGAGCAATGAAGAGGAGATTCCACCTGAACATTAGGAAGAACTTCTTGACCATATGAATTGTTCAGCAATGGAACTCTCTGCCTTGGAATGTGGTGGAAGCTCCTTCTTTGGAAGTTTTTAAACAGAGGCTGGGTGGCCATTTGTCAGGGGTGGTTTGAATGTGGATTTCCTGTATGGCAGGAGTTGAATTAGATGCTCTATGTGGTCTCTTCCAACTGTGTGATTATATTATTCTAAAGAGCAAGGATTTTCTCATATGGGTTGAATACGAATATATTAGGCTAAATCCAGACTTAGTTCTGCTTATATTAGAATTATTGAAATCACAAGGACTTAACTTAGTCATGCTGATTTTGGTGGATCACCTCTCAGTATAGATGCATCTCACCACAAATACAAGTTGGAGGAATGTGAAATATTTGAGGATAATACCTACTACTGTTTGATGCATCTTGGAGTTGTTCTTGATTGATACTGTCCAGCCAACATAGAGCCATGGAAGCCCACTGGGTGACTTCAGGAAAGTTGCTCTCCCACAGTCTCATAGAAGCACAAACCCTCTCTGAAGGAATCTCGTCAAGAAAACTCCATATTTTCACCTTAGCATCAGCATAGGCCAAAAACAGCTTGAAGGCACATAACAACAAATGGCAATATAATGTGTATAACTGTTGGAAGACTAACTTAGATGCCACACCTTTCACTCTAGATTTATCTCTAGGACTAGGAAGGAAAGAAATCCCCACTGTAGTAACTGCAAGGGCCAGTCATTTTAGCTGGCACCACCATCTGATGTGATCTCAGAACAGTTTCAGACAAGACAAATTACAAAGGAATCGCTTCTGTTGTTGCTGTGTATCTTCAAGTTGATTCTGATTTATGGTAACCTTATCATAGTGTTTTGTTTGGTTGGGGTTTTTTTGCCAAGATTTATTAAAAGAACATTTCTGGGTGTTGTTCTTTTAAACTAGGAGTATGTGACTTGCCTAAGTTTACCTAGAATCGCCTTGTCTCAATGGTGATTCTAATCTTGGTCTTCCAGAGACCGAGTCCAGCACTCCAACTGCTACACTATACTGGCTCCACAATTTTTGCTGTTGTTGTTGCCACTGCTGTGGTTGTTGTTTTATTTCTGACTTGGGGGAAAAGGTCTAGAATGGGAATGAGAAGAAAGAAGAGGTGCTATCAGCTTTAACTTCCAGACACAGTGAACAGCTTCACCAGGGCTCTCTAGTTCATTAAGATAATACTGTTGGAAGTAAAGTATCACAGGCCTGATCCAGTATTCAGTGCTTTTTTTTTCTTTTTTTGCTAGTTTTGTCTCTCAGTAGCAAGAATATTAAAAGTGTCATCACTGAGTTCTTGCAGCTTGGAAGGATGTAGCTTTGGTGCTTGGTTGTAAAAATGTAAATGTTCTTCTGTCTTTTGCCACTGCACGCTTCACACATCCAATCCCTCCACTATTGCAATTTTGAAGAAATTAATGAATTTAAGAGGAACTTCCTGGCCATTAGCACTGTCCAACAGTAGAACTCTCTGCTTCAGAGTGTGGTGGAAGGTCCTTCTTTAGAGACTTTGAAACAGAGGCTGCATGGCCATCTGTCAGGGAAACTTCGTGCGTTTCCTGCAGAGGAGGAGGTTGGACTGGATGGGCCATGTGGTCTCTTCCAACTCTATGATTCTATGATGACAAATTAGCAACTCCACAACTCCCTCCAAATTATTAAACTATTTTTCATTTATCATATATCCTTTAGCCTTGCATCTAGTCCATGTGACATCTTACCTAGTGCACCTCTGTGATACATTTGTGACAAGCATTTCCATAGAAATTCTCCCCCACACCAAAAAGATCCTACATAGAAGGAGGGAAATGGCTCAACCACCTAAATCTTAAATCTCAATACACACACACGTGTAGTATTTAATATTTGGCAATTTTGCATAAATCTTAATGATATTTGGTATCTACCATTCCCTACTAAATGTCTATTATGCCTGTGCATTTCATCAATCTCTGACAAATAATAATAATCCATGGCAGTTGTGAAAATCTGTATTTCCAAATTGAGATTCAGACTCACATCCAAGTCAAGCCGGGTAGCCTGAAGTAAATCAAGCTGCTTCTTGGGCTTCAGAATCAGAGATATGATGCCTCTTTGCTCCAACAGGAAAGAGAAAGTGGTATAGAAAGTCTGAAGAGGGCAATGGAACCGCTTTAACAGTAGAGAGCAAGTTGTAACAAGCAATTAAAGATAAATTAAAGCTCTGAAATTAAAGCTCTCCTTATGAGGTTTTGAATTAATTATTGCTTTCCTCCAAAGATCCCTTCACAAATTTGTGAACTATCTGGTTAGCTGTCCAATTGGTAACGTGAGACTTGCTGCTGTGAAAGGATCAAAACTGGCAAAGCAAACATTTATCCTTCAAGACATGTGCAGCAGAAACGACAAATTCACTAGTGTACTTTTGAATGAGCCCTGCTTGGGCACCCACTATTCACATAAATAATATAATACCATCTTCATCCATCTCAAAGAGAAATGTTGAAAATTGTGTTGTGGACAGCTGCAGCTGCCCAAAGGAAAATAACCAATTTCCTTTAACGCAAGGTTAAAGGCAGATCAAATGCATACAGGTTTCTCCTGTTTTGATGGCTGTACTTCAGCTATAAAAGGACAAAGATTTTGTATGCCACGCTCCATAATAATGTTTGTATGTAGAGTTCCCAGGTAGTTGTATGGACTTTTGTGCATTTGCATGCAGCTTGGTAGCATAAACTGTATCATGAAATAGGGCTCTATTCTATATATTAGATAAGAAAGCAAAAATTTCCTGGAGCCACTAGTTTGCCACAATTTAAAACACCAAAACAAGTAGATTGTTTATTCAGAAATCATAGGACCCAGGAATAAAGCACTGCAAATCCATTTTCCAGCTCTGGCTTCCCTTTTACTACCCCACTATTCTTCAACATGACCAGTTATTTCTAGATATAAAAGAGGAGGGGGAGGGGGGCTTGAAACCACTAATATTTCAGCATTCTATCAGATCTCCCAGAACCAGACTATTTATGCTGAGGAGAGGCTCATTTCCACTCAAAATCTCCACTGGACAATTCCTGTTAGAAGATGTGGTGGAGGAGGACCAGTTGTGTTCTTCTGTGGAACCCAATGAGGAAGTTCATCATCCTTTCCATGTGCACATACATACACACTGGGTATATTTCTTTCAATCTCCCACAAATTACAATGCAGCCCCCATATCTGCAGAACTGGTATTAGGAACTGGTATTGGAGCCACCGGTGGCACAATGGGTAAACTTCTGAGCTGCTGAACTCAGGTCGATGAAAGGTCGACAGTTTGAATCCGGGGAACAGGATGAACTCCCACTGCTAGCCCCAGCTTCTGCCAACCTAGCAGTTTGAAAACATGCAAATGTGAGTAGATCATTAGGTACTGATTCGGTGGGAAGATAATAGTGCTCCATGCAGTCATGCCATTCAGTAACCTTGGAGGTGTCTATGGACAACGCCAGCTTTTCAACTTAGAAATGGAGATGAGCACTACCCCACAGAGTTGGATGCGACTAGACTTAATGTCAAGGGGAAATCTTTACCTTTACCTTATCATGTCCAATAAAATATGTCCTCTCTAAACATTTTCTAGTTTTTCTAGAATAGCTATATGATGTTTTTAGGCCAAAAGCCCTTCATTTTAATACAGTTAGCAGTTTCATTTATCCACCTGAAGTCCAGATATGTGGCCATACTGTATGTCAAATATGTGGCTCTCTTTCCAACATTTTAAACCTCTTTGGCCCCACCTTGGGCAAAATATGTGAAAACGTGAAAACTAAAGCATCAGATATCACACACACATAGAAACAGGTTGAAAATTCCAATGCAATTAGTGAGGGATAACAGAAGTCTAAACCGCATCAGAGTTTATTATGCCACAGGATTAATATTCAATCCAGAATCTAATGTGCCAATAATCTCAAATTTTATTTCCTTAAAGAAAAGTTTTCTTGCCCTTGATCTGCAGAGATGGGCTTGCAAGTATTTGCCTATACCTGTAAAAATATTTCAGAAACCAGAGAGGGATCTAAAGACATTTTTATTGGACAGGAAAATGGTGTTCAGTATAACTCTTTGACTCACTTCCATTACTATTATCAGTGCTATTTTTTCCCAAAATAGGAAATTTATGCGAACTAACATAATGTATACAGCAGAATCCTAGTTTTCTGAGTGCTGAATTTGGGTCAATCTTCCATGCAGGATTTTCATTTTTTTCCCCCTGTTCATATTGAGTCATAGCAATTGCTCAGACTACTCAAAATGTGCAAGAATAAAACCTGTATCAGCTTGAAAGCTTGTGTCTATGGAGCAAGGCTGGAATAGCCATTGTGCAAATAAAACGTTTCCCCTAGAGTGGAGCTTTTAAGATCTACAAATGTATACAAGAGGACAGGTTGCCAACGGCCCTGTATGGCCCATTTCACGCCTATTGGACTGTGATGTTGGATCACATTTGGTGTCCAGTGACAACTCAGTTCTGGTAGGGAAAGAGTAAATGGTTTTAGCTTTGCTATGCTTACATTAGCTATCATTATTCCAGGAATAAGGCAATTTTGAAGAGCTGAAAAGACTGCGCTTGGGGAGATGATTTTCTCTGCTGGATGATGGAAGAGGTACTCCAGCACTGGCATTAATCAAACGCTATACAGAGAGAAACTCCCAATGACATCCCATCTCTCCCTTCCAAAAGGTGAAATGGAAGAAGGAAGGAGCAATATATCCTTTCTGCAATGAGTTCCCTCATCAATGAAAGACAAATCAATGTCTGCAACAAATGTCCCCTGCTCATGCACGGTGCCACATATTGAAACAGAAACAAAAACCACCTGCAAATGCTTCAAATGAGACACAGTGGCACTGTCCAAAAGGGACACTTCTATTAGAAGGAACACACATTTAATTACAAGGTATCTTCTTGGGGCCTCATCACAAAGGTTAGGTGAAGCATTCTGTTTTGCCTGGCATCACAGCGAAAGGAGAGGGGCAGTGGGGCAAACCTGTCACCCTGCGCACAGCTGCTTCTCAGGGATGCTTTCCCCATCACAGGAGGGAAGCATCCTCCTCCTGGAGAAGCCTCATTCTGGCTCCATTGGCACTAGCACAACATGGGAAACATCGCGTGTTGTGGGGAAAGCCTCTGGCAATGCTTTTACCCCAGTTGGGGGTGGGGTCTTCACCGGAAGTCACATGATGTTGTTTGATGGCCAGTGTGGGGCTTTGTCCAGAAGCCTTGTGAAAGCATCCTAGAATTCTCAATCCACCCGATGTGTTGAGGTCCATAGTGATTTGAGTTGTGGCTAAAGACACAGAGGGGCAGAAGGGCCATCGAGGAAAGCAGATTACCTGAAATTAGTCCTTTCCATGAAGCAGACTGACAGCTGTGGAATCCTGGGCATGATTCTTGTTGCTCTCTGATAGATGAGACTGGGAAGCTTTAACAACAGCCAACTGAACCTGGAGTGAGTATAATCTCTGCCACAAGCCAGCATCACGACCAGCCCTCCAATGTGATAGTGAAAATTGATTTATATTTAGTAATTTTGGTTGGCATCCTATTGGTTAGTATCAGCTGGAATCGTCAATCAGTTGTTGAATGATGAGTCAACCAGTAGATAAATATAATGGATAAATTGGGTCTCCTCCAGTCATGACAAAAGAAGATGCACACGTTTATCAGATGCATTGCTTTGACTTGGTAGTTCAAAACAATGAACAGAGCAGAAGATTCAGCTTCCTTTATTTGCTTGTTTACACAGTTATTTATAAGATGAATCAACTTCCTTCTTTTATTTACCTATTTACACAGGTTTTTTAAAGTTATGAGCCAAAGAACTGGGAAATTATAAGCCACTAATTTAAAGCACCCTGTATACTGATGGTGCTAAACAAACCTAATAGTTTAGGGGATGGAAGATGGGCCAAGCATGTGCACTTCACTTCTCTTTGTTCATGTCTACACTATATAACTCTTAGGAATGCATCTTCCATGGTCTTGCAAAAAGTTGTTGTTGGTGAGTTGTGTTCCAGTCCAGAGACTTTTTTACCCAGCTATAAATAATTGCAATACCAACCGAGGAATAGTTTGGGTACAATTATTACTTTAAGAGTCTAATCTTACCATTAGCTAAGGAATGTTGGATCCCATTAGTGGAAGGTCTGGGTTGCTTTTCTTCTATATACCATTTGCGGTATCCCTTCCTGTTGATCATGCTTGTCTTAACACAATAATGAGTGCCAGTGTTTAGTACTCAGTGAAATCCTGGGAAGGTCTAAATCTATAACCAGTTCCAATTTGAAGCAGAAGCAATTGCAAAGTTAGTGACTGGGAAGGTTGAACTTGTTCACTCTCTTCCAGCGCTGCCTATATTTGACTCAAATAATGTATAGATATTGTCTTGAGTCCTGGTGCCCTAAGATAGTGTTTACTGAAAGTTTGAGAGCTGAACATGGCTTGAAAAGCCTGCAACTCCTCAAATGGCTGGGAGATTTTGTGAACTTGTTGAGTGATTTTGGTTCTGCTAAAATTGTGGGTTTGAGGCTCCCAAAAGCCCAAGTGAGACACAGACGGTTTGAAGGCAAAATCAGAGCCATTTATTCACCTTTGCCAATGTGAATGTCAGCAGAGTCTATGGACTTCTGCTGCCCTGAGTGTCAATTGGTCCTGACTGAAGAAAGATAGGACCTGCAGGCTGGTTAGCTGGGATGCGCTATCTGCTGATTGGTGTCCAAATTTGAAAGAAACTTTAATCAAATATCATTGATATATTTGAAGGCTTGTGTCTGTCTATTGATTCACCTAGAAGGGTGCAAGCAGAAAAGAATATGACTGGGCTCAAGACAATAGGTTTAAATAGGTTTTTAAAAAAAGATTTTGATGTTTCTGTTTTGCTCAGTACAATGAGTGCCAGCCAGGTAGACAGAAGGGTGCTCAGGGTGTTGGTAAATTCATGGAAACCCAGGGAGGGGGTCCTATTTGGCAATAGGAGTGAGGAAAACATTTCCATTAATAGAATCAGATCATATCAGGAAAACCCCATGGCTCTCTTCTGAGGATGTTCTATGTGTTCTATGTGTCATTTCAGGGTATTGTAAAAGTATTATGCAAACTAATGTGCGACCATCCACTGAGATCTGTCTGTGTGTCACTTATGCAACATTGGGGGGGGGGGGAGTGTTAATGAAAGGTTGCTGGAAAATAGAAATATGGTCAACACAGGCACCCTTTCAATCTCTATGGAGCTACAGACTCTGGGGTTCATCCTTTTTGTGTCTGTATTTTGATAACAAACTGTTGTCTAAAGAGCAATATTTCTATGTTCCAAATAGTTGGAGAGTACTCATTGCCTTACTACAAGCTTACACTCTAAAGGTGATCAAAGACATAAACTGTCTAGCAACCACTATCCCACACTCACTTGACAAGACTCATAGTATCTAAAGCTTAGCAAGTTATTTTAGTGCATAGTTTAAAATTCCACAAGCACCTAACAATATGCTGTCTTTGTATGATTTGCCAAATCTCCTTCCTGAGATAACCATCTCATTCTACTTAATTGTTGGGCCAGCCTATAGGCGCACCTATTTTCTCAGTGAACTCTCAAAACAATGGACAAACATCCTTTTGCAGAACAATCCTATATTTCGTCATCTTTCCTTATTCAATCAATGTTCAGAGACAGAATTGTATGTTACAACAATGACATGCCTAGGATCCATTCACGTGTTTCAGTTGTAATACTTCTTCCTCCATCATTTCTGCAGTGGC
Organism: Anolis sagrei; assembly: GCF_037176765.1. Classification (NCBI taxonomy): domain Eukaryota; kingdom Metazoa; phylum Chordata; class Lepidosauria; order Squamata; family Anolidae; genus Anolis; species Anolis sagrei. The sequence continues at coordinate 186,463,371 of NC_090024.1, read as the reverse complement.
CTTTCTTCTGTTTGACAGCCGCAAAGTGATGACTATTTCCATTGCAAGACTGGACAAATGGAATGGGTTCAACGAAAGGCACAGCATTTTATCGTCTTGTTGAATGAATGCCTAAAGCTTCACATGGACTTGTGGCTTTATGTGTACAAAAGTGCTAGAAAGACCACTTCCTAGCAATACAAATATATGCACATAATTGCACCAGCCTGTGGAAGTGTTTGGCATCATTTTACAGACTACATTTCTTTGGCAAAGACTGGTATATATATTTTTGGCTTTCCAGTTACTGTGCCAGCAAGCCAGCTGGTCCAGAGAAAAGTACTGCTCGGGGCATGTTGCACTCAGGTTGCAGTGTCTGCATTATTCCTAATGTTCTTCAGGAGCAATTCAAGATATTGCATACAATTATAGCTCAAAAAGACATCACATACCAGGGTCTGCCTCTCTATTATAACCCACTCCAACGGAAAGAACACTACGGAAAGAGCACTACGTTGGAAAGAACACTACCAAAGCCTCCTGAACCGCAGCTCCAATGTGGCCGACGAGGTCCTCTCACAAATCCCACAACAACAAACCAGGGATGAGCTTGCAGCACTGCCTAGTTTGGAAGAAGTCAGCAATGCCATCAGCCAACAGAAGAATAACAAAGCCAGTGGACCAGATGGGATCCCTGCTGAAATCTTTAAAGAGGGAGGACCTGAGCTAACACACCAACTCCACCAGCTCATAGAAAAAGTGTGGGTGACCGAGAAAATCCCAGCAGATTTCAAGGACGCCACCATCATCACCCTCTTCAAAAAAGGGGAAAGAACAGACTGCGGAAACTATCGAGGTATCTCCCTTCTAACCTCCGCTGGGAAAATCCTCGCAAGAATCCTTGCAAACCGCCTTCTGCCCCTCTCAGAAGACACCCTCCCAGAATCCCAGAACGGCTTCCGCCCCTCCAGAGGAACCGTGGACATGATCTTCACTGCACGACAACTCCAAGAAAAATGCAGGGAACAAAACCAACCCCTGTACATGGCATTCATCGACCTTGCAAAGGCATTTGACACAGTGAATCGCAGCGCTCTCTGGACCATCCTCCACAAAATCGGGTGCCCTAACAAATTTGTGAACATCCTGCGGCTCCTCCATGATGACATGATGGCAACAGTCTTGGACAGCAGTGGCTCCCAAAGTGACCCATTTAAAGTGGAATCCGGTGTCAAACAGGGATGTGTTATCGCCCCAACTCTATTCTCCGTCTTCATCGCTATGATACTTCACCTTGTTGATGGGAAGCTTCCCACCGGAGTGGAAATAATCTATCGGACAGATGGCAAGCTATTCAACCTCAGCAGACTGAAAGCCAAAACCAAGGTTACAACAACATCTGTTATAGAACTCCAGTATGCTGATGACAATGTCGTCTGTGCGCATTCAGAAGAAGATCTACAAGCCACTCTAAACACCTTCGCAGAAGCATACGAGAAGCTCGGCCTGTCACTGAACATTGAGAAAACCAAGGTGCTGTTCCAGCAGTCGCCAGCCAATCCCTCTCCAATGCCAGTAATACAGCTTAATGGTGTCACATTAGAAAATGTGGACCATTTCCGCTACCTTGGCAGCCACCTCTCCACCAAAGTCAACATCGACGCCGAAATACAACACCGCCTGAGCTCTGCAAGTGCAGCATTTTCCAGAATGAAGCAAAGAGTGTTTGAGGACCGGGACATCCGTAGGGAGACCAAGGTGCTTGTCTATAAAGCCATTGTCCTCCCAACCCTGCTATATGCCTGTGAGACGTGGACAGTCTACAGACGTCATATGCAACTCCTGGAACGATTCCATCAGCGCTGCCTCCGGAAAATCCTGCAAATCTCCTGGGAAGACAAGCGGACAAACGTCAGTGTGCTGGAAGAAGCAAAGACCACCAGCATTGAAGCGATGGTCCTCCAACATCAACTCCGCTGGGCCGGCCACATTGTCCGGATGCCTGACCACCGTCTCCCAAAGCAGTTGCTCTACTCCGAACTTAAGAACGGAAAACGGAACGTTGGTGGACAGGAAAAGAGATTTAAAGATGGGCTGAAAGCCAACCTTAAAAACTCTGGCATAGACACCGAGAACTGGGAAGCCCTGGCCCTTGAGCGCTCCAGCTGGAGGACAGCTGTGACCAGCAGTGCTGCAGAATTCGAGGAGGCACGAGTGGAGGGTGAAAGAGAGAAACGTGCCAGGAGGAAGGCGCGTCAAGCCAACCCCGACCGGGAACGCCCTCCACCTGGAAACCAATGCCCTCACTGCGGAAGAAGATGCAGAGCAAGAATAGGGCTCCACAGCCACCTACGGACCCACAAGGAAATCCATAATGGAAGACCATCTTACTCGTCCAACGAGGGATCGCCTAAGTAAGTAAGTAATAACCCACTGGAATTTCTAGCTTTGAACCAGAGCTCCCTCTTGAGGCTTCTGCCACTAAATTAAATAAAAAAAACATTTAAGAATGCAAGAAAGCATTTTCAGTGGGGCTTGCTGTACCTATTTCCCTGGGGGGAAAATGCCAGGATTTCTTTATGTTTGACTTTTGGGAGCCAAGTAAATAGACAATTGTAAGTTTTTTGGGTTTTAATTGGGCTTCTAGGAGATGCTATTTGCTTCGTTAGCATTTTGCATCTTCAGGATGAAAGACTCACCGTAACAAGGCATCAACCAGAAACATTGTTCTTTTTATTCTGAAACTTTTGCAAAAGATTTGTGTGTTCTCTTCCTCCTCAGTATCTGTGGGAAAAGAGGCCTTATGGATTATTTTGGAAGCCAACAAGTCTTCCTTGGCTGGTATGATAGAAAGCTTCTTCGTCTATAAATATTGACACTTTCCCTAAACGTATAAGCTTCCATGAGCTTATCTGAAAAAAGGATTACTGAACTATGTGCACCAGTGAACCAAATGAAAAGGAAATATACTTGCATTTTCAGTGAGACTATCCATTTATGTGGAGTATGGTAAGGGAAAATACTGGTGTATACTGCCAGTAGTGTTCCAGTGCCAGGAAATAAATAACTTATTGTTTGGCTTGTGTTTCATAATACATACCATTCAACATTTCAGAGATAAAAACCAGGACATGTGTCCAAACAAAGTCAGAGTATATAGAAGTTATTAATGATGAAGCACACATATGGTAGGAGGGGGTGTAACAATTTGACTTGAATCTACAGGGAAGAACAAAATTCTGCCTCCTCCTCTGCTCTCCCCTTTACTAGGTTCATTGAATATTAATTTGCTTTGCACTCTGAATTCCTTATTGTTGTCCGGATGCCTGACCACCGTCTCCCAAAGCAGTAGCTCTATTCCAAACTCAAGAATGGAAAACGGAATGTTGGTGGACAGGAAAAGAGATTCAAAGATGGGCTCAAGGCCAACCTTAAAAACCCTGGCATAGACACTGAGAACTGGGAAGCCCTGGCCCTTGAGCGCTCCAATTGGAGGCCAACTGTGACCAGCAGTGCTGTAGAATTTGAAGAGGCACGAATGAAGGCGCATCAAGCCAACCCCGACCAGGACCGCCTTCCACCTGGAAACCAATGCCCTCACTGTGGGAGAACATGCAGATCAAGAATAGGGCTCCATAGTCACCTACGGACCTTGCAGACAGCCAATTCTCTCACAACAGAAGTGACTTGCGGTTTCTCAAGTTGCTTCTGACACAAAAAAAAAAATACCCTACGAACCCACCACCAGGACACTACACTTGTAGGACCATCATCCTTGGACTATGAGGGATGCCTAAGTAAGTAAGTAAGATTTCCTTATTACAACAATTAAATTAGATGAGGACAAAAAGGGAAAGAGAGAGGAGGAGAGGGAAACTGAGGCATTTTCAAAGCAGCTGAAAAGTAAGATGATAAAGGATTAATTGGGAATGTCCCTTCCAAAACAGGAAAGTTGAAGGGCATGACAACATGAGATGTATATATGATCTTTTTATAGGCTAGACTAAGGAGTTTATCGCATGAGGCAGGCAAACTGGCCCCACAGCTGGACTGTCACCTTTGGTAATGGTGCCTATCATACAACTCTATATGGATCCTGTGGTCCTCCCAATTATTCTTCTGCCTCTAGCTATTAATAATAGGGAGTCTGTCCCCCCCCCCCCCCCCCGCCCATTATTTTTCTGACACTAGCTATTAATAGGTAAAACCCACCAATGACATCCAATCCTGTAATGTTCCCATCATCTACCTTGGTGTGATAGATCTCTCCCACTTTTGTGCTGGCATTCCATCAGTAAAGTGGAATGAAGGATGGGATTTTTCTCTCTTCCTCCTCCTCTCCCTCCTTTCCTTTTTATTTACATTTGCCTTTTTTGTTTTTAAATGCTGGAATTGTGCAATTGCACTAAAAAGCAAGGAACGGCAATAGTGCGAGAAGGTGAGGTTGCAAGGGTATGCACAAGTATGATCTCAGGATGGATGCAATGATGACATTTCACTAATGAAGAGTGGTGTGATAACAAGGGATGCTCAAAGCAGAATATATCCGTTGCCACCTTCAATGCGACCATGGTGGAATAACAGTTTCTAAATCTGTAATTAAGGAGACATTTGGAGGCAAATTATTGTTTGTATGATTTTAAGATGCTGTAAGCCACTTTGGATCCTGTGAGGGAGAAAAGTTGGGTATAAAGCTTATAATAATAATAATAATAATAATAATTATTATTATTATTATTATTATTATTATTATTACCACTGCCTCTTTTATTGTGAAGATAAAGAAGCTGGTTAGATGAGCAGAAGCCATCATACATTCACCTATAAACAGCAGTATTTCCTGTTTTTTCCATCCCTCTTTCATCTGATCAAGAGAGAAGGACGACCCATCCAGAAAGCCCTCGTCTCCTCCTCCATCCTATGGTAGTATTGAGTTTTGTATTGAGTTTTGGAGTCAAACAGGAAACTGTGTAAGGATTATTTCATTTCTCACCACTGAGAAGTGGAGCAGCACCAGAAACACATCCTCAAGAAGCGTAAAGTATGCCTATTTATTTCTATTTGCATCTCTGAGCCACCAACATGATAATAGTAGAGATGTGGCATTATTTGTGGGGGGCTATAATAGGACAGCAATATATTATGTCAGCACAGAAGTCTGCAGAGATTCACTTTTGCTTCGTGTTATGGGTATTAGGAGCATTGCCCTATGTGTGAATAGAAATTGTGATTGAGAGGATTAATATGGAACATTTTCACATTTCCCATAGAAATTAAAAGCAGCCATTCATTGCGAAGGGGAAATGTATGTTTGCAATCCAGAATATCGTAAAAGTGTAGGAGCAGAGCTTATGCTCACTCAATGATATGTGAAAAAGAAATGTAAAAGCTTGGGGAAAAAATAGGAAAAAATAGCTTATTCCCCCAGCAAAATAGGGGGAAATGGACTATCAAACACTTCCTTTCTGAATAATGAATAAAATATTTAAGAAAAAGTCTTCATCTATTTATGCCTTCAAAATCATTTCTTTAAAAAAGAGATGTAAGAAGAAGTATTTTATATAAGACGATATATGGTATCAGATCATTAGAGTTCCTAATTTGCATTTCACTATCCCAATTCTTTAAAGGAAATGAGGGTGTTATGCCTACTTGTCACTATGGGAAAATAAAGGAACCAAAATAATATTTTTCTATTGTTTTTGTTTGCTTGCTTGCCTGCTTCTCAGACTGGTAAAACTCTGTAGTTCAGGTGTTCCTTAGAGTTCATGGTGTTATAGTTCCATCTGTAACAGAAATCTGGCTTGCAATTGTATTCTAGCTAGAACATCAATTTTATCAAACATGATAATATTATTGTATATTATTGTATATCACTTGACCTGGTATATTAAAATTATCAAGTTTGATAATATTATTATGCCAGGTCAAGTGATATACAATACATTTTCTGTTCTTAAAGCAATGATAGACCAGGCTGTGGCACAGCTAGTTAGTAGCCAGCTGCATTAAATCACTACTGACTAAGAGGTCATGAGTTCAAAGCCAGCCCGAGTCAGAGTGAGCTCCCGACCATTAATCGTCTAGCTTGCTCTTGACCTATCATCATCATCATCATCATCATCATCATCATCATCATCATCATGTTTATTTATATACCGCTCCATCTCCCCGAGAGGACTCAGACCTATGCAGCCCGAAAGACAGTTGCATCTGTCAAGTAGGGAATTTAGGCACCGCTTTATGCGGGGAGACTCATTTATCTAATTTATGACACTATAAAACCTTCCAGCAGTGTGCATAAGAATTAGGAAGTACTCCATCAAGAACTTGGTGTCACAAGTGGATGATGAAGCAACAGCTCACCCATGGCTGGAATCGAGTATACCCTCATGAAGCCGGAAAGCTGGAATGTTAAATTGCCTCTGTGTCTGTCTATATATGTTGTATGTCTATGGCATGGAATGTTTGCCATGTATATATGCATTGTAATCCACCCTGAGTCCCTGCAGGGTGAGAAGGGCGGAATATAAATACTGTAAATAAATAAATAAATAAATAAATAAATTTCCCACATGTAAATTATACTGATATAGGCTTTTGCATTTTCCCCCTGAAAATCCATCCCCATTCAAAATTTCTGGAAAGCTCACATTTCTACTCTGGAAATGATCCATATTGCTGCTCAATTATTTTGCACCAATCCTGGCTTCCACTTCAGCGTGTGACAGAGAAATAGAACCAATTTGGTTACAAATACATTGTATACATAGTTTTAAGTAGTCTAATATGCTTAATCCTGAAATGTATAGGACTCTTTCTAACCAGGCTGTATGGCTGTTAAGATTTGAACTGAGCTCCAGCAATAGATTACCAGCTAAACAGAAAAATAAATCTTTGTGTCCTAGGACTATTTAAGGTGCTGATTCAGAAAATCGCTTTGGAAAGACTGTGTCAGCTCTAATTTCTTAGCTGCCAATAGAACACCATGGATATTATGTTTTTTCTGGGCAAGCAGATGCTGACTGGTAGATGGCATATGTTCTGTATCTAAACAACTAGAGCTAATAGGGGAAAACTGATGCCATTTTTGGAATCAGTGGGCCAAATATACCCAGAAACAGGGCTCACATTAGAGGCACCAAAGGTACTATGTAGGCCAGTGTTATTTGCCAAAACATTCACCTTTCTTTTCCAGTCCACACCTTTACCTGAAAATGCAAGGTTGTGTTACACTTGAAAAGAAATTTGAAAAAGTGGTTTCGGTAATAATGCCAAAACATGAGAAAGCAAGGACTTCGGCTCACATGAGCTTTCGGTTTCTGCAGCTGGTCTGTCAGAGATGTCATGATGGAATCTGGTGACATCACAAACCAAGCCATGAGAAGTCTTGCCAGTATTTCCACTGGAGTCTTTATTGGGTTCAAGTCCTAGGGTTTTGGGCCAGGATTTCTGGGAGTTCAGAGCAAGGAGGGCATGAACTATTTAGAGCTGGTAACGACAAAAAATGTGGTGTCTGCAGCTACCAGTGCTGGGGCCGCCTTCCTGATAGCCAAAACCATATTGGCAGGGATCAACAGCCCTCCCTACAGTCCTGAGCAACTATCATTTGCCAGTGAGTAAGGTGGGGATTTGGGGAAATGGATGCAATATACCAAAAGCATATTGCTATGTACTGGAAGTGGTTGTGGCCATCCCATAAGTTATTTTATATGTTTGTTCATCCGTAAAGCAATTTCCATGCAGCACTGGTTTAATCCCAAATTATTGAACGGAGTATGTAGGGATTTTATGGGAGTTGGCAGAAACACATGTTACTTACACTATTGCATTGTGTTACATTATGTTCATCATCCATAAAACAGGCTTTTGGTTATCTACCAACAGTTAGTTCATTTCAGACATCTTTATTGCCATCAAGGTTAGGACAGAGAGTTCCCATTCTCTTAGTTCTATCCATCTGGGTTAACCAAGCTGGCCGTTCTGGATGTGTTGGACTACTATCTCCATCATCCCCTTCTAGGTGCAGAACCAGGCCAATGAAATGATCAAGGGGCTGGAGCAACTCTCCCCGAGAGGGAAGAACACAACATTTGGGGCTGTGTTAAGCTTTTTTTTTTTTTAAGACAAGCAAATGGTAACACAATAGTGGTGTATAAAATCATTACTTATACAGAGATAATAGAGAAAAGAACCTTCTGCTTCACTTATAGTGATGTAACCCAAGGTCATCATTGGGAGATTTAAGACAAGTCATCTTCAAACTGCATTGTATCAGTGTAGAAGGGACTAGAGTCAAAATGTTAGAGTACTCTAGCAATACTATCCTAGTCAATTATATGTTAGGATAGTTTTATTTTAGAGCTCGAATCCTTCTTTTTGTCAGTTGAATCTGTGTCCTGAGGACAATAGCTGTGTTTACTTGGCAGCCATTTTAATTGATTCTGATAGAATCATAGAATCATAGAGTTGGAAGAGACCTCAAGGGCCATCCAGTCCCACCCCCTGCCAAGAAGCAGGAATATTGCAGTCAAAGCACCATTACAAACATACAGCAAACAACCAATGCAATTCATTTCAGAAAATACTGGTTAATTTAAACAGAATGGGTTTGTGTTTGTGTGTGTGTGTGTGTGTGTGTGTGTGATAATACCCTAGGAAACACTTTGAGATCAAGAAAATATAAGAATCTTGGCATTTCCAGATTTATCTAGAAGTAAGCAAAGATGGGAATACCATCTCAGATACCAGAAGCAATATGTTGCTCTGTATTTTTTTACTGGGAACACAAGGCAGAGGCAGCAAGTGCACCTATTTCCTCCTGATCGGTTCCTCATTGAAAACTGATTGACCACTGTTTGAACAGAGGTTGACAAGATAATCTTTGGTCTGATCCACCACAACTCTGCTTGTTTTCCTTCCCAGCATAGTGCTATCTATACTGGCTGAGGATGACTGCAGCTTCCACTTGTACAGTTTCATACAGGGGAATGACATCTGAAATAATCGAACAAAGAAATGGTTGTGCAATATCTTTGTGCCTTTTATTACCGACCATACATTCGGTTTCAATTTCTACTATATCCTTGGCTTTTTGAGTTGCATCTCTTAGAGTGCACAGTGTTTTCTAATGCTTAGCATGCAAGGGCTGGGCGAAGACATCCTAGTTTTGTACACCTGCCTAGAAGGGAGCAATCTCCTTAATGAAATATGGAATGCTATGAATTAAATATCATATATTTCCATATCCTGACATTCCAGTGTCTGGCATGGCCCTTCTTGTGGGAAGCAGAATTATTGAGAGAGAGCGCTTCACTGAACCAGGTGAATGCATTAAAATATTTTCTTTGCAGAAGATACAGGAAAAGCAGGAGGAAAGTGGTTGGGGATTTGATACAGTCTCCAAAATAGGGTCTCTTTGATACACATTTGTGAGCTATTCTAAGGTTGGCAGCGCTGAAACTCAATATTATAGTAGTCAGTAATCCAAAAGTCTTCATATGTGAACCCATTTTCAGACCTGCAACTTCAATATTAACAATAGGCCCTCATGCATTTTTACTCAACTACTCAAATAATATATCAAGCAGAGATGAAAAGGGAAGAAGATAAAGCAAGCTATAGTTTGTTTTCCTCAGCACTGGATTCGTGGTTAATCAGGGGCCTGGAGCAATTGCATCAGCTGAACCATTAATAATACATCCCTAGATCCAGGTCTAGCTTACATGGTGTGAACTCTGGTTTGCCATTTATAAGCAGCAGTCTAGTTACTTATTATTTGCATATTGTGATATCTGAGCTAGGCAGAATCTGGCATCCGTGCATGTTTCTCCCCTAGTAAATCACGCATTTTTTCTGTCTTGTTAGGAGAGAAATGAGTCAGACCACCATCTTATACTTGCTTTGGATTTCATGACAAACAAACCAAGGTCAAGGATGGATTGTGATGGGCTGTGGCCTTCATTTAGGACCTCATCAGACGGGCAAGGGGAAAGTGGAGGCAACCATCCTCCTTCATTCCCTGCCATCTTTCCCCATCTTTTGGCATGACTAGCCATTCCACATCATTTTCTGCAATTTGTCATGCTTTTGCACTTCCTTTTCCATTTTCTGAAATTAGAAAATAGGTAGCACAAAATCATCTCTCCATTTTCAGGTGTGGTAAAACAGATTCCATGGGCAGCCACTGGAAGTGGCGATGTGTCATGGGGTGGCCTATGTGGGACTCCATTTTGCCAGCACCTGAAAACAAAGAATAGATACAGAGAAGGCTGCGCCTGATAAGTTTCTTAGCCATCAGAATTGATCCTTTAAATTTCAGGCTAAAGCCTAAAGTGTTTTCATTACTCTACTGAAATGGAAGTCAACTACTTCTAGTCAACAGCTGGAACCATTGGTTTGCCTGCAGCAAACCAATGTTCTTATTTTAGGTATTCAAACCCATATCAAAACATATGAGATATAACGCTCCTGTTCAGTAGATGTTCCATTCAACACTGCCAAATATTTTGATTCTTTCCCCTTCCTGCCATCCTTGAGTTTACTTCATTTCTCTTTTTGCTTTCAGAATTGGCCATCGCACATCAGAGTAAAAGTGAGATAGAATCCAGAGAACTCAGGGGACACTTGTCCTCTCTCAATCCAAGGCTAGATGACTACTCCAAGAATATGATACTCCATGGCATCACCCGCTCTGCTTATCTACTGGACACAGAGGTGAAAATACCAGTTTGCATGGTGTGCTCTATAGCCCTGGAAGAACATGACAAAAGCCACTAGGTTTAAGAGAGTGAGCCATGTTTAGGCCATATCATCTGTTTGAATACTCAATGAGACCTGATGGTGGGAGACTTGCAGCTTGTACTGAGAAATGTAAACAGCTTAGAAGGCATAAAGGGAAGCAGCAACTGCATGAGGACTAAACAATACATCCTAGATTATTATTAAACACCTGAGAACCAGGTGTTTAGCTATAGTGGGGACCCAAGTGATGTCATCCCCCCCCCCCCCGCATAGGAATTCACCCCCACCCCAAATTTAGGACATTGCAGAGAGTGAGACACTGCAAATAGATTGTCTCTAGACATCTTCTATTTGTGATTTGCATTTCCTATGTGGTTTTGCATGCCTCTTTTCATTGGATGCCTAAACTGCATTTGTAGCAGCTTGGCTGAGATTTTATATAACTGAAAGTCTGGAAGGAAAGGAATCCCTTCCATACATATATCATCTCCAGATTTTATCACCTTTTAAAATAATTCCTAATATTAACAACCTCAAAATTGACATTTCCCTTTGAATGTTTTTTTGATTGTTTGTCAGCAAATATGTTTACAAATCATGCAGTGATCAGTTCTGCAGTCATGTTATTAGCTTTTAGATTTCTGTTTGCAATCATTTCATATTTTTTGGTTTTCAAGAGATCTTGAGATATAAAGAACTTATATTAGATAAGAATATAGATTTAAACACCATTTATTTCTATAAAGAAATTAAAAGAGGACTACTGTGGTACACGGTTCATCCAAACCGGGAAACTGATGGCCCTCCAAATGTTATTGGATTCTAATTTCCATCAGCCCCAACCTGACCAATGGCAAGAGACCATGAATGCAGTAATTCCAGGAACTGCCACTTTTATAGTTCCTCTTACACCAACTGGCCACTCTGGTTGCTGTTTCACACATTAATTAGCCTCAAATTTGCTTAGGATCAGGATTCCTGAACAATACTCTCCTGTAAGATTCTGGGCATTCACTGATTTCATAGCAGCAGTGGTGGCACAATGGATTAAACCCTTGTGCTGGCCGAACTCCTGACCTGAAGACCTGAAGGTCAGAGGTTCGAATCTGCGAGACAGGGTGAGCTTGAGACACGAACTCTAAGATCTTCCAGGGAGGCCCTCCTTTCGCTCCCACCACTGTCACAAGTATGGCTGGTGAGGACAAGGGCCTTCTCAGTGGTGGCCCCCTGCCTCTGGAATGTCCTTCCAAGGGAAATAAGACAGGCCCCATCCCTCCCCTCTTTTCATAAGAGTTTGAAGACCTGGTGGTTTCAACAAGCCTTTGAGAATGACCAATACTAGCCCGGTCCTAGACATTGTTAGCATATGGCCTTGCACTTCCTACTTACTATCCCGGTCATTCCTCTAATAGGCCCTGAAAATGAGCAGTCACAGGCCCATTATAGTACTTTATCCAACTCCCTGGACCTATATTTTGATTTTGCACTAGCCTCAGCCTGACCTTTTTAAATTGTCTTGACCCTTTTTCCTCGCCTTAACAAATAGGCACGAAGAACAGGCAGGATTATTTTTTATATGTGTGTGTGTTGTGACATTTTTATGCTTATGTTGTTTTGCTAATTTTATGCTTATGTTGTCTACTCTGTATGTTCTGGTGTTGTTTCTTGGAAACTGATCTGAGTCCCCTCAAAGAGATAGAGCAGTATATAAATAAAGTTTTATTATATTATATTATAGCTCCTTTCTGTCAGCCCCAGCATCCCCTGGGCAACGTCTCTGTAGATGGCTGATTCTCTCACACCAGAAGCAACGTGCAAGTCGCTTCTAACACTATAAAAAAGCCGATTTCATAAAAAGTAATTTTGCCTATCACACAGTTACCATGAAGAAGCACCAGTTGTTTGAAATTCCTTAAATCAGAAATGTTTTTACTGATGATTGTATTCTCCTATTCCCTAAGCATATTTTTCTTGTCAATTTCCTTTAATGTGAATGTCAATTCATTTTGCTGACTTTCTTCTTTTTGTATAAATATGTGAGAGGAAGCCACAGGGAGGAGGGAGCAAGCTTGTTTTCTGCTTCCTTGGAGACTAGGACGCGGAACAATGGCTTCAAACTACAAGAGAGGAGATTCCATCTGAACATTAGGAAGAACTTCCTGACTGTGAGAGCCGTTCAGCAGTGGAACTCTCTGCCCCGGAGTGTGGTGGAGGCTCCTTCTTTGGAAGCTTTTAAGCAGAGGCTGGATGGCCATTTGTCAGGGGTGATTTGAATGCAATATTCCTGCTTCTTGGCAGGGGGTTGGACTGGATGGCCCATGAGGTCTCTTCCAACTCTTTGATTCTATGATTCTATGATTCTATGATATTTCTTTTCTTTTGGGGGGAATAATGTTATTTGCCATTTTTGGTTGCACTTTACTATGTTTTGTTGGTTGCCTTGTAAAAATTTAATTACATTATCTGCTTTGAATGTATTTGAGCTTAGAGCTTAAAAAGCAAGTAATCTCTTAATAAAGAAAATCAGTTAAGTTAATGAGTTCAACATAGAGTTGACAAATTATGAGGTGCTATTCAGAAATGCCTTTTTTTAGCAACTTGTGCCATGCCTATGTCTTTTACCATATGCATAAACACAGATGAGATGTTATTGCTTTGCTTTTCCAGGCATCCTCATGTACTTATGATGACATCAAACTAGTGGCATCATTCCTGGATGATCCAGATGTGGGCATCAAGATTCAGACTCTGCATGCCCTCAAGGCCTTCGCAGGCATATGGAAGTTTAGAATTAGAATCCAGGTGAATATTTGCACTTGACATTGCTGTACTGTATCTGATTTGGTGCACTGCATCAGGAGAGATTGACACGTTTCTTATTATTTGAGAGATGTCAGCTGAAAATGTGAATTGGCTCCAGTGGAAAGCTATGAGCCTAAGGTGATGTGAAGTGGTGTGAAACTTCTGTCTATGAATTTGATCCATGATGTCTCTTTTAGACATGGAAACACCTGAATAATGAACATGCCTATAAGAGAAAGCACACTGGAAGCCTCTATGAGCAGTTGCCATCCCACCATTCCCTCAGGAGAGAAAATAAATCTTCCCCCTTTGATTGAATAGCAACACATTTTGTCATCACTAGAGACCACATTTTCTGTTAATGAAAGGAACCCATGGACTTATCTGAGAAACTTGGGCAGACTATGACAATAGTGTATTATTTTTCTTATGACAAAAGTGTAGTATTTGTTGTACAATTAATAGGTAATAGGATTACACATGCTCTAGGAAAGATGACAATATTTTGCTTTCCCTTTTTCCCTTCTTTTAAAAAATTGCTTAGATCTGCACAGCTGTATGAATGATCACAACTTCCAAAAGTTTAATTTATTCTAATTACATGGGGGTGGGGGAGAGGCCCTCGGTGGCACAGTGGGTTAAATCGCTGAGCTGCTGAACTTGCTAACCGAAAGATTGCAGGTTCAAATCCAGGGAGCGGCATGAGCTCCCGCTCTTAGCCCCAGCTTCTGACGACATAGCAGTTCGAAAACACGCAAATGTGAGTAGATCAATAGGTACTGGCGGGGAGGTAACGGCGCTCTATGCAGTCATGCTGGCCACATGACCTTGGAGGTGCCTGTGGACAAAGCCAGTTCTTTGGCGTAGAAATGGGGATGAGCACCAACCCCCAGAGTTGGACACAACTGGACTTAATGTCAGGGGAAAACCTTTACCATTTATTTCATTGGGGGGAGGGGCATATGTAAGAGTACATTAAGACGTGATAGGGAAGTGTCCTTTGGTCATTAAGCATGTCCTAATGAAGATCCAGTAGAAGTTAGTGGCTGTCTTGCAATAATCTTCTGGACAGCAGTCACATGAGCAACAAAGAGTCTCTATATAGGGTTTATTGAAACTTTTCCAGGGACAAAACATAATTCCTTGGTCAATCAGAAGAATGTAGCATCCTCACAACAAACATCTTGACTAAAGAAAAGATATGAAGGGTGTGCATTCAGCCTTATAATCCTTCCTTGCACACAAGAGTGTCCAAACAGAAACATATTATTTCATGTATAAAGACCTTAGTTTTGTTATGAGAAGAAAAGCTACACACAGGGAATAAATGATAGAAAGTTGCACAATTCATGTTGGTTATATTTGTGTTTCCTCACAATAAATAAAGTTGAATAGCAGATGTTAATGAAAGAGAAATGGTTCCAGAAATGGAAATGGTTCCAGAAATTTAATAAATTTATTAGAGAACAAGTGGTCATGTAGGCAATTGAAATTCACTGCCCTGGCCATTTTATATGAGAAGGGAAACTCAAATTTTGACTTTATCAAATTTGGGAATTTTGAAATAAAATATTCTAATGTTAGGGCAAAAGTCAGCATAGTGTAGTGGTTTGACCATTGGGCTACAAAACCGGAGACCAGAGATTGAATCCTTGCACAGCCATGGAAACATTTTGGTTGTCTTTGGGCATGTCACACTCTCTCAGCCCCAAAAGGCAAATCTTGCCAAGGAAATTCTGTTATAGGTTCATCTTTGGACCACTATAAATTGGAAAAAAAATGTACAGACACAACAACAATAACATCATCATCAACAACAACAATAAATGTAACTTCCAGATTAGTTCATATGACGTAGTAGATGTGAGACATGAAACCAAATGGTTTCTCCTGGACCTGTGGACTGGATTTCAAGTGGAAGTTATCTACTCATCTAAGAAAGATATATTGCCTAGAGGGATAGACACATGACATTCTGTCCTCTCTGTCTTAGCTTCAAGCCCCTGGCAAGAGAAACAGGGTCACACTATGGTTTTTAATTCTATAGCTGAAGAGCCATCTTTAGGAGGCATCTGGAGAAGGCATGGAAAAACTACCGGCTGTTAGGAATTGTGGGAGTTGAAATCCAAAACACCTGGAGGGCTAGTTTGCCCATGCCTGATTTGGAGGGCCATCACTAATCAATTCTGTCCCAATGTCACTTCCCTGGGAACTCCTTGCTCTGCGTGGCTGTAGCACATAGTGGCCTAAGGACTCCAGGCTCTTCTTCTAGAGTTGCTATTCAGCCTATGTGAGTGGCATCTAGTTTTGGAAAGGCAGATTAAAAAGCGGAGTAATACCTTAAGCTTCTCTCAATATTTCATAACTAAAGGAAGAATGATTATTAAATATATCTTTCAGGTAGATGTCAGTATTCATCTTGCACACCTAATCATTTCCAAGAGATAGATAGAAGATTAAAGTGATAATTCAATCTTAGAAACCTTTTTTAACACCAGCAGCAGCACCAAGACAAATATGGTTAATGGAAACACGGAGCTGGGCAGTTTCTTAGAAACCAAATATCTGTGTTAAGAATCCTGTTTCCAAGCAGTGCGTTGTCTGCAGTGGGAATTGTAAAAGTCTGACTTTCATTCATAGTAACAAATGCTATTTTGTTCGATGCAGGAATATATCCCCAAGGTTCTTGAAATCATTACCGATATATGGGATAGTGATGTGCATATTGCTGGACTAAGATTACTCAACGGGCTGCAATTGCCAGATCACTTGAATGTGTTGCTGAGAAAACTTCTGCCAGCCCTCATGGAGATACTGCAGATGGGAAACACTTTGTCTCAGGTATTACAGTTCATGGTCTTCCTGCTACCACTCCCTTGGTCTAAATCCTCAGTCCTAGAGGGCATTCTATGGAAGCCATCAAATGTAAAGTTGTTAATTCCAACTAATGGCAACCCTATCATAAGATTTTCTTGGCAAGGTTTATTAAGAGGAGTTTAATAAATATGACTTGCCCAAGGTCATCCCATGGATTGGCACGGCCGAATGTGGATTCAATGTCAGGTCTCTCTGAATCTCAGCATTAAAACCACTCCACCACATTGGGTCTATCTAATACCCTACCGGTATCATTTATTTGATTTCAAATGGTTTGTTTTTTTCAGGTGCAGGTTCTAAAATTCCTTAGCAGTTTAGTCCAGAAGGAAAACCTCCTATTTGACATCATGAATTGCCAGGTAATAAGACTCTTCCCCTCTCTGTACTAAAAAAAACTTGGAAAGGGAATGGGGAGAAGCATAAACCATGTGAATGGGGAAGACTTGTTTTTTCAACATGTATACACCATTTTTCATTTTATAAATTCTGAAGTAGTTCACAATAAAAATGAATACAACAAAACAGTGGCCAGGTAGATCAGATCAAAGAATCTGTCAAATCCACTAGGGTTGGTTGAATTAATAATTAGAAAATAAATAGACAAAGTCTGGGTGAGTAGCTGGGTCTTTGATTATCAGCAGAAACAACCTTAGAATGCATTCCTCCATAGCAAAGTCAAGGGAGTGCCACCTTGTCATGGTGCAATAAACATTCTTTCCTCAGCATAATGTAAGGGTAGTCTAATCAGGAAAAGGCAAGTTCCTAGATAACCTTATAGAATAGGCATGGGCAAACTTCAGCCTCCCAGCTGTTAGGAATTGTGGGAGTCAACGTCCAATACAGATGGAGGACTGAAGTTTGCCCATGCCTGTTATAGAACCTTATAAATAAAAAAGCAACACTTTGAACATGGCTCAAGATCTAGTTACCAACCAGTGTAGATTCTTCAGCACCAATTTTGATATAGCAGGGGCCCCCACTATACAGACTCTATCTGCTCTAATTACAACCACCATACCAAGACACACACAAAGTGTTTCGCAGTAGTTCAAACTGTAGCCAAAAGTGCAAATCACTGTGACCAGACTGTCCCTGTGATACAATGGGTGGTAGCTGCCATCTAACAGCACTTCCCAAACCATATATCTGTATTTGTAGAAAGAGTAAAACTTTATCCAGATCCATCCCACTGTCACCTCCATGCATAGTTTCACCCACTTCAGATGCAACAGAGAGTTGAGTGCCATCTGCATTGCACCTTAAATCCCATACAGAGAGAAAGGCAAAATAAAACTAACGAAAAAAAATACTAATAATACCCCAGCCCTTCTGAGGGCCTTCTTATAGCAACACCAAAGGCACTCTAAGTGGCCAGCTACTACTCAAATGACATCTAATATAATGCCGGGTTTTTAAACTTTGTGGGTTTTTAAAAATTACAACTGTACCCTTTGTTCGCTCCTGAGACAACAAATAAATAAATAAATAAATAAATAAATACCCAGCCCAAACTTTCTAGTGAATTCTCCTTTAGTGGATGCATATAGATGTTAAAGAACATTGGGAACAGATTTTTCCCTGGACCACCTCATAGCACAGTTCCCAAGGGGTCATGACACAGTCCTAGCCCTTTAGATAGAAATTGGAAATCCATGACACCTACTCCAACCTCAAGGTGCTAGTGTAGATGAAAACCATAGTCAATCAAAGGCCATTGGGAGATCAAGGAGGAACAACAGCATTGCACTTCTGTACCCTCCTTTTGATAAGGTCTTCCATCATGGCAAGCAAGGTTGATTCCATACCTAAACTAGACCTGAACACAGATTAAAATGCATCTACATGACTTCTATTATCCAAGAGCCTCTCTAGCTGTGCTGCAACTACTATTTAAGAAACCAGGCCCAGAAAACAGTTATTTGTAAGTTGGTGCAGCAGAGTTTAAAGAGCTAAACCTCTGGTTTAGCTCTTTAAACTCTGCTGCAGCTTAAGAGCTTAATACCAACTTGAAATTGCATTAAATAGTCAGTATAGATTGGGCCACTGGCATGTACCTTCCTCTGAATATAAACCAACCACTCTCAAGTTAGCAAAGGGGGCAGGGCATCAAGTCTCCTGTACCATCTCTTTTTGGACACTAAAAACTAACTTGACTACCTTTTGTTTAAGGTGCACCCTGAATTCATCAACCTATTCCAAACATCCCGGCCTGGAAATCTCCTCTTTGAGTTGCTGGTATTTGTAGAACGACTTTGTGAGGGTCGCTTGACTCCTCACTATCAGTCAGTGCACTGGGAATACAATGAGTTGTCCCTCCATGAGGTCCTGTTTGGAGATGACTCCCGTCTAGCCGATTGTCTTCTCTCTCTCATCATTCATCCTGAGGAAGAGGTACAGATCCAGGCCTGCAGGGTCATCTTGAAACTCCAGCTAAATGAGGACGGCGAGATTGTTGGCATCCATGGAACCGATTCCACCTACAGTACCCTCTCTGACTGCAACTTTGATCACACTGTTTTTGAAGCTGCACATTGATGCTTTACAGAGTTTTAAGAGACCTAATTTATTTACATTAGAATTATTGGGGTGGGGTGGGGGGGGCTCAAATAGACTGAGGAAGAATCACTTGTGTTTGATGAAGTAGATAAGTCCACAAAAGCTTATGCTAGAAATTTCTTGGGACTCCTTTCTTTTTATGCTGATACCAACTAACATGGCTACTTGAGGAAAAAGTAGAGTGTGATGTTACTGCTAATCTTCATCAGTAAAAAGGGTTTATCACCAGGGCATCAGTGGTTCAGCATCTTAACTTCCAGATGTTTTGAACTTCAACTCTAGGATTGCTGACCATTTGCCAGACTGAATAGACCTTATGTAGTTTGAAATGCAAAACATCTGAAGGACGAAAGGTTGACGATGATTAATCTAATTCAGGTTTTCTGCATCTAAGATATGGGCTGAATAACTCTATATTTCCCCCTGCCCCACATCAACATCAGTAGGATATTTACATCAGCAGTGGGCAGATTGAGACTCACCTGGCACTTTTTCCTTTAATTTAGACCATGATATTGAGCAAGTAAAGCCAGATGCAAAAGACATACACACTGAATTTTTAAAAGGTGCATGAGAACATCCTGAGCCCAGGAATTCAATTTCAGTGCAAAAACTGAACTGAATTCAATACTTTTCTCACAACATTCCGCTCCTGTGCAACCCAGCCTGTTTCACTGCAGCAGTGGGTGATAGTAGTGGTGCATGATTAAATTGTTGTAGCTGAGACTAAAAGAAAATCTGATGTACTACAAACACTCAAGCAGCTTCCAGAAGGTCCCAACCCACATTCTCCCCCATTGCCAACTTACACTGCTGCTGTAACAATGAAACATACACAATATCCTGCAGTCATCCAGCACAAAAGTTGTAGAAAAAAGGTAGCCATCATATAGTGTCCCCCCACTACTTCGCGGTTTGTTTATTGTGGACTCACTGTTTCGCTTTTTTAAAAAAAATTATAAAGTAATAAAATTGGGGGAAAAATAAATCCCACTTGGCAGCCGCCTCTTCCTTGCCACCTCCGCTGCTCCCCACTCCTTCCTTGGAGAGGGCCGCACAGAGGCTCCCCTCCTCATCGTCTTCCTCCTCCTCTTCTTCAGAGGACCCTCGGTGTGGCCTTCTTCAGCGGCGGCCTCCTCCTCCTCCTTGCTGTCTCCGCTGCTCCCCGCTCCTTCCTTGGAGAGTGCCTCCGAGGAAGACGAGGAGGGGAAGCTTCAGCACGGCCCTCTCCGAGGAAGGGAGCAGCAGAGGTGGCGAGGAGGAGGAAGCCGCCATTGAAGAGGGCTGCACCAAGGCCCAGCCCAGAAACAAGCCCCAGACTAAGGCCCAGCACCTGGCTCCTCCTCCTCATCCCTACTTCACGGAATTTCACTTCTACATATGTTCCACAGAAATGATATTTTTGGCTGTAATTCTCAGAATTGCTGTGGCATCCTTATACTAGCCAGGGAAATCTGGGAGGCATCATTAAAAAATAAACATCAAAGTAAATGCAGATATCTTGATCCAATCACATCCAATAGCACCACAATGTTTCTTTAAAGAGACCTACCTCAGTGAAAAGATTTAAATTTCACATGCAGAAAATCTCAGCGTTAATGTAACTTCCAAATTCAAGAGGTGCTTGCACACTACAAACACACTATACACAAAGAGGTATCTGCACAGTAGACTACCATGCCTAAATACCATGCTTACCTGTCATCTTGATGTCTCCATCCCACATTGGCTGCTCTACTGACAGTGTACATATGTTGGTATGGAGCTACAGCAATATTATTGTTGTAGATTCTGTTGGCAACACTGCAACTGGTAGTAAAGGTAAAGTAAGTATCTCTGAGTCTCTTTTGCTTTGTATTAATAAACTATTCTTTTGGACATACTCCTGAGTCTGGCCCTTTAAGGCGTCTGGGTTCCGACAAATATACTTGTAAAGTTATGCAAGTGTTTTCCCATTTGTCGAAGTGCATCTGGGATTCCATACTAATTTTCATCCTATCCTTTGATTCCCTGTCAGGAACCCGATCAAAGTTTCACCATTTAAGCTTTTTAGTCTTATGTCTTCAGTGGTACAAACTTCTAATTTTTCCTCATTAATTCTGGAAAATCCCATCTACTTATATCTATCAATCTTCTGAATTCTGCTAAGTCAGATTTAAAAGAGAGAGAGACCAAGAGATACTGATTCCAGGAAAATAGTCAACAATTTGAGACTTATGAAAATGGATAAATGCTCATAGCAGGATCTAGATACTGAACAAAGAAATAAAGAATCTCCCCAAATAAAGACAAATAAAAAACCAGACATTTTACATTAGAACATTTATTTCTCAGAGAGAAAATATAGTTTCAGACAGTCAGATTATAGTAGCTAAAATTAGCATTTTTTTCTTTACAAGCATAGAATTTTATTACCTCTTATACCTTCTGATATAAACAAGTCTAGAAAGCAAATAAACTCACTTTCTACAATAAATAGAGCCATCTGTGCTTTACAGCAGACTGACAAGTCACGTTTAGGTCCCATAGCAACAGCAGGATTTTAGCCAATTTAAATCTCTAAAATGTAATTTTAAAAAAAAATGAACACAAGTAAAATGGACGTTCTTAAAACAGTTATACATAGGTCACGAGTCCACAGCTGAGCTACAACTTGGGAAAAGTGTATGTTGCTTTAAATTAATTACACTGTGTGCATACAAAAGACCCAGCAACACAACTGAGGGCTTCCAAGAATGGTAACAATTGGCCTAAATAATTTAGAACAGTATTTTACAAGTATGTACACAAGTTCCTTCCATAGCCACACTCTTTATAAAGATTCCCATTCATGCTCTTCATGTTACAGATATTTCGTATAAAGTGTGGTTTTATATCCCGATATACCCCAATATATAAGATGTGGTCCTTTTTAAAAAAATAAAAAAGGATACCACAGAGAAATGGCAGTGATTTTCCCCAATATAAACATTTTGTTCCACAATCTCTTTAGTATGAAAAAATAAAATAATTAAAAATGAATTGAAAAGAAAAACAGTAACGATCTCTTCACATTACAATCTTGCTCTGCACCTTTGGTTTTTAAAGCTTAAAAGGAAAAAAAGGAAAAAAAGATACATGATTCAAAATTCAAATATGAAATGTCTTTCAACTTGCAAATTTCAGCTCTCCCCGTTTTTCCATCACGTGCTTAAAAAATTGGATTCATTAAGGAGTTATGTCTTATTTTTAAACAGATTCTAGTCTTGGAGGCTCACACAGCTGAAAGCAAATGATGACACTTGTATGGAAATGCAAATGGCAAAACTCCAGTATATGCTGGTGGGGAAAAAAAAAGTAAGACAGTGTTCCAATGCAACCCAAAATGTGATGGAGCAATAATGGTGAATTACACCTCGACACAGATGCTCTCATTCTTCAAAACACATATGGCACTCTTTGCAAACATATACAGCACATTTCATGCTTGGGAAAGCTCTGCACATACAATTAGATGACTTCAGTCCAACTACAAGGGCAGATTGCATATGGGAAGATCTTTCCACATTTGGCTTGCCTCTTTCTGCATAGGCAGGCTAGTGGTTGCTTCTACATCCAATAATCATGCAGATTTATGTAAAGAGTCAGCTCATCCTCTGTACAAACATCCCTTGTTTGAGGTGGTGGGCACAAATGCTCCCAAAAGATTGATTTCTCCCTCTTCATCTCCTAACAATCCTTAGACTCTTAACAACAATGTTTCAGGCTGGTGAGGTGGTATCAAACCATTCATTTAAAAAAAAACTCAGCCCAAATCTGCAGTTGAAATCTAAAAGCTACTTCACAAACAGATTTAGACAGAAGATTGTGCAAGTGTTTGCTTCTTCATATATAAAAACTCTGTACATGTAAGTGTGCATGAGGTGAAGGGTAAAACTCAACATGACCTTCATCTTCTTTTGGTGCTAAATCCTAACACAAAAAAAAATACATAGGCGTGAGATTTCTAGACTAGGGTGCAAATGTAAAAATACGGTGGGACAAACCAGCGCTTTCAAAAATAAGACAAAAATTGTGAGAAATATTACTTAAAAATTGGCACACAAGTGTCATTGAAAGGAGGCCATGTTATTTATATTAGTGGCAAGCTCCAAAGAATTCTTCAGGGCAAGTGGAACACTGGAAACACAAAGAGACTTGTGGGTCTTCTAGTCCAATCAGCAAATGAGCTTAGCTGATCAGACCTAAAATTCTTCCCATCGCATTAACATTACAGCTGCTTGTGACACCCTCTTACTAGTACTAGTCCGACCATAACAAGACTTCCTTCTAATGCTGGCTTTCAGGAGAAACATACTCAGAAAGAACCCAGCCAGGCTTTTTGGCACATATCATATTCATATCCAGAGCTTTTCTCTATGCTAGGAATAGTGCATCTTTCTTACGGGACATGAACAAGCATTGCAATCACACCTTCCTCCAAGCAGGGCAGAATCCCCTATGATTCAGCGGAAACCCTCTATGCCTTTACAATTACAGGCATTATTTCCAGGGTAAGTAGGAAGGGCAGAGCAGACCCATTCAGTCCCTACAGATAATTTGGTGTAACAAAGGGATGGTCCCCCCGAACTCGACTCATATGGATCATGGCCCGGTCGTAAGCGACTTGGACAGATTTACGAATGCTGGTTTTTCGTCCTTCCAGCATCTTTAGCTTATCCACTGTGTCATCTACTCCAAGTGGAGTAACTTTTTCCCGTGGAAGCCACTGCCTGCAATTAAAGAACACATTTTTTAAAAATAAGAAGATATAAAGAAATATATTGCTAATACCTTTGAGCATTACATTTTGTCTCCAACAACACATATTTGCCCAGTTATAATGTTTTGACAAACGTTCACTTTAATTAGGGGGGAAACTCTAGAAGAATTAACAAGATGTGGTAAAACATTACCTGTTGTACAAAAAAATCTAATTTATGTGATGATTATGCTTGAATCTGACACAAGAAAAGTCTTTTCAATAAACATCTAAGAAAAGAAGAACTATAAAGCTGCCAGGCAGGCATGTGATTTGACTCCTCCCAATACCTTCTGGCGATTAAACTTTGAGTTGTAAATTCATCAGAGTAAGTCTCCCATAATCTGTTGTCAAAATAATTTTTGTTCCCTTCTGTTTGTGTATTTTTACTCACCATGTCCTCTTGTTGTCAAAGAAAAGGACAAGGAAAAGCTTTTCTCCTGCCTCTGTTTGTCTCTGCTCTCCTAACTTCAACACGTCCATCGGAGGGACAGGGATTGGGACTCCGTTGTGAAGGAGGCCCTCTCGTGGCATCTCAGGGTCAATGATCTAAAACAAAGCCCAAAAAAAGATTCAAGGCACAAAAAGAGACTCATCACAGAAATTTAGCCCAGTCCTTTTTACTGAGGACACTCAAAAAAGGCAGGACACACATATAATATATGTTAATAGAACAGGCATGGGCAAAGTTTGGCCCTCCAGGTGTTTTGGACTTCAACTCCTTCCATTCCTAACAGCCGGTAGGCTGCTAGGAATTGTGGGAGTTGAAGTCCAAAACATCTGGAGGGCCAAACTTTGCCCATGCCTGTTATAGAATGAGAGTTTTTCATTTTAAATGCAGGTAGATAAACATATTTCACAACTGTGTGAGCTTTTAAGCTAGATGTAGTATGGAGAGGGATAAAGATAAATAAGATAACAGGGTTAAACAGGGTTATTTCTATTTAGTTATCATGTATTAGCGGTTACATGTATTTATTTCCCCATGTATGCATATTTTTAGTATGCATAATGCCTTTAATGATAGCTGCATGCATTTTTTAACTTTGGTTATGGCATTTTTCAATATGCTGTGACCACTTGCTACATATTTATATTTTTATGACTATCAAACTATGCAGAGTTGTACACTAAGCTACCTTGAAATCTGATCTCTGTTTGGTCAATTTGAATTAGTTATGCCTGTTGACAGCTTGCAACAATAATCATATTTTGGTTATAATCCATTATGGATCAACACTTTTGGAAGAAGTCAGGTATATCTGTTTATCTATAAGTCTTTCCAATTAAACACAATGAATTTAACTTCCAAATAGATGGGGACAGTATTGGACAACAAACATATTTTAAATTATTTAACAATACTTATATTTAATGTTTAAATCCATCAATCAAAATGGAGATTGTACTGAAGAAATCAGATAAAGAGTATGGGTACATCTACACTGTAGAATTAATGCATGTTGACATCACTTTAACTGACATGGCTCAGTGCTATGGCATCATGGGATCTATAGCTTGGTGAGACAGAAAACATTACAACTCCCTTGATTCCACAGCATTGAGCCATAGTAATTAAAAGTGGGGTCAAACTACATTAATTCTACAGTGTCAGATGTACCCTAATACTTGGAAGGGCAGCTATGAAGGAACTGGATTTCAAGCTAAAATGCAAAGGCATATCACTAAATGCCAAAGCCAGGATCATCTATTCCAGAGTATTTCTGATTTTTATGTGAAAACTGGACAGCGAAAACTGGACAGCGAAGAAACATGACAGAAAAAAAACCCCAACTCATTTGACATGAGGCACTGGAGGAAAGGTCTACAGATAACATGGAATAACATGGAATAACATGGAATAACAAAAAGAGAAATAAATATATCTTAAAGCAAATCAATCTTGAATTCTCATTAGAAGCCAAAATCAATAAACTATGGCTCTCATACTTTGATCTCTTGGATTCGTAAGACATTTTGAAATAATTAGAAAATATTATAATGTTTGGTTAGGTGGAAATATAGGAGGAAAAGAGGAAGATTACATTACAAATGGATTGATTTGATAAAAGAACCACTGTCTAGAGAATGCAAGACTTCAGCATGGCTATTCATGAAGTCAACTTGATGGCCATGACCACCACATACTGAAGATGTCTATTTCTTCTGGAGTAAGATGAATTAATGTTACTAGTGCTGAGGTGACATATTTTTTCTTAAGTTGTTTTACCGTAGTTTTATCAGTGTCAATAGTCCCACATTTTAAAACAGATATAAATAAACATATGGTCCAGACATATGTTAGTTGCTGAATATTGATATCAGCATATTCTGTTTTGTTTGTTTCATTAAATATTTTGTGCCAACACACTTGATCATGCATAAAGCATAAGAAGCTTCCATTAACAGAATATCGTCTGTTAATGTCAAATGACAAAGAAAAAACATGACCAGCACTAGATAATCCTTAGTATAAAAGACCAATGGGTTAAATATGCCTTCTGAAATAAACCAGATACTTTTTTTGTCTAAAGACCAACAGTGGAGGGTTGAATGCATTTAGGTTTGAGCCTGTACCAAGTGAAGAAAAGTCCCCATTCCACACAATTTACCATGGCTATACGGTTTGTCTACAATATCCAGGGATACAAGCATAAACATCTTGAAAATATTCCAAATCACCATCATCATCATCATCACCATCATCATCATCATCATCATCATCCATATATATCTGACATCTTATATAATGGGACCTCAGCACTCACAGATTTTGTTATCCAAAGGAGATCCTGAAACCAAACCCCAGCAGATAACCAAGGGACAACTGTACCTAAAAAAATGAAGGTACTGAAAGTAGGACATTATGCAAATATCTTAAAGACTGAATTGGTTTATATTGAAAGACTCATTACGTTACCCCGAATCCAAAGTATTTGGCTGTCAAGCAGCCTTCTTGCTCTGCACAATTAAAAAATGATTCCAAAATAAATAAATAAATAAATAAATTTACTGTATTTTAATTCTGTTTTTACAACACTGTAATTATTTAATTGTTTTTAACTTTTGTATTGCTCTTTCAAAACTGTTTAGTGTGGACAGATGTTAGCCACCTTGAGTCCCCATTAAGAAAAAGGCGGGATATAAATAAGGATAAAGATGATGATGATGATGATGATTTAAGAAGAAGAAGAAGCCAAAGGACTATATTTTGTAGGAGGCGAGGACCTTAAGTTAACATTTTTCTCAAGAAAGTAACTTGAAGCAAATAAAAAATGGGACTGTGTGGTCTCTGCAGCCCTCTAGAGTCAGTAGTCTGGAGTTCTTCAAGTAACATCAATTCATGTCCATCCTCTCAACAGAGGATTGTTTTTCTTTTTCTGAATATTTTGCATTTATTTAAATATCTATTTTAGAATCACAAGAGAGATAATGTAGTCCCATCCCTTCCCAATTTGGGTTCTTCAATGCAGGTTTTAGTTAATGTGTTTCTGCTGTTGGCTGTCAAATATTTCAATGAAGAAGAGCTTGCTACTACTTGAGGCAGTCTGTCCTACTGTCAGATAGCTCATATCATTTTGATAACTGTTTAGCAAATATCTACTTTTTTGCAATTCCTACCCATGGTCCTAATCCTTACTGGTGGAGCAACAAACAAGTCTGCTACATATTCAAAGACTGCTGTCAAGCATCCCATTAATCTCTTCTCTAAACTCAATATATTCATCATCTTGTAGTCTTCCTCACAGAACTTTGTTTCTACAGCTCTCACTATTTGTGTCACCATCCTCTGGACTTTTCCTTGTTTATCCATAAATGAAGAGGACTCAAAGCAGCTTAACATTTTAAAAAATTAGTATAGAATTTAAAATATACAAATATACAAATCAGAATTAAATATTCTTCTTTATATGACCAGCACTAGATCTTTAGATGAACATCTTATCTTTGTTAATACAGCCTAAGTCTGCAGTAGTCTTTTATCAACTATGTCACAATGAATCATGTTCATCTTATCATCAGCTAAGATACTTTGCCTCTTTTCATGTGCACTTAATGTCAAACTGAGCTTGCCCTAGCCTATGAATGTGGCATATATTCTTCATTCAGAAATGGAAGAGTTAGCATTTATCTTTGCTGCATTTAATCTGGTTGATTTAGGCCACGTATTCCAGTCTGTCAAGATTACTTTGAATCGTAATTCTGTCTTCTAAGGTGGCAGATATTTTTCCATTGTGTAATCTGTGAACTTGAAAAGCATGTCATCTTTCTATTCATTTAAGTCATTTATAAAGATGTTGAATAGCACAGGGACTAAAAAAGACTTCTATGGAACTCTGCACTGAGACCTCACTCCAGCCAAAGTAAAATCCATTACTGAGGACCTACTGTAATGGGGTTTATATGCTAAGCCTTTACAGTGATCCATGACAGACCATTACTGAAATATGTTGGGCAATTTATATAAACAACATATTGCTATTTTTTAAAAAATCAGCTTGAAGCTCCCCTCCATACCTGTCTTGCATTTGCTTTAATCTCTTTTTTTCTGTCCAGCTTGTTTAAGTTTCAAGCATGTTTAAGCTTCAAGCATGTTTAAGAATAAATGTGTAAGCCATATGGCAACACACATACAGTTCTATATCTCAGGATATATATTTATGCCATTTCTCACTAAGGAATAGTTATGACAGAAAAAGCTTGAAGAAAAAGCTTGACAAAACTGAGGACTTGTACACTTAACTGAATGTTTAAAATGGAAGTATACAGAACTTCCTATAGTACTAATGTAGTGGTATTAGAAACGGAATTCTTGCAACCTTGTTTTACTTTCTCTTAATGGGATTTGTTGTTTAAAACTGTAGGCAAAGGAATAAAAAGGCAGTTATTTCTCTTCTGCAATGTGAAGAATCAAACACCAAAAATTACAGGATGATACAGTAATTTCATAAGGCTACTACCGGAAATCAGTGCACTTAATGATCTAAAAACACACCAAGACTTATTTCTGGGTAGTTATATAGGATTGCACAGTAAGTTAGCTATCTCAGTACAATGAAAGGCTATATAAATTGGGATCACAGGAACCACAAGTCAAATGATCTCTCCAGAGACCTTTTAATTATTTAAGCCATCCAAGTTTGGGTCAGAACAAACACCACTATATTTCTGATGACAACCTGGAGAAACCTACAGGCCAGGTCTACAGTTTTTTTAAATGAGGAGGAAAATTAAGGTCATATTAATTTGCTCTTAAACACTAAAACTGATCCTAAAACTAAAGCATATCTGGTCCTAGAAGTATATTTAAAATGTGCAATATTTCATATTATTGTAGCATAATATTTTATTATGATACAGATACAAACGAAGCAGACGAACAATGACTATGGGATTGGTGCAACTGCGCAATATATTTTATGTTATTTTAATATGCTTAATATGTTTTTTATTTGTATTTATATGTTATTGATTTTTAGTTAACTATGCAATGTATTTGCTTTTTTCTTTTATGCATAATGTGGCATCTCAAGAGAAGAGCGACACAGCTCGAGAGAAGAGGGATACAGTGCCGCACAAACACATCAGATCTAAGGTTCAAGAAATTTAAAACTTTAAAATAAGTGCATCATTGCCAGGACATCAAGATAATTAACTATAGAAATATAGCAAGTAAATAAATAAATATTTCATAGAATTATAGAATTGGAAGGGACCACAAGGACCATCCAGTTCATTTTGAAGGATCCATATATGAATTGCCACTACAGATATTAACAGTCTTAATGAAAACATCCTAACTTCTGCAAGAAGGTACTATTTCCCCAATTAATTGCAGTGCAAGCTTAGCACTGGATACCAGGCAGTCAAAATGTCCTCTGTGGAAAGAAGATAGCTAGTGAAGTAGGTATACATACCAAGGCTGGGTATGAAGGGTAGCCACGACACTTTGCCCACACAAGCTCCAGAGCTTCTAATTCGGTGTGCTCTTCAAATGGCATTAATAAATTTCTACCTGAGAAATCATAAAAAGCATTGAGTCAGAATTACATTCTGTCATGTGAAGTTATACTTCTATTCTTGAAACAAACAGCAGACTGAAAAAATATAAGTTACTGAATATGAACCTGAAGAAACGCTGCTATATCAGCAGAATGGCCACCATATCCAGTGTATCTTTAGAGAATGGGGAGAAATTCAAGGAAATCCACAATCTGTAACTTGAAAGAACTCTGTTGATAAGCCAACTATTCCTGGTGATTTTCTTCTCCCAAGTGCTCCAAGTGCAGCTTCGATTTACCTTTCTCAAATTGTAGGTTCATCTTCAAATGGTTCTTTCTTAAATGAATCTGTTGTCTTTGTATTACTTTTATATGGCTCTTCTGTGTATTATTTCTACTGACTCTTTGTATTTCTACTTGGTTATGTAATATGCTCCCCACTTATGGTTTAAATTTTGCTTTGATTTCTCAGATCTTGTGGAAGTCTCTTGTTCTTCTCTGCATTGCTTATTATAGAAATTATTCTCCTCCTAACACAAAAGTCACTCAAGGGGAGAAGAACTTCATTTTTGTCTCTTGAGTGCATGATATGAAACAAGTGGTTTTATTGGAGAGTATTGGGGGGGGAGGGGGCTTAAAAACCTCACTTCTAAAGCTCTTCTGTTTTATGCACTGGCAAATCTCTATTTTCCTGACAGATCGGAGATTGCTGGTTATTCAGTCTAACAACTGGAAACATTGCCTAGCATAATTATATTTAGTTGTATACTACAAGAGGAGATTCTGCTTTAAAAGGTTTTTTGGCTCTTCTCTAAAAGGTTATGTTCTTTAATAGATATGGTGTTTTAAAACTATATCTGGCTTCTCCTGATTCATCGCTTCTCACATTCCACTTTCCCATAATATGTATGTGCAGCTTCAGACTTTCCTTCTGCCTCTGAGCATGTCAAGAGTTGAACATCCTTTTGGCTTGAGTCCAGCTGTATCATTAGCCACAGGGCTACTCATAGCTGTCCTCTGCTGTA
The DNA here is from genome assembly GCF_037176765.1 of Anolis sagrei. Lineage (NCBI taxonomy): Eukaryota > Metazoa > Chordata > Lepidosauria > Squamata > Anolidae > Anolis > Anolis sagrei. The sequence continues at coordinate 186,432,607 of NC_090024.1, read as the reverse complement.
CCTCAGTATCTCATTGAGCATCATCTGATTTGAGAGTGTCCTCTTCTGGCACTATCTCTTGTTTCATTTTGGATTGTCCAATCATAGGATTTTAATGGTAGAATATTCAGAAGGAGTTTGCCATGCCTCCTTCTGTGAACTACTACCGTAAGTGTTAACCCCGGTGCCACTCATATCTTTTCTCACCTGAGTTGTTATACTCTGAATCTCCATTTACACCTTCCAAAAAAGGAACCAGTGTCAGGGCAGGCTTTCCTCGACTGCGTTTATGTGGAGTCAGACCACTGTGGAAAAAGCACATGAAGAGAAAGTTGGGCGATAAACAGCAATGTTTTATCTAAATGCAAGATGTGTCATAAAGGGAAGTTATGACACAAAGGAAAGGTTTGAGTGTAGTCACTGTCAATTCCTCTGTTCAGCATGCTGCTTTTGGGGAACAACATTGCAAGATGTTGATACAAGAGTAGCAATTGAAGCTGGAAACAGATACATGCTGTAGAAATAAACACAGTTTGCCAGACATGGGTTTTTATATTAAGACAATGATCGGGTGCTTTTACAAGTTGGATTGTTGATGACTCTATATGAAGGATGGAATGGGGTTAGAAGTGAGCTAACTTTGCGAAAGAAATAGTGTTTAATCGTGAACAATGATTGTAATGATTGATGGTAAAATGAATCTGGCAGTGCTTGGGTTACATAGATTAATTGTAATACTGTGTTTAGATTAAGAATGGGATGGAGGGTAATGGTAATAGGATCAGGACTGGCTATATAGTCAAACCTCTGATTCTATAGCCAGACATATATCTGTCTTTAGATCAGAAAGTGGGTTGCCTGAATAGAGCAATTATGCCACAGGATGAGAATACAATGCAGGTACCAGTCGTAATTACAAGTATACTAAATATAATCCAGAATGTATGACACAAGATATGCAGTTTTCAGCATACTCAGTGAATTGTTGCTAATGTCAAGAAACGTCCAAATTAATTCATACTACTGAAACAAATATACATGAACTCTAAACATTTTATTGAATATGTTTGGAGGATATCTCAGTTCATAACCACGTCACTGAAAAGTCAGAAGAAATAAACAGACAACAAATTTCCATTAAAATCTCTTTTGTTTTGGTGTATCCTATTCTCTTGACCTTTCAATTTCCATACATTTCTACTACTTATATCAATCTGTTTTACACCCTCCTCCTTCTCACCCTCCCCCCCCCCCCCCCCAGTTACTTTGTCCACATTTTTCTTTTAACACCTCCAAATCTTTAATTGTCCCATCTGAATTCAGGAGGTCTTCAATCATCCTTATTGCAAATTATTTAAATTTTTTTATCACTGCCATATATCTGTTCATTTTTGTTATCTAGTATACCTAATGGAAGTATGTCTATGCCATTTTGGGGGGATTTAATTTGTCATTTTTTCCAACATTCCAGTGATGAGATCCTTGAACCCCCTTAATTTTCTTTAATAATTTATTATCCACCCTGTCTTTAAACACAAGCAATGATCTCATCCATTTATTGTTTTCTCAATTCTGGCCCATCTTTTAGACTCTTCAAGATCTAATTCAAGTACTTTCAATAACTGGCAGGTGTCAAAATAACTCTGTAATCTAAGGGCTCCCCACCCTCTGTTTTGTTCCAAAGAGTAGAGTATCGAATTGGTGATTCTACTTCTACCCAAGTTTTGAGTTGACTCATTCTTTATTGCTTTGTTGGTGACAGTGTATGATAAAACTTGGAACAAGAATAAAAACTTGCCAAAAGTGCTTACCTACAAATGCCAAATGGAAGACCACCTCCGTGGCCAGAACTGCATTCTGAGTCAGAACCACTTTCTCTATGCTTTCTGAAGCCATTGGTCACTGCTCCTGAGAATAAAGCAAATGAAAATATATTTATAGCTGCTTAAAATGTTCTTTAAAAAAACACATTTATGAAGGGAAACAGACATAATACCACAATTGTGCACTGCGGTTACAAAGGTGATCCAGTTCAATTTCGTTAAAACACTGATCATGTTGGGCTTTAGTCTCACCTATAGTATGTTTGCACTGAATCTGTAAAGCAGGATTTGGGAGCCATATGGGGACCCTAGAAGGCTCCATCTTCATTTTCCTACCTTGCCCATTCTGAAAAAAAATGGGGTGGGGGAGTACTGAAAAAGTAGCTCTCCCCATAAACAATTAACAGGGTTCCTGAAATCACCAAATGGATGCTGTGGGGCATTTTCTTTGGGGCAACTCACTGTTTTAGCATAAGAAGATAATTTTTTCAAACTAGAAATGAATAACGAGTTTTTATACCTCTTTGGCGGGAAAAGGCCTATCCAGGCTTATAAAAAGGAGCATCCTCCCAAAAGCAAAAAACACAATAAATTGACCAATAACACTCCTTGGTAAGCATTCTAGGAGACATATGGGGACAAAGCTTCTGTGTAGTGGGAAAAATGGGCCCTCTAAATTGAAGGAGGGGGCATGGGAAACCACAAGACCAACAATACATATGTAATAATACTTTGTTTAAAAATAAACAAACAAAAAAGCCACCCATGTACAGTACATATCAGAATGAGACAGGACAACAAGGGAAAAAGAGAAATGTTAAAACATGAAACACATACACATTTATTTCTGACTGAATTTCCAAAATCTGGTTATGATAATTATGTTTTCTCACAACCAATGAAGAAATTATTAAGCGGGGAAAAGATACAATGGAAGAATGTTAAAATGTGCATAAATGACTTAGGGGTGTAGAGTAGGGTGGCATAGCTTGAAGGTAACACCAAATTATTCCAGGTTGTAAAAACAAAAACAGAATGTGAAATGCTAAAAATGTGCATTTTCAAACTGGAAGAAGCTGTAATGTAATAACAAATTGAGATTAACCTAAATATGTGTGATGAGATCCACTAATTCTTATATATTTTGATGGGTCCTGAGCTGGTTCACTGACCAGGATTCTCAGCAGACAGCTCTGTTAAAATTTTAATTCAGTGTAGCACCTATGAAAAAGGCAAATCTCATGCAAGCATCAGTATGTCTTTATACAAAGCTATGGTGCAGCAATACTTGTACAGTTCCAGTCTCCAGATCTCAAAAAAAAAAAAAAAAAAGATATTGCAGAGCCAAAAAACATGTGAAATGTATGAGAGGACTGCAGCCACTACCCTGAAAGAAGAGTTTACAATGTTTGTGGCTTTTTACCTTACACTGAAGGCACATGCAAGGAAAATGGGCACAAGAAATTTACAAAATTATGTATAATGTAAAGAAAATGGATTTTGGGAGCGTTTTTCAAGTAATACTAGAACCTGAGCTTATCCAACAAAGCTGAAAGATTAATTTATATAGGACACACACAGTGAAACACCATGAATTGAACAGATAAGACTGCAAACTGGACAACTTTAGAGGGGGATTAAATAAATTCAGGATATGATATCTATATGTTATCACACACATCAGTTTTTATATATAGCTTTAAACAACAGCTTTGGCTGAATAGAAACAGCAATATGCAGTTGTCCTGTTTGTAGGCTTTCCAGACACATCTAGCTGGGTACTGAAGGAATAAAATAGTAGACTAGACAGATTTCTGGTCTGATTCAACATGTTATAAATGTACTTCCTATAAACTAATTTCAGCTAATACTGCCAATTAAATGTTCATTGATTTTCCTGAGCAATGTTTAATTCTAATGCAAAGAAGACAGAAAATTTTCTGAAACACGCTACATGGTTTTCTAAGAAGATTTAGTAAAAGCAGGAACAAAAACATAGCAAGACAGAAACTAGAGGAAAGAGCTAATCCGCTTAGCAAAATATTGGAAACCTAGAGTACTTCCTCTGTCTTAAAGCCATCATTTTCTTTTTATCTATATCCAGTCCACTAGGATGTCAAAGGAGTGTTTCATATGGGAAACACTGAATGAATGGTGCTTCTTGTAATACTGAACTAGTATTACAAGCCTAGGATACAGCACTAGCTCAAAATAGAATTGGTTATCATCGTTACAACAAATATCACACCAATGAAACTTATCCACCACTCATAATAAGGTAGACTGCGGGAAGACAACTCACTTCCACAGCTAACCTTAAAGACACTTTATTTATTATTTATTTCTTTGCACCTTTCTCGAACCCGAAGGTGACTCAAGGCAGCTTTAAAACATAGGCAGCTATTCAGTGCCATTAAACAATGTAAAATTACAATAAACATTTAAAACAAAATTGCACATATTAAAACCTTTAAAAACATATAAAACCACTACCTTCACTATTAGCCTCGTCGTCCAAAAACATTTTCTAAGCTGTTCCAGTATTTGATTTCACATAGTTCCATGTTTATCTATTGTACTAAGTTCCCAAAAGCTTATTCAAAAAGCCATGTTTTCACTTTTCTGCAGAAGGTCAGGAGGGAAGGGGCTGATCTAATATCCCTAAGGCAGGAGTTCCACAGCCGAGGGGCCACCACTGGGAAGGCCCTGTCTCTCGTTCCTGCCAGTCGCACCTGCGAAGAAGGCGGAACCAAGAGCAGGGTCTCCCTAGATGATATTAAACTTCTAACTTAAACTGTAGCCAACTGAGAAACTAGCTATTATCAGTGCAAACTTTGACTTTTAAATTGCTATACAATTTGGTAACTGGAAATATATTACATTCATATTTCAGGCTGTGTATTGGCTCCCTGTGGAATTCAGATGCACTCAACAGTGGTACATTTGGCATAGAATGCTCTAGAAAATGAGACTTCCTCACATCTCATTATAATTGGCATAAGAAACTAAGGAATGCACCCATTTCTACTGCAGTCTATATCCTACAGCAGAAGTATTATCAGTGATAACCCTCTATGGAATTCTCTCCCACTGAGTTGAGTTTCTTCTGGAAGTCCCAAAGTCCTTTGGAAGTTTTTCAACAGAATCTGTATCTTGGTATTCTTTTAGATTTTAATGCTTTTGATTTTAAAACATTGTATAGTAATTCACTTTCTGCCATTTAGATATAAATACATGGTCATATGAAGCATGCACTCATTTCCCACATTAGCGTTCCAGAACCTGATGCCTTCCAAATGATACTGGACTACCAGCTCATAGATCCAGAATTTGTAATAGGTTCACACAGTTGGAAGCGGTCCTCTGGGTCATCATATTCAAGTCCCTTCTCAATGCAGGATCCCCAGCTAGAGCATCCCCAGCAGGTAGCGGTCCAATCAAAATGAGACCACATTATCTCTCTAGGCAATTGTTTCTATTGCCAAAGTGCTCCCACAGTCAAAAAGATCTTTCTAATGCTCATTCAAAATCTACTCTTAAAAAACTTAAAAACGATTAGGCCTCATTGTGAGGCCACAGAGAACAAGCCTGCACCTTCCTCTTTATGGCAACCTTCAGGGATTTAAAGTGTGATCCTGCTGCAATCACCAAGCTCTACCCAATCTCTCATAATATATTTTGTTCTCCATACCATCCTTGTTGACCTTCTCTGAACTTACTCCAACTTGTCTACAACGTTCTTCAAATGAGGCATCCGGAACTGAATACAGGCAATCCACAAGATTGAACAAGGTAGAGTCTGTATGTTTGTTCTTAAGATTTTTTTTTTAAGTTGGAATAGGTACATTTTGTAAGTGTTAATTCCAGCCAGATAGATAGATAGATAGATATGCATGCATGTATGCATGCTTTGGATAGCATGGGGAAGGGTTAACACTCCTGTGATATTTGCTTTGCTGTCTGTTCAGAAGATTGCGCCTCACTTTTTGTCCCTGTGATAATTGGATTTTGAAAACCTTGGCTGGTTGTGGAAACAAGGATTGGTGATAAAGCATCAGTGGAGATACCTTTTCCTCATGATTACTCTTTCAAGGGATAAATTTCTCTCACTTCCTATTGTCTCACTTTTGTTCTTAACTATATTTGTGACTTGGGAACTGCCTATATAGTACTTGGGACCAGACTAGCACAGAATATAGGGAGACTACTACCTTCCTCAGCTTGGAAACTATGCTTTTAGGGATGCAGGCTAAGCAATTGCCTTATTTTCTGCAACACCATACAGCTGGCTCAATTTTCGATCAATGAAAATTGAGCCAGTGGGTTAAACCGGTGGGTTAAACCACTGAGCTGCTGAATTTGCTGACTGAAACGTCAGTGGTTCGAATCCAGGGGAGCAGGGGGAGCTCCTGCTGTTAGCCCCAGCTTCTGCCAATCTCAAGTTTGAAAACATAGGTACCGCTTCTGTGGGAAGGTAATGGTGCTCCATGCAGTCATGCCAGCCACATGACGTAGGAGGCGTCTACAGACAACGCCAGCTCTTCAGCTTAGAAATGGAGATGAGAACCACCCTCCAGAGTAGGACATGAATAGACTTAATATCAAGAGGAAACCTTTTATAATACTAATGTCCTTTTCACACGTAGCACTGCTGAGCCAAGTATATCCTATTCTGTATCTGTGCATTTGTTTTTTGTAGCTTAAAAGTAGAATTTTGCATTTGTTTCTGTTGTATTTTGTTAATTTCAGCCCTGTTTTCTAGTTTAGTGAAAAAACATATGGTCTATTTCTGTAGAGGCTTTTTCAGTTCAGCTAAGGAAAATTCAACTGAAAGCTGAAAAAGGTATAGCATATACTAGGTAAGGGAAAAAGATATATTCCTTGTATATTTCAAGCTCACAGATTTACACACACACACCCCAAAGCAAACTAGCTGAGTCAAGGAAGAAAACCCCCAGATTATCCCCAGATATAAAGACCAGTAAATGTGATCTCCTCACATTATACAAGATCATCTTCTCCTTTAGGACCCATAGCTTCTCCTCATCCATCAGAAAATTAAAAGTATTTGCTGGTATTGGGATTTTTGTGTCAGCGTCACTAGATAGGAATCAATTACCAAAAGATTTTGGGGGACTGGGTGATGCTGTGCAACTGTGGAGAACCCTTCTTGCCAGTAGGCAAGCAACGTGACTATAAAACACTCCTGGGGATCTCTGACTTTCTAAGACATTGGAGGAATGAAATCTCAGGGGAGTCACCTGTCACGCCTGCCTGCCTGGGGGATTTCTCGCCATCGCTCTCGCTGCAGCTCCCACTCTGTGGCCGTTTCCGGGATGACCGCTTGCCCTCTCTGCTGGAGGGAGAGAGCTGCCCACTCTGGCTGTGGTCCTCTCCTTTCTCAAGGGGGCAGTCCAGACCTCTTTGCAGTTTCACCCCGTTCTTGGCTTTTCTAAAAAGGACAGACGTCCGCCTCCCCACACCACTAAACGGGGGGCTGGCAGAAGTGCCCGTGGCCTGAAGGGCCAATCCGTTCAGGCCGCTGTCGCTGAGCAAGCGCTGGAAGGCGTGGCTCTCCCTCTGCAGCATCTTCTTATCAAAGAGCTCGCCCTCGGACCTCAGGCGTTTACGGAGTCTTTTCGAGGACTTGCTTTCGCTAATGGGTTTGAGAGTTGGAGGGTCCTGCAGAGAGTCCAGCTCCGATAGGGAGGGTGCAGGTCCTGTGGGCTCCAGGGTGGGGGGAAGTGGGGGCTTGGTGTCATCTGCTAAAGAGAAAAAGAATCTGCTTGAACATTTTTAAGAAAGTATTTTCTTAAAGAATGGATCACAGCTTCCTGACCTTTTCTATGGGTTCATTCACTTCTAAGCAGTGTGTATATGTGCACACAGGCATGGATCATAATCCTGACACTCTGCAGAAAAAAATGCTCTCACTCTTTCAAGAGCTAGCAGACATGCCTCAAATTTAGCCAGTAACTGCTCTCCTACAGATACTTACTCAAACATACATTCTTTTGAATTTAATGGGATTTGTTTCCCAGAATGGATTACTTACCTATTCTGCTTGTTCACTTTATTTGGATACTAGCCGTCCCCTGCCATGCCTTGCTGTGGCCCACATGGGGGTTCTGTGTGGGAGGCTTGGCCCAATTCTACCATTGGTGGGGTTCAGAATGCTCTGTGATTGTAGGTGACCTATAAATCCCAGCAACTACAACTCCCAAATGTCAAGATTCTATTTTCCCCAAACTCCACCAATGTTCACATTTGGGCATACTGAGTATTCGTGTAGAGTTTGGTCCAGATCATCATGGTTTGAGTCCACAGTGATCTCTGGATGTAGGTGAACTACAACTCCAAAACCAAAGGACACTGCCCACCAAACCCTTCCAGTATTTTCTGTTGGTCATGTGAGAACTGTGTGCCAAGTTTGGTTCAATTCCATCGTTGGTGGGGTGCAGAATGCTCTTTGATTTATAGGTAAACTATAAATCCCAGCAACTACAACTCTCAAATAACAAAATCAATTTTTTGAGTGAAGGACATACATTGGGTTGTTAGGTGTCTTGTGTCCCAGTTTGGTGTCAATTCGTCCAATGGTTTTTCATTTCTGTTATTCCCACAAATGAACATTACATTTTTATTTATATAGATGGGAAGACCAGAAGGGCAAAAAGGGGTACCTAGAGTTAAGTGATGATTATTTTTTTGTTATTTTGCTTTTAAATCTCTGCTATTACCCCCATGCACTATAGTGACCAACAACATCCAGAGCTCAACAATGAAGCAAATCAAGGTCTCAGCTGTCTCCTCACTGAGCTTTCTTTTTCCTGTAACGTGTATGTGTCTATGAGCGCTCTATTTCAATTCTTGGTGGAATGAGATCACAGAATAACCTACTTTCCTCCTTCTTGTACAGTTCTGCTGCTATACAAGTGTTAATTGCTAGCTGTGCAGTATTCTGGTCGTCACCAGGGAAACAAGTTATTCCTCAAACTGCCTAAGCAGCCTCCAAAGCCAAAGTACACCAAAGAACCCATTGTTCCCATTTAATAAGAACACGGTACACTTCCAAACCACACATTGTTACCAATTAGCCAAAATAATAAAACTAAGTGACATCTATTCTGAAAGCACTTTCTAACATACTTCTCGAGAATAACAACACATCTTAAATTAATTGACTAATAATACTTTGGGCTATTTCAGAGGGTCAATTTTGTGAGTTATTGTAGTTGGTGGATAGGGATGCTTGTAGGGGGAAAAGTCAGAACTCCTCAAAGTGCCCCACTCCCCCCCCCCCAAAAAAAACCCCTATACATCACAATACTTTTGTGGTAGAAATTTGAACTCCAGCACAGTTTAGCCATGATTACATTAGAGAAGACATTGCTGAGGCTTTTTTTAAAATCCCAGGTGCCCTATGTTTTTCATCAACAGCTGGTTAGCACTTCCTTTTGCTACGAAGTTCAGAATTATATTACCTAACTATTCCGCCTTTTGGAGAGCCCCAGAAACCAGAATATATATAACATGTTGTCAAGATACTCAAAATCTCATGCTGTATTTAAAAAGCAGAAGGCAAAGGTCAGATATCCATTTTACATTAATAAAAATAGGCCTTTAGCATTCTCTGATGTAAAAAGGGGAATGCATATCATTACATAAAGGACTGCAGCTCCCACAAGCTCTCACCGGTACAGCCAATGTTAAAGGCTGATGGGAGATGCTGTATTACAACATCTGGAGGATCCCATGTTTCCTATTGCTATATCAAAAGACCAGATGGTAAAATGAAAGAACAATAATTTTGTAATGAAAATAAGTATTTTAAAGTCCTTATTAGTTCACACCTCTGAGTATCTGAAGCAATAGGGAACAGAATGTTACCCTTGATCAACCTCTTCAGTCTTCCTGACTGCTTGGGCAAATCCTATCTTCTTTTCATTTGGTCCTCCAATACCAACATAATATGCGTATAACAAAGTTATTGAACAATCTGAATGTAACCCAAATGGTATCTAAGCAATCAATAATGGGCAGGATTACAGGAACTCTAAAAATGAATGAATGTTTGTGTCCTTCTGAGCACAAAACAACAGAAAGAGAATGGAGAAGTGGAACACATATTTCTATTATTTGAAAGTGGCTGCTTATAGTGCTTTCTCAAACTGCAAAAATACTTTATAGCAAAAAAAAAAAAAAAAAGGCAAACAGCAAGAGAGTCCATTCAACTATCACAATTGTTTGGATACATATCGATTCTGAAAGTGTCTCCAGCTCTTCCAGAACTGACTTTGCTCCTTATTCCTCTTGTCTCAAGGACTACATGCTCCATTAAAGAGACACATTTTTAACTATGCTAACTGGATTACTGGGCAAAGCAAGTTTTTAATAAAGAAGCAACAAATGTGAAAGCGATAGAATTTACAATGAGCTTTCACGAACACTAAGTGTTTGCCTCATTAATCAGAAAGCATTGAAGAATTCTAATGTGTTCTGAAATAAAAATAAATAAATAACTTAGATCAGCTGTGGGCAAACATAAAGCATCCTATTTATACATTGATTGAAAATTGATTGCTTTACTGTGCTTACCAATATAACCCATTTTGCTGTTACACAGCAAGAAGATGTAGATGATAACATCTTTTAACATAATTCCAGTATAAGGCTACAGTCCTATTGCAGGCTGCAATCTAAGGCCTCTTCTACACTGTCCTTATTTCCCAGGATCTGATCCCAGATTATCTGCTTATCCCAGGTTACATGGCAGTGGAGACTCATATAATCCAGTTCAAAGCAGATAACCTGGGATCAGATCCTGGGATATAAAGCCAGTGTGAAGGGGACCTAAGTAAATTCCACTCAGACAGAGAGAGAGAGGAGCGCATTCCAAATAGCTTATAATGTTTTTCTCTCTTTAGTTTGGTTTTGAAAAAGGGGTTAAAAACTGAAAATGTGACATCCTTTTATTTTTGAGAATGGTATATAACACAGGGAAAAATCCTGATGTTTTATTCTTTATTTGTAGCCTATTTATGAAACTCAGTCTTCATAGTGTGCACACTCACAAGGCTAAGATATCTGGGAATACTCCTGTTAAGAGTTCTATGATACACACACCAGTTATTACTTTAGCTTTACTGTTTCTTTGCTTTTGCTGGGAAGTATAGGTTGCTATAAAACTTGAGAACATGAATCATATTTTGATAGAAAAAAACTATATCATATCATCATATCATATCATATCATAAGTATCATAAAACTTGTATCATGTTGTTTTAAACGTATTCGTCTAGATTGATAGCCAACACCCAATCTTTTAAATTTGGAAGAATTGTTACTGTCCAATTAGAAAAAGTCAAATCGTACAGCTCTCAAAAACTGTAACTAGAGTCAATTCTTTCTAATAAAGGAGCTCCATGGGAAACATATTTGTTTGATACAGATCAAACATACTTTCATACATCAATATTAGAAATGTAGTTTTATGCACCCACCTTCCACTTATGCTAACACTTATCTTTTGAAAGAACCAATACGTATTAAATAAGATTAGATTTCTGCAAAACTGCAACTTCAGTTGTAGATACTGTTCTCTGACTTGTAGAAAGTTCATGTTTGTCACTCAAAAACAAAAAACAGTGACCTGACGTAATTAGGACAAGTCACAAGAATATTTTCTCTATCCAAAAAAAGAGTTAGCATCAGCAAACAAACAGTACTGGAGTTAGCATCAGCAAGCAAGCAGTAACATCACTAAATTTGAGATTTTCCAAAAGCGAGGATGGGCAGCTGTAGTGGTCTAGGTGGGCAACTTAGCTCCCTGTGAGACATTAAGGGCTGCATACATCTATTGCAAACCCCACAAATATTTTTGGCCCCCAAATTTCTCCCAATGGCATCTAGAGTCTGGAGGACATTTTTACCACATTTTAGTCACTTTCAGTTTACTCCAACTGAGGAGTAAAGGTTTGGCAGTGAATGCAGCAGTCTTCCATAAACACCTTCCCCAAAGACAAAAGACTACAGGAATGGTAGCTGGATTGGGGAATCATTTGATCATAATCCAGCACTTCTTAACCCATGAGAAGGTGGGAAGAGAACTTCCAAAGGTCAACTCAAAGAAACCCAAGCAAATGAAACATGAAATAAAGAGTGAAAACAAATACAGAGGAAAACCTAAAGGACACAAAAGATAAGTAAATTGCATGTACAAACTCTAAACTCCAGTAACTGAAACAATTAGTCAACAAGAGATAGGAAGCAGGCAGCCTCAGAGACTGCTTAACCCTACTATAGTTGTACAGGTGCAGGATGGCATATCCCTGAGAGTCACAGAGACCACAAAGAAGAGAAACACCTTATCTTTAATCTCAAAAAGAAAACCATCTTGGTCTAGCTTTCTACTTCATAGACTCTGAATATGATCCAGGCATGTCAGCAAAAATGGATTGCAGATTGAAACATAAAGAATCCAAGACTCTCCAACTTAATCACTATTTGCTGATTTCTCCTAAACCTTTGGAATTCTTGTACAAAAATATACTCGAGTATAAGTCTAGAAATTTTAGTCAAAAAATCGACCCAAAAAACTGGGTCAAATTATCTATAGATCAATGTGAACACATTGCCTTAATTCTTATTCAAAAAAAGGAGCCATCTGTTATCTTAATTCTTATTTAAAAGAGCAAAAGTGAGAGCATAGTCCATCCCAGGAAAACCTAAAAGAAGGATTGCTCCACTTCTCTCTCGATCACTTCTGAGCTTTTTCGCTGCAAAAATGATAGAGCTGACTGGACCCCTGAGGCAGTGTTACACTTTCTCTTCACTGTGGAATGAGACTCAACTTATCTATGGGTCATATAAAACTCCACTGACGTAATCTCCAACACCTACCCTCAATTTATACAAGAGCTCAACTTATACATGAATATATGTACTCCATTTCAACATAAAGCCACAGACTGTAAAATGTTTCTGATATTTTCCACATTTTTATATGATTTTTGAGTTTGTGTTAAATTAGTCATTATTCAGCAACTTCTTCCTAAGACTTATCATGTGCATAGATGTCCCAAGGCATTTTCATTTATTCTGCGAATTCCAAGAGGACTCCTGTTCCAGAATTGCTACTTTTAAGAGATGTAGAAAGACCTCTCACCTTTCTCCCTGTCTTCATCTTGTTCTTCATGTAGCATTTTCTCGACTCCTTCCTCCCATGGAGCTGGCTCTCCATTTGGCATGGTTTTGCTCTGTTGCTGTGCCAGCTTTTGCCGGAGAGAGTTAATTTCACGTCTCAAGAGGCGGACGCGCCGGGTTCGGGCACCACTTGACCGCATAGTGCTCACCATGTCCAGTTTTTCCAGGAGCTCCTTCAGCTGAGCCTCCAAGGAAAGATGAGCCCGGTTTTCAGGCAGAAGGATGTTATCAACTGCAAAGATGAAAGCACTAGGGTGAAAAGTAAGTCACCAATATAATCATTATTATTATTATTATGATTTAAAAATTCATTTATTTTTCGCCCTATCTCCCTGAAGGGACTCAGGGTGGATTCCAATCACAAAAAGGCAAACATTCAATGCCTGAACATAACAATAAACACATAATAACGAAAATTAGAATATAAAAACAAATTATAACTTAGAAAATTAGAATAAAATTTAAACACAACCTATTATATCAGACATAAAACAAACATGAAACATAAAAGCAGAAGTGTCAATTTCTCAGAGTCAACAGAGTTCCTTGGGGGAATATAAATTGATCATTACTCAAAATGTCAACTGAGTTAGCAGGGCAAACAGGACCCAAGTACAGATTGCAGATGTTACTCAGATGTATAATAGCAATGTAATTATCTATTCCTCCTCCTCGTAAGCCAGTGAGTAGAAGTAAGGCGTCATGCCAACAACAGTGCCAACAACCTTCACTTTTTTTCTTGCCATAACTTTCTCAGCACTGGATGAGATTACAAGAATTTCTGTTTTCATGTTCTATTGTTGTTTGACACCTTTGTGGGGGGAAATTGCACAAAATTCTGAATTATGTCTTCCATACACCATATTTTAAACTAGTCTCTCGGGTTTTAATGCAAGCACCTCTTTGCAAAATGTTCTGAAATGTGAAACATCTTGAATTAATCATGTTCTCAGTGCAGTGTCTTGATGCATTAATTTTCTTGTCCTTGACTTGATTATGTGATTATTCTTTAGATTCTTAATTAAGAGAAAGAGAAAGATTCTCTGAACTGCTCAAAGTGCAACGCTGTACAGTTAGTAGCAAATTTACTATTTAATTTCATAGCATATAATGCAAGCATTTTCAAATATTATTTCAAAAAAACATGAAGAAGATACAGCATAAAGTCAATAAGGAAGAGAGGGATCAAATACTCTGTGTAATCAATAAAAAACTTTGATCTGGTTTAAGATAAAACAATCATTGTTAATTGAGCTTTTGCCTGTAAAACAGGGATTTTGTGCAAAAGAGTATGTGCTTTTCTCTGTAGAGGAACACATTTTCAAATATGGAGAGAACACTGTGGAAGAATGTTCATTTTCTGTCACAATGGAGAGAAAATTACTTATAGCTATTTAAAATAGTCCAGCATTTATATCTCTACACTTTGAGTACTGTTTCTGTTTTATACTGGCAAATTCCGTTTATACATTTTAGGCATTCTTCAACATTTTTGATGTATAATTTACCTATTGGAGAATGGTGCAATGTTCGAGACAAAATAATTCCAGTTTTGCGCAGTGTCAAAACCACTTTTCGTTAATAATCTTATGCAAGTCATAATGAAGCCAGAAAGATTTTAACAAATATTTTAGCACTTTTTAAAGACCGATATTTACATGTTACTTGTATATATGGCAACATTATTTTAAAATTTTATTTACTATTAAAGCAGAAACCGCCAATGAAAACTCACCATCCTCCCACGAAAAACGATAAAAATCTTCTGTCTTTGGTGATTCTGGCAAGTGAATCCCCATTTGGGGGTCAAAGCCAATAGTTTCCACTTGACGCCTTGCATGACGCAATATTGCCCCTCCAAGGTCTCTGAGCCGGATAGCTGCGCGATGGAAAATGGTATCTTTGGAGTTATACCTCATGCAGTTGGTAAGAATAAGGTTAAAGTCCTCCTCAAATTCATCCAGCGTTTGATACTGGTGGGACTCCAGCTTTCGCCTCATGGTAGCAAAATCCATTGGCTTGGAAATGAATTCCAGGTAATCTGGAACCTAAACATATAAAACCTGTACAATTACAAAAATCATTTACTAGCTAACCACAACGTACACATCACAAGCACTCTAAATGCCTTCTCGCTCGCAATGAGGTAGATCACAAATGCATAACAATATCACCCACTTAAATCATTCAAGTCTAGGAAAATAGCATTATTTTGTGTGGTTTTTTTGTGTCAGGAGCAATTTGAGAAACTGCAAGTCTCTTCTGGTGTGACAGAATTGGCTGTCTTCAAGGATGTTGCCCTATTTTACTGAATAGCAATGGCTAACTTCCTCAAAACACAAGCCCAGCTTAGACAACTGGGAAACCCTCTTCATAGGCACCCCAGGGCTGCTCTATTTATAATAGCAGCACAAGTACAGCATGAGCAGTCCAACAACACATGACATTACCCTTGCCAATCACAAAAGCCAATGTTGGGAATCATACAGATCCTCTAGATATTATTGGACATCCGCACCCATCACCTAGAGTAAGCATAGCCAAAGGTGAAGTTGCAGTCCAACAATACCTGATAGGCCAATTAATTCTCATTTCTGGCGCTGGCTCACAACTGAATGTGCCTTTCAGTCAAACTTATTTATTTCTTGTACTTGCCTCACTTAGATTCACAGGGTCTGCAAAGATCTGAGCTTGATCTTTTTCCTGTAGTAGATCCAGTGTTGTTCGCAGCAACACATTGAAAGGTGTGAGTTGTAACTCCAGAGCAGCTTGCTGCATTTTTACCTGAAATTAGAAATCAGAATGATAATTTGCAATAACGATGTATAATTTAAATTACTGGCCCACCCATCAATCTTAAAACATTAGAAAAGTGGTGCATAAACCATAAAGGATTGGAATTTTATTTTATTTTGGAATATCACATTCTGATACAGTAGACCAGATTAGCAAATGTCCCATGCAAGGAATATCAAAGCACTTCCTAAAACTTTTATCCATGTATTAAGTAACATTTATCCTCATTAACTTACATATATTTGCAAGGGAAAGCCAGTGTGATGTAGTAGTTTGAGCCTTGGACTACAACTCAGTAGACCAGGGTTCAAATGCCTACTCAGCCATGGAAACCCACTGACCATGGTGACCTTGGACAAATCATATTATCTCAGCCTGAGAGGAATGCAAACAACAAATTTTCCCAAGCAAA
The DNA here is from genome assembly GCF_037176765.1 of Anolis sagrei. Classification (NCBI taxonomy): domain Eukaryota; kingdom Metazoa; phylum Chordata; class Lepidosauria; order Squamata; family Anolidae; genus Anolis; species Anolis sagrei. Next base: position 186,416,392 of record NC_090024.1, on the reverse strand, counting down.
CATCATGAGAGTCACCATAAGTCAGAAACAACTTGAAGTCACGTAACGTTTGCATGGATAGTATAATTATGTTCCAGCAAGTTCAAACATAATGTTTAGGGATATTGTTAACTGATTATCAAGCCATGTTTCTGCTCACCTGCTCACGTTTGAGTTTCTCACGTTTGCGAATTAATTCAATGAGGAGCCGTGCTCTTTCTAAATCATGCCGCAGTTTTTGCCAGTACTTCAATTCTTCTTTCACTGCACCAGTCTTCTCATCGTGTTCTTTCTGTGAAATACAGACAGTTTTTGCTTGTTTGCCTGGTCTCACTTTGATTCTCTTCTGAATCACTTCTCTACCCTATTGTAGAATCCTTCGCACTCAAGATATTCTCTAAACCATAGAATCTAGTTTTGAGAACTATGATTCATTCCAGACATTTCTGTAACTTTTCACATATATGCTGTTATTTTATACAAGTGCTATAATTGAGACCAAAGTTCACTGTGTGTTCTTCTACCAAGAACACTTTCTACCACAAACCATTACAGGGCATAGCAAGTATCAAACAATAATACTGATGAAATGCCTGCTTCAGACCCAAATATCCTATGTCATGTTAAATAGGAATAATAACGTTTGGATTCATGATCTCAGGAAACAAGTACACCAGAACAAAGTCAATGGCCTGCAAATACCAAATCAGTAGATGTGGCTCTTAGCTTTTGAAAATAAGGAAAAATTGGTGCTTGGCAGTGCTGATTTAATTCTAAAGTTCTATCTACAAAGAAAGAAACACGAAAGGCATAGAACCAATGATTTCAAAACCCAATGAAAACAGCAAAAGGATACTGTTTCAAACTAAATGGTATTCTGTGGGAAGGGTTAAAAGTATAATCATAGGGCACAACAATTTCCCCAAAAACAATGTTGCTAAATCCACTCCTATAATTATGATAGATAATGTACAGTACAAGACTCTGCACCAGGACTCTCTAGGATTTCCATTCCTACTATTAACTGCAGATTTTCCTATCCATGTTCTTAGCTGTTGGGAGTATTCTACAACAGACCATTTTCTTCCAATCTTTCCATAAGTCCTCTGAATCAATTCACCCAGCAGATCTCTACCTACTTTTTCAGGATGCAAGAAAATGTTATACCTGTTCAGCATTTCTTTGGGATTGTAAATGAGAGTGCAGCCGTCGTATCAGCGGGACGCCATTTCTTGACTGGCGCTTTAACAGCCAGTAGTTGTGAAGCCTCTGCATAAACTGATTCTTTCTCTGGAAAGAGAGCCCACTGCAGATTTTATTCAGCCTATGGAAAACAAGAACATCAAAAGATTTCATACCCTTAAAAATGTACAAATTTGAAACACTTTGACTTAGAAGAAAAGATAAAAAAATTGATAGACATGCATGCATGCATGAAAAGCGAAAGCAGAAAGGGATAATTTTATAGTAGAATCTTCAGTCATGTAATGAAACTGAATGGCAGGAAACACAGAACAGGTAAAAGGAAGCACTTCTTCCCACAGCATGTAGCTGAAATATGAAACTCATTTACATTGGATGCAGTGGTGGTCATGAATTAAAAAGCACTTTATAGGTAGATTAGGCAATTCATAGAGAAAAAATATGAATCATGATGTAACCAGCATCAGACAGTATATGCTCCTTAATACAAACTGCTGGCAAACACAAGGAGGAGGAGTTACTATGTTAATGGATTTCATTTGGGCTTCCCAGAAGCATTTGCTCAGTTTTGTCAGGAAGAGAATGCTGGTCAGGCCTTGGTTTGAGCTACATAGGCCTTATATTCATCTGTTCCTAACAAAGTATTACACCCAGTTTCAAATTTGTAAACCTGGTGTGCGAAACAATAATCCTCCAATGCAATGCTAATTTTGTCACACATAACAAACACTACACAAGTATCTCAAGTTCATCAAAGACTTTCAACAGTGAAACCGACTTCATTAGAAACAGTTCTAAAGCTTCAATTAAGCTGCAGTAATAGTATAATGGGCAACAATCAGTGACTAAGTTCAAATGAACCAAATTACTAGTACTTCAAAGATTTAATTCAAGTAAGTTAGCATTTCAGTAACTATCATACAGTAATTCAGGAGAACTAGGCAACAAACGTAACCATAGAATAAGGCTATATAGTTAGACTGTCTATATTTCATGTAGCAAATATACACAAAGTAGTCGTTATCAATATGTTTTCAATCGAGTTCACCTAAAATGGTTGGCACTGCATTTTATTTTCTAATTTAATTCAATTGACTTATTATGTACATTTTAGAAGAATTTCATGAGCACACCTTGTATATAAAGCCATTTTTAAAAATTCATTTGCACACAAAATCTAAATAGGTACAACTGTGATGTTAGTCAACATATATACATAGATATGTACAACATACAAAGATACCAATACAGATGATCAGTGTTATCCAAGGAGTCTCAATTAAATAACTGTATATACTCATTTATACATTGATCTCACGTATTAATTGAAAGTAGGTTTTGAGGCTAAAACTATGGATTTTGATGTGACCTGTAGGTCATTTTGCAGAGAGGGGAAAGCACTAATGCCATCTCAAGGAGCCTGCTGCCCTTTGGCCAACACTGCCACAACACTGCCACAACCCAGGCATTTAAAATGGCCAGAAGTAGTGCCAAACGGAATAAAGGGGGTTGGTGTTTTTTTTTTTTTAATGCTTTCTCAGGATAGACTAAGCTCTTGTCTTTCACCACTCTAAACAGAGAAGGGAATGGTTGCATTTTTGAGAGGAGTTAAGGTACATGACTTATACTTACTTATACTTACTTTTAATTAAAATTTCTAGACTTATACATGAATACAGTATATAGGGTAAGTAGTTCTGAACAGAACACAAAGCAGAAAGGAAGCAATTTAAAGAGAATATGGAAATGAAATGTTAAGACTAATGCATGGATCAGTATAGCAACTATGACCAGAAAACGTGTACCACTCACCGGTAAGAGGGGATCTGTGTGACCATCAGTAAAGGTACCGAAGAACAACTTTCCTTCTTTACCTTCTGTTTCAACTTTACTTTGTTCTTAGTTTTGAGAGTGCCCTCATCCCCAGCCTCCTTCTTTGCAATGTCTTCTCTTCTTCCACGAACAGTAACTGTGCGCCCTTTCTTCGGAGTACCAGAAGGGGAATGTGCCTCACAATAAGCAGTTTTGCGCACAGTAAATGTTGTGCCATTGAGGCTGGTCTCCCTCATGGGCTCAATCTTCATGAAGAGACCAGCCCTCTGGGCACAGGTAACATGGAAAGCAGTGTAGCAGTTCACCTTGTGGCACTGAATGGCTGCTCCCATGCCCTTCTGCTTGCAGATGTAACATGATAATTTCCAGCGAGCTGGTGGAATATTTTCTATCCCCTCAATGGGTTCCAGAAACACAGTGTTTGCGAAACAGACTTCTGGGATCCAGATGGCACAAACAACATGGGCCCAGTGACCATCACTGGTCTGTTTGAAGGCACCACCTTTGTTTGGGCACAAGACACAATCAACAGGGTGGGAAGGGGACTGCAGGCAGCAGCGACAAAGCCACTGCCCTTCGGGAATGTAGGGCACTCCATAACATTCCTGATGCACAGCCAAGTTACAGATGTCACAAAACAAAATTACATTGCTGTTATGACACTCATCATCCATGCAAACACAACAAACAGCATCCTCATCTATTAAGGTCTGCTGGCTTCCATTGTTACGACTCTCCATGTAGGACTCCTTCTCTAATCGATCCAGCAGCAGTTCAAAAGTCTCAGCAGAAATTGACCCGTAACCATCATTCTTCCTCTTCTCGTTGATCATGTCAAGCCAAGCTAAATCTTCCTCATCCATATCATATTCCACTTCAGCATCAACATCCTCGGGTAGTTTCTCAAGATACTGATAGTATGCTGAAGGCAAAGGTGGAGCATCTGGTTGGCTGAAGGGCTCTATCATTCGAAAGCTGGGCTGTGGCAGATGGAAGGATGTCCCGGGAGAATGTTTTGTACATGTCTCCTTTTTCTTGCCCTTACATTGTGTTTTTTTGGATTTTGAAGGAAACAATGGTTGTTCACTGTTTTCCTTGTTACTGTTGCATTCTGTGATGTCCTGGGCAGTGAGCTCATCTTCCGTGATGATCTTTAGTGGATCATAGATGCTGATGCGATGGAGACGCCCATCAATATCAACCTCCACTATTCGTTGAGCTTGGGCATATGTCAGAGTCTCCCGAGTGGGTGAACATTTCAAGCTGTACGGCGAAGGAGAACGTCTCCCTTCTAAGGTCTGCCGGGACCTCCTCCGGGGTTTCCTCATAGCAGCAGCTCAGAAAACCTATAGGACAGCCCAGATAGAAGGTGAGGGAGGTTTAAACAGCAGAACATGCTAACATGCACTATACAAACAACACAGAACCTAACTCTATAGCTGATTAATTGTGAGAAATGAAATTTAACTGGTAGAGCTAACTCAGTTTTCTGAAGGATAGGGCATTTATAAAAAGAAAAAATATTAAAGAAGTGTGCTGACAGCGAAAGATAAATCGCTCTTCTTATTGAAATTTAACTAATGCATCCTTCGATACCTCCAAAAGGCATACAAGTTTTGATAAAAGTAATTTATTAATATTGAAATTTATTTATTTTAGCTAAATGTAATACATAATTTAAATTCAGATTATTAACCAAGCAGCATATGTTTACACATGTACTGAATTCTCAGATAGGTAGGTACATGATTGCAACCAGAAAGTCCTATCAGTTGGTACTCCTTAACACTAAGAAATTCTGAATATGTATCCTCAGATCCCAACCCCCACCCCCAGCTTCATTTTGCACAAATGTTTAAGAATGCTGTATATAGCGGCCAGTTACAGAACAGAGAAGAAAAAGATCTTATTGACAGTAGCTAGGAAATCTAGAAATATAACTTTAACAAATTTAATGTAACAAAAACGTAACAAAAACAAGGAGATTACAAATAAAGAAATATACAAAATAGATAAGCTATTATTCTGAAAATACAGAAAGGGAAATAATGTAATAGGAGAAACACAAATTTAAATAAAGCAATTAAATGTAGCAAGGAATTAACATCACACCCGCTTTCCTAAACAACTAGGAAGACATTATAAGCTTTGGTCTGAAAAGATATATTTGGGCTGGGACTTTATCTTTTAGTGCATGGTTGGGTGTGTGAAGTATCAAAGTAGCAGTTAACTCCCCATGCCACAATGAAGGTCATTTTAGTAAAATACACAGCCTAAAATTCTTCAAACACAGAATAAATTAGATGTTTGTGCTGCTGAAGCTTATTAACACAATGCTTCAAAATAAAATTTGCACACAGAAAACTTTTTACCAGATACTAGGTTTGGTTCACTTGGAAAACAAAGCACTTTAAATACTCTAGCACATTCCACACTAATTGGCATTTCTCTACCATCTTTGATGCCATCTTGATGTGTGTTTAAGCTTGCTTACATTTGTATATGTCTGTGTATTTGCCGTCTGCACCCAAACAAGCAGCATCGCATCTGTTACCAAGCTTCTGCTCTAATCAAACTATAAAAATACATTTTTTATTTATGAAAAAGAGACCCAAGGTGAAACTTAAAATAAAAATGAATTAGCTCTGAATATGAGAAAATACACATTTCTCAACTGGCTGCAGCTGCATTCACCCGTACATCTCTGAACCAGGCCTGCACATCTGTGGCCCTCCAGATGTGTTGACCTCCAACTCCCAGAAGCTCTTGCTAGCTTGTCCAATGGTCAGGAATTCTGGAAGCTGAAGTCCAAAACACATGGATGAAACTCAGAGGTGTGCCATCAATTCTAATGCGCAACTCAATTTTCAAAACCCTGAAACCCAAAAAAGTATTTACCATATTACACAAATCTAATGTGCACCCTCATTTTGGGAAGGTAATATAGTAAAAAAAGGTGAGCATTAGATTCGAGTTAATGTACCTTCTGCTGGTCTTAAAGAAGGTACATAGAAAAGAGGGACAACACAAAGCAGAAACTTTCTTGGGTTCACACACATACTAAATTGTTTTTTTCAGGATAATGTGTCAAAACAAACTTCCTGTTAATCTAAACCAATAGAATAAAACTCTCACGAATGGTATAATTTCTCTGCAGTTGTAGGAATGCATGCTCTTGTGAGAAAAGTGGCTATGGTGATGGTATCAGTGCTTCCAGGAAGGTCTCCCATGTCAGAAAGGCTTTTGCTAAGGAACCAGACTAAATGTGCCAAATAACTACTGGGCAGCAGCAGCAATATTAGGGGGTGACACTGATAGCGATTCTCTGAGACAACCACAATAGGACAACAGCTAATGTTTTCAATACTGCACAGAACAGTTTTGGACTTCAGCCCCCAGAATTCCTAAGTACTGAACAATCTGGCCAGGGCTTCTGAAAGTTGAGGCTCAAACACCTGGAGGGCTGCAAGTGTGTAAAAAAAAAAGGCATGATAAACCTCTTTTGAAAGTTTTTACTTAAACACTCTATAAAACAATCCAAAATGAAACAAGGGATACTGCCAAGAGATGAAAATCTCAAGTCAGGTGGCACTCAATGAGCTACTGAGGTACAGCAGAGGACAAGTGGTAGTAACCTGTGGGCTAGTGGTCTCAAGCCAAAAGATTGTTCAGCTGCTGACCTGAAAGACCTAAGCTATGCAAAATTTATCATGGGGACAAGGAATGTGGGAAACATGAATCCAGGGAAGACAGACATGGTAAACGAGAAGTGGAACATATTAACATTGCAATACTTGAGGCAAGTGAACTAAAATGGACAAGAATTGATCATTTTGAATCAGAAAAGAACAGTGCTTTTCTTAGGATATGAAAGAAGAATTAGGACAGTGTTAATAGTGAAGAGAGATGAAACAAAAACATTCAAAGGATATGATGCAAAGTCTGATTGAATAGTACTAATAAGACATCAGGGAGAACCTGATGTATAGTATAACCATAATCTAAGTTTATACTCCAACTACAGGTGCAGAAGAAGAAACTGAAATATAGAAGGTAATTGATCTTCCTAATCATAGGCTACTTGGAATGAGAAAATGGGGCAAAATCAAAAACTGTAGGAAATTTTGGGGTATGATCAATAAATAAAGCAGGAAAGTGAATGACTGAATTTTATGAGGCCAACAGTTTGTTTGTTGTAAATGCAATAATAAGTTGTAACCAATCTAAGAATCAATTATACTACATAACTGGAAGTAGAAGATAGAGAAAGTCCATTCTTTCTGCAAAAGCCACACAGAAGATTGTGGCACATACACTATGGATTATCAATATCAAAAATTAAAATACAGCTAAAGAAGAACACAATCATCATGCCAAAATACAACTTTAAGAACACCCATATAGAATTGAAAGATAAATAAAAATATTTGCACTATTAAGCCTAACACTTGATAGAAGCTAGCAATGCCATCAAGGAAAAGGCAAGGAGAAAGGCAAAAAGGCAATATTTGTAGCCACAAAAAAGAGGAACCTCAATATATGCTCTTCAAGCAGTTGATACAGACAAGAAGCAGAAATAAAAGGAAACATAAACAGGAACAGAACTCAAAATGCAACTGTAGATCAAATTATGGGAACAAGGAGATCATCATTACAGAGAATGAGAATATGACAACAAAGGAAGAACAAGCGCCCTTTCCCACAAGATCTGAGAAATCAAAAGAAATTTAAGCCACAAATGGTCAATCAAGTGCAAATAGAAAGCCAATGGAAATAATACACTGAAGAACTATATAAAAGATATGAAAGGAAGACACATTTAATCAAGGAAGAACCATCTGAAAATGAACCTACAAATTTAGAAAGCAAAGACCGCACTCAGACCGCTTGGGAAAAATAAATCTACAGGAACAGAGGGCAAACTAACAGAGTTCGTTCAATCTGCAGAGACAGAATCTACTGGACTTCTAACTAAAATCTGTTAACAAATACAGAAAATATCAATAGTAATATCAATAGACATAGGTGGGAGAAAAAGGTGGAACTGGCAATGTTAAGAATATTAAGAGACCAACACTCTCTGTGTATTTTGAAATGGTGACTGATGTTGACATTATTGTACCTGTGTTTACAATAAAAACATTAATTTTAAAAAATACAGAAAACAAAAGAATAGGCCACAAATTGTAAATTTCAATATACATTCTACTCCCCAAGAAAGGGGACACCAAGGACTGCAACAACTACAAAATCATTGCATACATTTCCCACACAACTTAAGTGATGCTCAAAATTCTACAAGACGTTTATCATACATGTAGCAAGAAATGCCAGATTCCCAGTCCCTGTATTTGGATAGGGATCTCTGCTTAACTCTAAATTCATCAGGTGTGTCTTTTCAAACCATTGAAATGCAATAATAGTATCTGCATCGGATGTGCAGCTTTTAATGTTGTAGATCCCATGTTAGGACAAACCTATATTAGAATGATGCACCACAGTACTGAACTGGAGTCAAAGTACATTGGTCTCAGGGTTGCATCTATTTGAAAGAGACACGCTTCCTTTTCAAAGGCCACAATTTTCAAACCAGAGTGAAACTACTTGTTAGTGGTACTACCATAGAATATTTTCCCCAAAATAATTAGAACCATTTTTAAATCCTACAAATTTAATTGCCAACCACTAAAATATTGATGCTGACATCTTGGAATTTTTTCCCTCCTACCCACCAGCTTTCTCAAAGGCCTGGCATCGAAAAATATTATGTTGGCTTTTAAAATTATAAATATTTTAACAGCATGTATCACCCAGTTGTCAGAAGGGTTGTAAGAAAGCCAATCTCCCTCATCTTGATGAGGTTTTCAGTTGTTAAATAAGCTATATAATACAATTGTAATTACTAATAGTACAGCTTCTGAATTCAGTAAGACTAGCTTCCAGGCAACATAGATAGAATCTGGCTATCAGAATTGTCTATAACATCTTTACACTGGTTTTGTCACAGAAATAATAAAAAGCATTTAACTGAGCTCACAAAAATGAAAGGGTTTTAATTGTAAATTATTTTTATTAGAATTTAGAAATATTTTAAGGTGTGGCAATGTAGCACTATATGCTTCCTTTTGATCTGTTTAGATTTGGCACTAAAACCATGTGAATATACTCATTTTAAGATACCAGATGAGATATATGCAAAATTGTTCATGCTTTCTTATGGATAATCATAATTTAAGTATGACTGCAATCCTAAAAAGAGTAAAACCATACTGAATGTAATTGGATTTATTTATGAGTAAATATAAATAGGTTTGACCTGTATAACTTTGGTTTTAATGTGACAAGTACCACAGATTTGGTCTTTAATCACAGCACAACTTCATTTCACTTCAGTGCATTCTTCTTAAAATGCACCGGAAAAATATAGAAGTGGTATAAACAGCAAAACAATAAATCCCACACTTCTGGTTGTTATTTTTCTAGCAACAATACTGAAACTCTTTCAAATAGGTTACTGATATTGGAGTCATAAAACATGTTTACCTGGCAAAGACATAGGAACAACTCTTTCAAAACAAAAGTATGACAGCAAACATTTTGCTACAATTTTATATCAGCTTTTTCTCTTTAAAAAATCTTTATTAATACATAACAACATAATAATAAACATAATAATAAACACGCAAGAACCCTAAATACTACAAAAAACAACTCAAATCTTTCCACTTTCTTCCCCACATAAAAGACCCTAAAAATTGACTTCCCACCCTCCAAACCAAAAACAGTATAATTAAAATATGTTAAATGTCTCCATGCTGCTTAAGTAAAATTACATTTTCTGCCTTAAAAATCCAACAAAAGTACTTATTTCATTGTCCTCAGAGCACCACTATGGTTTGAGGGGGGGGGGGGGGGGAAGGCTGAGAAGTATATTAGTGATAATATACGTGTGAGAGTAACTTAGAGAGCATCTACTCTGTAGGATTAATGGAGTCTGACACCATGGCTCAATGCTATGGAATTCTGGGGGGTGTAAATTTTCAGGCTTCTTTATCCTCTTCCACCAAATAGTACTGGGGGACTCCCCAAACTACAATTCTCAGGATTCCATAGCATTAAACCGTAATTGTTAAAGGAGTGTCAAACTGCATCAATTCTACAGTGTAAAGCAGGCATGGGCAAACTTCAGCCCTCCAGGTGTTTTGGACTTCAACTCCAACAATTCCTAACAGCCTACCTGTTAGGAATTGTGGGAGTTGAAGTCCAAAACAAGGGTGGAAATTTGCCCATGCCTGGTGAAGAAGAAGAAGAAGAAGAAGAAGAAGAAGAAGAAGAAGAAGAAGAAGAAGAAGAAGAAGAAGAAGAAATAGCATATTGGATATTGGTTTCTGCTAATGGGAATCATCAGATCATGTATTAAGAGAGAAAGGATTTGAAAAAGACCTAAGTTCTCAGTATGTATTTTGCTACATAAAACCAGTAATAAAATGTTCTAACATTTGTTACATAATTATTGGAAAGAGGGCCTTTTCAGCTACAGCACCGCTTTTATGGATTCCTAGAAAACGTTCCCTGGCACAGTCTGCATTTTCCTTATGGAACCACAGAAATACTTTTACTGGCTTGGCTCTCTTACACAAAAAGTATTTTTGTTAAAGCTATCTACCCTGCCAATATTTTTTTTCAGTTTTAGTATCCTAATTTATGGTTATTGTCTTGTGATTCAATAGCAATGATCTTATTATTTCTTTAGCAGCTACAGGGAGAAATGGCCTTCAAAATTATTTTGAGTAAATTAAATATAGCCAGAGAAGCACAGTAATAGTAGCAAGTTAGAACAGTCAACACTCCATACATAAACTCCAACAATTCAAAGGGTTTGTTTGAGACGGGACTAGAAATTGAATTTAGGCCCCTTTAAAAACCACCTGAGTATTCCTTGCCTTAAAAAACCCTATGAAATTTATGGAGTCATCATAAATCATAAATTGACAGGTGACTTGAAGGGATATATGTTCACACACAGTTAAATATATGTCCCTATATGCCAACTTATGATGAATCCATGATTTTCATAGGGTATTCAGTGGTGATGGGACCTTGATACATTTCAAACTGTGTACACTCAAGGCAAATGTATGAAAGGACAGCACATACATACACAATACCATATTGCATAAGATCATTATTACATTGGTACGTTGCCTATGGCCTGTACATATGCATTTAAATTGAAAGTTCATAATTTCTAATCCAGGAACTCTGAAATTTTCTGTTGGAGAAGTCATAACATGTGAGCAAAGGCTAAACATTTCTTTAAAGCGTATAAGCAAACTGTTAGGGAAAAATAGATACCAATGTAATAAATTATATTTGTGTGTGATTGTTTTAAGGTTAAGAAGACCTTAAGAGTATACACAGGCCCAAATGTGTTAACACTTTTTTAAACTAATAAAACTAACATATATTGAGTATCTACTAATAAAACGAACATATATTGAGACGTGTTTCCAATTTCTTCTGCAGATTGAATGCTCATCAGTTTCTCCTTCTCCAATTTGTAAATAAGTTGAAACAGTGTCTAGTTCTAGCTTCCGTGTAAATGAAAATAAACCTGAAATGTCAGAAAAGGATATTAAAAGCTGATACAATGTACAACTAGGGAATATTTGTACAATGTTGTAACTGAACATTCACTGAATGAGCAATTCCAATGGACCTCAACGGTACTTATTTCTGAGGGACAGAATGGTGTAGGATTGTACTTAGCCAGTAACTACATAAAACAGAGCAATAATTGTTGCACAAAATAGCTGTTACGGAGACTTTATATCAAATATTTGCCCTGATGTGGTTTTAGTTTAAAATTCATTTTGAAGATCTTTCACAGGTGATTTTTTGTGGAACCCTAGGATTCTTCAGAACAGAGTTTGGGAACCACTGAATTAGAGTGTCACATGTGTGCATTTTAATGCAAGTAATAAATAGAGAACTTCACAGAAAATCTAACATAAATGTGTAAAACACTGCCCCTCACAACTTTTTGAAATAATTGTTCTTTATTGTGAAAGGATGGAATTAGGTAAAATGTTTCACTATATCACGATTACAAATTGGGACACCACATCGGCAAAACCAGTCTATTTTAAAGCATTAACAAACAAGACATACCAGCTTGGGAATGAAACATAGCACTGCAAAATTTTTAATAGTGTAGTGAAATATTTCTTCTTGTTCCAGTAATTAACAAAACAAAATAATTTTCAAATGTTAAGTGAGGCAGTATTTAATTCACACATTATTATATGTCTTGTCTTACTTTGTAAATTATGCCCCAGCTATGCATAAATATGATGGCTTTCTCTAGGATGGGACCAGTTTTTGCAGGTAAAGAAGTGGCACTGGTTGTGAATTCAATTTGAATCAAAAGTAAAGGACTTAGTGACAACATTCAAAGTCCTAAATGGCCCAGGACCTCAATATCTGAAGACGTGCCTCTCCATGTATCCACCTTCTTGAGGACTGAAATCAGCAAGGAACTTCCTCTGTATCCACCAGAAAGTATAATATACTGCAATGGGACATAAGACATGTGGCATTTCACTTGCAGAATAGTCTCTTCCCTTGCAGGCCTGATTGGCAACAAAACTGTTTTCATTCTGGTGCCAAGTAGTAACAGAGCTGCTCTCTAAACCAACTGAGACTGAATTGATGTCATTCAAATTTTTCCATGTATAGGCAGTCTCCAAGTGACAAACAAGATAGGTTCTGTAGGTTTGCTCTTAAATTGTATTTGTTTGTAAATCAGAACAGGTACAATTTTTAAGGGTAACTCCAGCCATACATATACATACGCAGACATACATATGTGTGTATGTGTGTGCTTTAAAAGTTACAATATTTTAAAAGGAAAAAAATAAAACTTCCGGACAGGAATTCTTTTCTGTAGTCTGGGAGACTATACTAAAGGAGCTTATTTGCAAAAACAATGTTGCAAAAACATCCTCGTGGAGGGCAAATTCCTCCCATGAGACAAAATATGATTCACGAAAAATCATGCCCTTCCCCTAATATGCACATATTACTTATTTTGACAGGCATTTCTCGCTGTCTATCAAAATGGATTACTTTGTTTTAAGATGCACTATTAGCAATCAACTGGACAAATCATCTTATTAATTATATCAAGACTAATAAGCATCAACAGGTATTTCCAGTGATGACATTTATGGTTTGATTGGCCTTTCTGTTTCTTCCAGTTTTCTTGATTTTTGTTATGTGTATGTATTAGGGACTATTCTTGCAGCAACGGTGATTTTGTTTACTTTGCCCTTGTGTATTTAATTATAAAGGGATCGGGATATTATTTATGCATATGTAAGATTACCAATTAAAAATATAAATAGAACAATGCATATTTTGCAATTCCATGATTTTCAATAACCAAATAATTCTAACTTTAAGCTACCTTTGCAGTTATTGTAATTTATTATAAAGATTATTCGTAATTGCAAAGGCATATTAGGGGAAGTACGTGCTTATTTTGTGTGATTTTCTTTCTGGCTTCCTGCTGTTATACAATGCCACACTTCTTCCATACATTAGAGCAAAGCAATTTGTGGACCAAGAACATTTGCTTTGGTGCCCTACAGCAGACTCACCTGCAGTAAGACACTACATTTCAATTCTTTCTTCCTTCGATGACTTTACTTTTTCTCCATCCTTTCCACTATCTCAGTCCTTGCCTATCTCAAGCATTGACCAACAGATCAGACTTCTTCAGTATTGTTACCATGTGTCTGAACATGCCAGCCATCATCAGCTAACAATAGCACATTTTTTCTGCTGAAATTCAGTAGATTTTTTAATTTATCTCTCTGGTATCCAATTATACATATAATACAATAAAATTTGCTTTCTATCTATAAAATTTGTGACACTACTCCTTTGACCCTATGAGCTTTCCACTGCTGAATCAAAGACAAACAAGACTATATATTTAATGCATGCAAAACTATAGAAATAGTTATTTTCAATATGTTGATCGGGGAGCTTTGAGTCGCAACTTAATAGGATAAGCTGTGAGTTTGACTAGAATTAAAAATTCAAGCAAGCTGGTTAAAGTAAAGGAAGAGTCCTTTGGACGTGGGAGATCTAAAAGCTAAGGAAGGCAATTATGGAGAGAGGCTGGATAAAAAGGACAGATGTTCAGACAAGTAATTATGGTAAGATGGGGGGGGGGCAACTTGAAGTGCTTAAAGTCAGAAGGAAAAGTGAGAAAGGAGTATCAGGAAAGAGGGTCAAGGGGTGCTGGGACCTGATGAAACGGTGGGTGATGCATTGAAGGAAAGGGCACAAAGAGAAAGTGGGCTTAAGGATGCATCTACATTGCCAAATTGATGGAATCTGATGAATTTTAACTGCCATGACGCAAGGCTTTGGAATAATGCCATTTATAGTATAGTGGGGCACCAGTGCTCTTTGGCTGTGAAGGCTAAAGACCGTGTAAAACTATAGCTCCCAGGACTCCATATCATTAAGCCACCGCAGATAAAGTGGTGTCAAAATGCATTATTTCTACAGTGTAGATCAGGAATGGATAAACTTTGTCCCTCCAGGTGTTTTGGACTTCAACTCCCACAATTCCTAACAGCTTACCAGATTTTAGGAATTGTGGGAGTTGAAGTCCAAAACACCTGGAGGGCTAAAATATTCCCCTGCCTGGTGTAGATGCACCCTGAGAGAGAGAAGGGGAGGGAGGGAAGGAAAGAAGGGAGGGAGGAGGCAAGGGAAGGTACTGAAGGCTATAATATTCAAGACCAGAACAAGAGAAATCTGCTAGCTGACACTACTGCTGTATTTTCAGCACTGAGACCCAGAATTCCTAAGGAGCGACCAGGGCCAAGGCAAGAAACACAGAGAAACACTAATGTGACCAATCTTTGGCTTTTAACATGCATTACTAGTTGACATAAATCCTACAGAGGAAGAACTGTTTAAAGCTACAGACAATGCGGTCGCTGTTGCCTGTCTGTGGTCAAAAAATATTTAGCCGCCTGGGCTCCTTCTATTTTTATCAGTTTTATACTTATTTATGCAATGCTTTTGATACGATATAAATAAATCCTGCAATCTGAGGAACAGAAACCAAGATGGAGAAAAATGACTGAGCCACAGAGAAAGATATTAGAAGGAATAGATGCACTCTTTTCTGTGAGGGGTGAAATGTTTTCTTCCTTTTCTGACGGGAGGCAGAAATGAAAGCAGTGGAAAAATGCAATTAATTTTCTTGCTTAAGAATGAGCACAACCTGTTCTAAGGAGAACCTGGTCTTGGTTAGTGAATGTTACCATGTGGCAGGAAAATAAACTTGTTGCCATTGAGTATGAAATGTGTCAACACTTCACAATTTACTCGCTCCTATTCCACACAGCCACAACATTAAGAAAAAAACTCACCAAAATGTGCTTAGCTTAGTTGTCTCTCTATTCAAGGCCCAGTTAAAGTTGTAGAAAACTGCATTAACTCTACAATGTGGATGCATCGCGTGTCAGACCACAATCTTTTTTCCAGGTCAAGTTAAATCGCTGATATGAACAGGAACTTATGTAGCATTTTAGGTACAAAAGATTTCTAATGTTTTGAACTTTTAGGGTTTGTATGAAAGGTAAAGTGGGATATAAATACAAATAATAATAAGTATGGATTGTCAATGTTGCAATCCCAGGTGACAGCAGAATTGAAGAGAAACAACTGGAAAAGCTGACACGGTACAAGGATTTAAAGATCTAACTGCAAAGACTCTGCCACAAGCCAGTCAAGGTAGTCCCAGTGATTGGCACACTGGGTGCAGTGCCTAAAGACCTTGGCCTGCACTTCAACACAATTGGCGCTGACAAAATTACCATCTGCCAGAGGCAAATGGCAACCTTACTGGGATCTGCATGCATTATTCGCCGATACATCACACAGTCCTAGACACTTGGGAAGTGTCCAACGTGTGATCGAATACAACAACCAGCAGAGTGATCTTGTCTGTTGTGGACTCATCTTGTTGTGTTTCAAATAATAATAATAATAATAATAATAATAATAATAATAAACCCCTGTGCCAGCAGAACTGAAGACCGACAGGTCGAAGGTTCAAATCCGTGAAGAGCACGGATGAGCTCCCTCTATCAGCTCCAGCTCCTCATGCAGGGACATGAGAGAAGCCTCCCACAAGGATGTTAAAACATCACAACATCCGAGCATCCCCTGGGCAACGTCCTTCCAGACAGCCAATTCTCTCACACCAGAAGAGACTTGCAGTTTCTCAAGTCACTCCTAACACGACCAAAATAATAATAATAATAATAATAATAATAATAATAATAATGTGTATTTTGCCTCAACTTCCTGGTGACTCTGGTACTATATGGGCCAGAACAGGCATGGGCAAGCTTGTGCTACTAGGTGTTTTGGATTTCAACTCCCACAATTCCTAACAGCCTCAGGGGAAATAGAATGGACCTGAGACTGTTGGGAATTGTGGGAGTTGAAATCCAAAACACCTGAAGGGCCCGAGCTTGCCCATGACTAGTCTACACTGTTCAATAGTGGAACTCACTGCCTCAGTGTGTGACCAGAAGCTATGCCAATTGTGTACAAATGAGCTGCCTTTTGGGAAAGGTACAGAGTGCATTGAATTGCCTCAGGATTTAAGCATTAGCACGGCAGCTGTGGCCACTCAAGAGTCCCCAGGAGGTTCACAGTGAGGGAAAAAATAAACCAGGCCTCTGCACAGAAACTGGAGGATATATCAGGATGCAGGCCTTGATCACGTGACCCAGAGGCCTCAAGGAGCCCACAGTGCCAACATCGACCAGCGGGAAAGGGGGGGGGGGAATATCCCTCGACAGGTAAGAGAAACAGCGGCAGCCGCGCTCTCATTGGACACCGGCGCTGCCCATCACCCATAGCAGCGCCCAGCTCGCGGGCGGGAGCTACGCCGTCCAATAGGGAAGGGGAAGGTGGGCGTGGCTAAGGCTTCCCGGTGGTGAGGGAAAACAAGATGGCGGGGCTCGCTCTCCCCTGTCCCCCCCGCGCTCCCCGTTTAGGTTGTCTTCCTCCTTCACCTCAGGAGGCGGCGCTTTGGAAAGTGAGCCTTGCCAAGTGTTTCGGAAGCGGGCCGAGCCTGTGTCGGTCCCGCCAAGCCCTTCACGATAAGTCACCTTCCCACGACCCTGAGGGTATTATCAGAGAGAGAGAGAAGGGGGAGAGGGAGAGAGAGTCACGGATAAAGCGGGCGCTTACTTGCCTTCCTGGGCCGCTGCCTCGCCGTCTGCCGTTGGCGCCGTCGCTGAGGGAGGGAGGAAGGGAGGGGGCACAAAATGTCGGCTCAGCGCCGCCCCCTCGTCGCCCGCAGCTCTTCAGCCGCTCTCTTCCGCGGCTCCTGTTGCAGGGCAGGAAAGGGGGAAGGCGGCAAGATGGAGGCGGCCGTGGGAGCAGCAGCAGCAGGAGCGCCAAGCCCGGCCAAGCGATGGAGGGAGAGAGCGAAGGAGGGGGAGAAGGAGGCGGCGAGGGAGGGGGCTGCTCCTGCTACTGCCGCCGCGCCGCTCCCTTTCGCTCCCCCCCCCCCGGACAGGGACCGCCCCCCCTTGCGTTTCCTCCCTGGACACGAGTCTTGGAGGCCCCGGGGGCGAGGGCGAGGGGAGGCCGAGGTAGGCGACGCAGGGCTGGAGGCGCCTCCCAGGTGCTCCTCTCTTGCCCCGGGAAGCCCTGGGACTGACTGAGTGGCTGCCTTCCTTGAGGGGCACTGGGAGGGAGGGAGGCAGGGAGGGTTGACCTCAGTGCTGGCCCGATGAGGGAGGGAGAGCCGATTCCCCAGAGGACAGGATCAGCCTACAGCGCTGCACCCAACTCCACAAAATGGACTTCAGCAGGGAGAAGTGTATCATCCACACCAGGCATGGGCAAACTTCGGCCCTCATAGAGTTGGAAGAGACCTTGTGGGCCATCCAGTCCAGCCCCCTGCCAAGAAGCAGGAAAATCGCATTCAAAGCACCCCCAACAGATGGCCATCCAGCCTCTGCTTAAAAGCCTCCTAAGAAGGAGCCTTTGTTGCACTCCTGCTGAACAGCTCTCACAGTTAGGAAGTTCATCCTACTGTTCAGGTGTTCCATTGTTAAACAGTGTAGAGCAGGGGTCCTCAAACTAAGGCCCGGGGGCCGGATGCGGCCCCTCAAGGTCATTTACCCAGCCCTCGCTCAGGGTCAACCAAAGTCTGAAATGACTTGAAAGCACACAACAATAACAACAGTCCTATCTCATCAGCCAAAAGTAGGCCCACACTTCCCATTGAAATACTAATAATTTTATATTTGTTGAAATTTTCATTTTAATTATTGTATTGTTTTAAGTGTTTTTTGCACTACAAATAAGATATGTGCAGTGGACATAGGAATTCATTCATATTTTTTTTCAAATTATAATCTGGCCCTTAAACAGTTTGAGGGACTGTGGCCTGGCCCTCTGTTTAAAAAGTTTGTGGACCCCTGGTTTAAACAGAGGGCCAGATCACAGTCCCTCAAACTGTTGGAGGGCCGGATTATAATTTGAAAAAAACATGAATGAATTCCTATGTCCACTGCACATATCTTATTTGTAGTGCAGAAAACACTTTAAAACAACACAATAATTAAAATGAAGGACAATTTTAACAAATATCAACTTATTACTATTTCAATTAGAAGTGTAGGCTCGCTTTTGGCTGATGAGATAGGATTGTTGTTGTGTGCTTTCAAGTCATTTTAGACTTAGGTTGACCCTGAGCAAGGGCCGGGTAAATGACCTTGGAGGGCCTTATCTGGCCCCCAGGTCTTAGTTTGAGGACCCCTGGTGTAGAGGCTGGGGTGGAAAAGGAAAGGGCCTAAGGCTGTTAGGGATTGTGGGAATTGAAGTCCAAAACACCTGGAGGGATGAAGTTTGCCGATGCCAATAAAATAATAATAATAATAGCTTTATTTTTGTACCTCTCCATCTCCCTGAAGGGATTCAGGCCGGCTTACATATGGCACAAAGTGCCTAAAAACAACGCATAAAATATACACACAGTACAATACAAAACAACAGTACAATACAACCTTGCAGACTGAAAGGTTGGCTGTTCGAATCCAGGGAAGTGGGGTGAGCTCCCATTGTTAGTCCCAGCTTCTACCAACTTAGCAGTTTGAAAACATGTAAATGTGAGTAGATCAATAGGCACCGCTTTGACGGGAAAGTAACGGCCCACCATGTAGGCCACATGAACTTGGAGATGTCTACGGACAATGCCAGCTCTTCAACTTGAAAATGAGCACCACCCCCCAGATTTGGAAACAAAACCTTTACTTTTTACAATAGAAAAAGTAAAACCAATAGCACATAAAAACAGTAATTTAAAACTCAGAACAACGCCCAATAACCTGTGGTGACAACAGCTGTAAGACATGGCCAAACTGTAAACAAGACAAGGGAATGAAATAGTGCAAACTGTAAGGAACCAATGCATGGGATGAAAGTGCAGTGCTGTGTCATTAATTGCGGACCATTGGGCTAGAAATTCTCAAAAGCTTGTTTAAACATCCAAGTCTTCAAATCCCTACTGAAAGAGGACAATGTGGGGGCCTGCCTAATCTCCCTGAGGAAGGGTGTTCCAAAGCCGTGGGACCACCACTGAAAAGGCCCTCTCCCTCGTTCCCACCAACCGTGCTTGGGATGGTGGCAGGATTGCGAGGCGGGCCTCCCCAGCAGATCTTGATTCTAGCGCAGGTACATAGGGGGTATGCGGTCACAAAGATAAGCAGGGCTTTATAGGTAATAACCTGTAGTTTGAATTTACATCAAAACTTAACAGTAGCCAATGGAGCTGTTTTAATAGGGACATTGTGTGTTCCCTATCCTAGGCCACACTGCAACAGTGGAACTCACTGTCTCGATGTGTGGTAGAGGTTTTTAAACAAGTGGGATGGCCATCTGTTGGAGATGCTTTGACTGCTTTTTCTGCATGGCAAGGGGTTGGACTGGATGTCCCATGTGGTCTCCAATATTATGATTCTGCACTTGGGTGAGAAAAATGGAAACGTGTACCTCAATGTCACAAATAATAATAACTGTATTTATATTCCTCCCTACCTCCCCAAGGGGTCTCAGAGCAGATTCCAACAAACAAAAAGACAAGCATTCATCGCTTTGATAAAACAAACGTTAACGAGTAATCCAAAATAACCCCACATATGAAAATAACATCAAAACCTAACATCAATAAATTAAACAAAACGTATGCAAACAAATTTATATGACATAAAACCTAAACAGTAAAACATCTGCATTGATTTACAAAAAGCCAACCAAAGTTTGTCAAGTTTGTTATCCACCAAAATGGGAGGGATAATGAATATCCCAGAGGATAGGATCAGACTCCCAACAGATTAGAGCGCTGGACCCAAATTTCACAAAGTGATCCTCAACCGGGGGAAATGGATACACTTAAGTGAAAATTGAAAGGTGAGTATAGCGTACCTCAATGATGCCAAATTGAAAGGGTTAGGTAATACCCCAGGATCAGAATCCCAAACAATCCTAACAGATTAGAGCGCTGAGCCCAAATTTTACAAAGCAAACATCAACCGGAGGAAATGGATGTTGTTGTTTATTCATTTACTCGCTTCCAACTCTTTGTGACCTCATGGACCAGCCCACGCCAGAGTTCCCTGTCGGCTGTCACCACCCCCAGCTCCTTCAGAATCAAGCCAGTCACTTCAAGGATACCATCCCTCCATCTTGAACTTCAACAGGAAGGCAGTTTATAGCCCTATATGTGTAACAGTTGTGGAATAAATAGTATGCTATAAATTGCAACTGACATGAGTTGTGTCTTCAAAATACTGTTGCACTGTTATTTTCAGGAAGCAACCTATTTCTGGTTTGATACTATAGTATTTAAAGGGCTAGGCATCCACTTAAATAACCTGAAGATACTAGATCCCATCTAGTCCTGGAACCTGGGTGGTATTTTGTTGAGAAACAGCCAATGAATACTGTGTGCAGTACGCAGTATTTTAGAGGAAGGAAATGCCTAAACCACCTCTTGAGTATTCCTTGCCTACACAACCCTACGAAATGCATGGAGTTGCCACAAATTGAGAGGTGACTTGAAGGCATATTGACACACTCACACAGGGCTAAGCAAAGGACTAGAGTAGCTGTTTTTCAGACAGAGCTGGGCTTGTCCCTCATGCACTGACTTCTGTTAAATATAATGTAACTGAAATTTCTGTGAACCTTCAGATAACCTAATTCCAAGGGATTTCATTCCATTCAAGAAAAAAGATGGTTTCTCAGTGTTACCAGCTTAAGAGGATGTTCTTTATTTCAGAGGAGATAGAAAATCTAATAATACTACTTATTACATGAGAAGCACATGGAAAGGTTAGAACTTCATCCTTTTTTATATACAGTAATATGATCAGTGGCACTTCCTTGCTATACGTGAGCACAACCAGGTAAAGATATGGGTGTTCTTTCTTCATTATATGAATCTCCAGTGCCTGTATACTGAAGGACAATAGACATGCTGATTTGTTGATATTTTTCTGAAATACAGGTGGATCGATTATTTCCCAATTGTCCAATTTTGGCAAAGGTACTTCAGTTCGTAAACTGTACAGCTTGAACTTTTTATTTAAAACCTCCCAAAAACAAATCTTGGATTTTGCCAGTTTATATAAGAAACGCCAATTTACTATGGTATTGTATATATTGGGACATGAGCATCCACAGATTGGGGCAGGTGTGCTCTGAAACCAAACCTTAGCATTTACTAAGGGCTTGCTGTACTTAGAAATAGTTTATTTTACCATTATTTTTAGCAGCCACAAAGCTGTAGTTAAAAATGTTTCTATGAAAGTTTTGAAAAGGATAAATTATCTGAAAATGGAAATGAATTTCTCATTTTTAAAAATGATATAGCATTGAATTGGCAGCCTAGATTTTTGGTATTTTAAGATAGCAGTATTAAGAACTTACACAGTCCAATAGGCTGGCAGGCTCAATTAGACTTGGCACACTATTCTTCATTTGTCTCAAATTGGTTACTAAAATTCATCACTCCTTTGCCTCCAAAGTATCTAAGATTACATATAGAAACAGTGAATCAGTCCAGTTCTATAAACCATACTCAAAAGATGTCAGCTGAAACAAGACTAAGATCTTTTGAGAATATAGAACTGGGCTGATTCGATGCATGCAAAGGCAAAAGTATCATACGCTGTAAGGACAAATACTTTTAAGTATTTTTGCTAACACGGTGAGTGCATCTATACAAAATGAATTGGTAATATCCAAGTTGAAATCCAGTTATACAAGCGTTTGAAGCACCACTGGCTTCTTCATCAGATAACGATATTTCCAAACATGAAAAAACTGGCACTGATCATAGAATCATAGAATCAAAGAGTTGGAAGAGACCTCATGGGCCATCCAGTCCAACCCCCTGCCAAGAAGCAGGAATATTGCATTCAAATCACCCCTGACAAATGGCCATCCAGCCTCTGCTTAAAAGCTTCCAAAGAAGGAGCCTCCACCACACTCCGGGGCAGAGAGTTCCACTGCTGAACGGCTCTCACAGTCAGGAAGTTCTTCCTAATGTTCAGATGGAATCTCCTCTCTTGTAGTTTGAAGCCATTGTTCCGCGTCCTAGTCTCCAAGGAAGCAGAAAACAAGCTTGCTCCCTCCTCCCTGTGGCTTCCTCTCACATATTTATACATGGCTATCATATCTCCTCTCAGCCTTCTCTTCTTCAGGCTAAACATGCCCAGTTCCCTAAGCCACTCCTCATAGGGCTTGTTCTCCAGACCCTTGATCATTTTAGTCGCCCTCCTCTGGACACATTCCAGCTTGTCAATATCTCTCTTGAATTGTGGTGCCCAGAATTGGACACAGTATTCCAGATGTGGTCTAACCAAAGCAGAATAGAGGGGTAGCATTACTTCCTTAGATCTAGACACTATGCTCCTATTGATGCAGGCCAAAATCCCATTGGCTTTTTTTGCTGCCACATCACATTGTTGGCTCATGTTTAACTTGTTGTCCACGAGGACTCCAAGATCTTTTTCACACGTACTGCTCTCGAGCCAGGCGTCCCCCATTCTGTATCTTTGCATTTCATTTTTTCTGCCAAAGTGGAGTATCTTGCATTTGTCACTGTTGAACTTCATTTTGTTAGTTTTGGCCCATCTCTCTAATCTGTCAAGATCGTTTTGAATTCTGCTCCTGTCCTCTGGACTATTGGCTATCCCTCCCAATTTGGTGTCATCTGCAAACTTGATGATCATGCCTTCTAGCCCTTCATCTAAGTCATTAATAAAGATGTTGAACAGGACCGGGCCCAGGACGGAACCCTGCAGCACTCCGCTCGTCACTTCTTTCCAAGATGAAGAGGAAGCATTAGTGAGCACTCTCTGTGTTCGTCCACTTAACCAATTACAGATCCACCTCACCGTAGTTTTGCCTAGCCCACATTGGACTAGTTTCCTTGCCAGGAGGTCATGGAGGACCTTGTCGAAGGCCTTACTGAAATGCAGGTACGCTACATCCACGGCATTCCCCGCATCTACCCAGCTTGTAGCTCTATCGAAGAAAGAGATCAGATTAGTCTGGCATGACTTGTTTTTGATAAATCCATGTTGACTATTAGTGATGACTGCATTTGTTTCTAAGTGTTTGCAGACCGCTTCCTTAACAATCTTTTCCAGAATCTTGCCCGGTATCGACGTGAGGCTGACCAGACGGTAGTTGTTTGGGTCGTCCTTTTTTCCCTTCTTGAAGATTGGGACCACATTGGCCCTCCTCCAATCTGCTGGAACTTCTCCCGTTCTCCAAGAACTCTCAAAGATGGTTGCCAATGGTTCCGAAATGACTTCCGCTAGTTCCTTCAGTACTCTTGGGTGTAGTTGATCTGGCCCTGGGGACTTGAACTCATTAAGAGCGGCCAGGTATTCCTGGACGACTTCTTTCCCAATTTGGGGTTGGATGTCCTCCAATCCCTCATCCACTCCATCTTGCTGAGGTTGAAGACTCTCTTTTTGTGAGAAGACCGAGGCAAAGAAGGCATTAAGTAGTTCTGCCTTTTCCCTGTCCCCTGTTAGCATTGCCCCATCTTCTCCTCGAAGAGGTCCTATCGCCTCCTTGTTTTTCCTTTTTCTACTGACATAAGAATAGAAGCCCTTTTTATTGTTTTTAATGTCCCTGGCAAGTCTGAGCTCGTTTTTTGCTTTAGCTTTGCGGACCTTTTCCCTACAGGTGTTGGCTATTTGTTTGAATTCTTCTTTGGTGATTTCTCCCTTTTTCCACTTCTTGTGCATGTCTCTTTTGTGTCTTAGCACAGTTAGAAGTTCTTTGGACATCAATTCTGGCTTCTTTGCACTTGTCCTATTTTTTCTCTTTGTTGGCACGGTTTGCAATTGCGCCTTGAGTATTTCACTCTTGAGAAATTCCCATCCATCCGTAGCTCCCTTGTCTTTTAGTATCTGTGTCCACGGAATGCTGCTCAGCGTTTCCTTCATTTTTTGGAAATCAGCTCTCCTAAAGTCCAAAATGCGGGTTTGACTTGTCTTAGTTTCGGCCTTCCTTTGTACCTCAAATTGCAGGAGCACATGGTCACTTGCCCCTAAGGATCCTACCACTTCGACCGCATCGATCAGGTCCTCCGCATTTGTTAGGATGAGATCAAGAGTAGCCAATCCCCTTGTTGCCTCTTCTACCTTCTGGACCATGAAATTGTCTGCAAGGCAAGCGAGGAATTTGTTGGACCTTGTACTCTTGGCCGAGTTTGTTTTCCAGCAAATATCGGGATAGTTGAAATCGCCCATGACTACTACATCTCTTTTCTGTGCCTGTTTGGTCAACTGTTGGCAGAAGACTTCATCAAGATCTTCCTCCTGGCTTGGGGGTCTGTAGTAGACGCCTACAACGACATCTTTTCGAGTCCCAGTTCCCTTGATTCTTATCCAGATGATTTCAAGCTGGTTTCCCAGATTGCTGTCTTGAATTTCTTCTGCAGCATAAGAGTTTTTGACATATAAGGCTACTCCGCCTCCTCTCCCCTTTGTTCGGTTTCTGTGAAAGAGGTTATACCCCTCGATATCTACATTCCAGCGATAGGAGTCATCCCACCAGGTTTCAGTGATGGCTATGATATCATATTTGTGGTGTAGTGCTAGAAGTTGGAGTTCGTCTTGTTTATTTCCCATGCTCTGTGCATTAGTGTAAAGACATGTGAGCCCCTGGGATCTTCCCTTGAGCTGTTTAATTGGGATTATTGTGCTTTTGGTCCTTGGTCCTTGTTGTGTTTGTGCAGCCCTCCGTTTAGCCTTCTGGCAATTCCCAGACATTATGGGTAAAGTAGTGTTCGCAAGGCTGTTGTCCCCCTCCCCCGGTGGACCTAGTTTAAAGTGCGTCTAATGAGGTTTGCGAGTCTGTGAGCAAAAAGGTGTTTTCCTACTTGTGTGAGATGCACCCCATCCCTTGCCAGTAGGCCATCCTCCTGGAATAGCAGGCCATGGTCGAGGAAGCCAAAGCGTTCCTCCTGATGTTAGAGGCACAGAATTCTATATTGTCAAATGGTACATGTTGGGCATCAATTATCCAGACATGGAAAATAATGCAAGTGACATCCTTGCTTATTGATGGTTCCGTATACACAGATGTTGTTCCATTCACAAACTTATTATCAAAATGGTATATAAAATGACCTGGTTCCAAGAATTTTCAGTAAGGAATACTCAATCTGTCTTATGAGTTTTCAATGCAGAGTCCACTACCCTTGTGTGACTGTGTGGTCATCCTAAGGCAAACCTCTCACAGGATTTTCATGACCAGATTTCTTTGCTTTCCTCTGAGGCTTTGACAGCGTGATTTATGGTTGCCCAGTGGATTTCCGTGGCCGAATGGGGATTTAAACCCTGGTTCCCCAGAGTCATAATCCAATACCCAAAGTACTTCACTACCATGATTCTTTAGTCTCCATTATCTTAATAAAACCAGTGGAAAGTTATCACGCTTGTGTAGGTAATTTCTGTTTAAGCTACCAGGAATGAAAATTCCAGTAGAATACTTGAAACCTGAAGGAAGAAGTAGTATGAAGGGGATATAATGAAACCATATCTCAGGCAGAATATAAAGATACATGTTTGAAGCTGAGATACTTTCATGGGTAAGACGAAAAGTTATATGGCCCTGGAACAGCTTCCTGAGTTTCAGTTCTTTTGGGATTGTATTTTGTAAAAGACAAGAAAGGTTGGGATTAGCATACTAAATCCAGTATCACCATTCTGTATATTTCAGTGCAGGCAGAAGGACTTCCTGGCCTATATGCCACAAAACTACCAGCACGCTGTTTGTTGTGGTATTTGAAAACTAACAAGGCTGTTGTTGCAATTTAGTTGTTGTGTTCAGGGGCCAATCCTGGCGTAAAGGAACTGTGTGGCAGTCTAATGCATTTTGAGCAGTTCAACACTTGGGTCAGGGGTCATTTTCTGGGTGGAAGAACTGTGAGGCATCTTGATTTCT
Organism: Anolis sagrei; assembly: GCF_037176765.1. Classification (NCBI taxonomy): domain Eukaryota; kingdom Metazoa; phylum Chordata; class Lepidosauria; order Squamata; family Anolidae; genus Anolis; species Anolis sagrei. Next base: position 186,389,788 of record NC_090024.1, on the reverse strand, counting down.
TTTAATGGATGTTGTGCTGGCTGTTCTCATTTTGTTCCAATTCCCCCCTTTAACAAAGTGGAATTATAGATATTTCACAGACTATCTTTAATATTACTCAAAGGCCAGGAGATGTGACAAGGTTCTAAAACAGAGGATTCATGTACTGGTTATAATAGGGCAAAGTATCAGAAGTACCTAAGATAATCCTTCTGTGATTTTAAATGCTAATTTGGTACAATTGCTCAATCAACTCCAGGGATACTTCGAAAGCAGGAGTCAACTATTTCACTGGGTCTGAGGACCAATTGTGAACTGTGTGCCAAAAGTTCTGTTGCCAGATCTTAGCAGAAAACTATAAAAGAACATCAAAGCAAGGGTGAAATTATTTTTTTATAGAATGCTTCCTGATTTGTTGCCAGACTGGGGAAATAAATAAGCCCTTTAAAATGTATGCTGGACAGGGAAGCATTAGCAGTCTGTAGTCAAATTTGTAGTTTGCATGTTTCAGTGGACTAGGACTCTGAGGTACTAGGGTTAGAACACCACAAGGATTTTAACCCTTCCCTCTGCTATCCAAACCTGAAAAAATATATTTTTGGATGAAGTTGCACTTTAAAAATGTACCTGTTCTGACTTACAAACAAATTTAAGAAAAACTTAACAGAATCTATCTTGTTAGTAACTTGGAAACTGCCTGTATTTAGAATAGCTTTTAACAGAGTTACAACTTGCAAATCTTTTTAAATTACTGTGTTTTAGAAATAGATGTATAAAGTATACATTTTCAATATCTGAAATAATCTAAAATTCAAAACTGTCCACATGGGTGATTAAGGTAGTTGATACTATTATTTTCTAAAGGTTCAATATACACAAATGTTTTGTGTATTGGGTCCACAAAACTGCTGCTTTCTTCAGTAAATATTTGCTTTTGTGATATAAATTATGATACAAAATTATTTATCTGTAGGGCACAGAGGAATAGTCCAGAAATTATAACTAAAAAGAGAGTTGTAGCTTTTTGAACCACATTGAGAAATGCATAAGAAAGGAAAACACAACACACAATTTATCATAAAGGTCTTTAATGAGAAGCATATCAATTTTTGGCACCAAAAGATGTTACTTTAACAACTTCAGCTTCATACGAAGGTTGAACTTCCTTATATATTCAGTGTCCTTTTATTCTATGTACACAGACCTTTTCATGCTGGTTACTATTTACTTCTTGTTGGAGTCAAAACACTACTGTTTGTTACTTAGTGGAAAAGGTGGTCCAGAATGGAATATGCCAAAGTTTACAGCGTCATACCACTCTTCCTCTTGGAGTCTTTCCGTGCAATTGGACTGAATGTTAGTATTTCATTGTAAATATGCCCTTGAAAGAGAAGCAAAGGTATGATTGTATTTGTGTTCGATGAGCACTGAATGTTTCACCTTTTTTAGCTTATTACATTTCACATGTAAACATGAAGAATATGCTTAATAATAAGTGACTATAACAAACATTCAGATATGTAAAAGATTGTAATATGGAACATTCTGAGAAATCTTGAGTACAATACAACTGTGGAACCAATCTGCCTCCAGAATCAGGAAAAAATATTATAAATTAAAGTTAATTTATAAAGTTAAAAAAAAGTGAAGAGAAGAGCTAAGAAATTCAAAGTGGAAGACAGGTATATATAGCCAGGCATAATTTGCATAGCAAATTCATTGTGAACATCTGGGGAAAGTGTATTAACAGACTGAAAGGAAATAGATTTTATTTGGTGCAAAAGGCTGGGGATAGGAATCATGCAGTCCTCTGGTGCTAGACTATATATTTAAGCAGCCATAGCACAGCAATTGGTTAGGGATTCTGGGAACTGCAGTTCAGCCCCACCTGGAGGGTAACTCGAGTGATTCTGGTATACAAAATATAAAAAGAAAGCTTGATAAGGCCATACACAAAACTGTTCCAAAAGAAATTAAGCTTGTATTCTAAAAATTGAGTTGTGGAAGGAATCTGAAAGAGATTTGATGGCTATTTTGCAACAGTAATAATTCAGGCAAATCTTATTTCAGGACTGGAAGTCCCATTTTAGTCTAGATATGTGAGAGTGGATCACCTACTGGCCCACACAGCCAGTAATGAAAGTTGAGCAATTTGCAATCGCTAATTTCCTGAAGTCTTTTGTAACAACTGAGTATAGACATTTTGTCTCTTTAAAACTTTGGTTTAATTGCACCATCTTTTTACAGGCCTATATATCATATAGCTCTGACATACATTCCTCTTTGATCCTGTAAGTCTAAATCAATCAGCTTACAGCTCCTCCACTATCTTCATATAGAATATGCCACAACTGCCAGAAAGGTGTGTCCATTTTGCAGGCTAATGCAGACAACACACAATGCAATTCACATATTTCTTAACTCCAACATAATGCTATTGAAAATCATGTGGCATCAAAAGAGGTAGTTTACATACCATATTACTTACAGTATGTAAACTGGACATGTATTTAGATCTGTTCATTAAACACATCTTTTCATTTCTCTCTGTTTTTTTATTGCGGATATGAATAAATCTTCTTAATTTAGAATCTAGAGTTTGACGGCATCCTTTGGACAGCCCAATAATAATTTATCTCATAATCTAAACTGCTTCCTCACTTTAGAATGAGGGAAATATGAACTGAATGCCACTAGCAATGTAGAGTCCTTCTATGAAACAACATAGAAAGAAACCCCTGGGATTGCTCTTACCTAAAGAATTAAAAGCCTTTTGAAAGAGTGTAAGTAATAGAAATTTAAGAACTAATCAGTTTTCTTGAGAAATTAAATTGAAAGGAATCAGTTTTATCCTGATACATTTCCTGCTCATTCTTCTATGTGCTTTATCTTAGGGACGTCAGAGAACTAAAAGTTTGACTGTAAGCAAGCCTTTACACAAAGTTATCAAGTGAAACTTACTTCTCCATTCATTGATTGAAAGTTTTTGTGCCCCGATGGAGTCATCATAGGAATGATGCGCCTCTGTCTCTTCCTCAACATCTCTAAACGGTTCAAAATATGGATGAGCCAGAGCTTGTGTGGCTGTAAGACGCTTCTCCACGTCCAGCTGCAACATTTTGTCAAGCAGGTCCACTGCTGCAAGAAGGGAGATTAATATTGCTTAATATGAGCAGAACAACAAGATGTGGAAACGCATCTTTCAATTGTTCCGATTTGGCAGAGTTAGTCCTGATTAATCTCCTTTCACTTTTCAGCAGCTTTGAACACGCCCTAGCTTCTCTCATCTCTTATTTTTCTGCTTTATTTACATCATTTGGTGCAAACTGAACTAAAAATGCAAAAACAGATTGCCCTCAATTCCCCAGAGAAAAAAGAGAGGGAGTGATCAAAGTTTTGTCCCTTCTATGTCATCTGAGGTAAAAGCAAACTACTGCAGACCTTCTTAGGCCCCTTCCAGACTGCTCAGATTATCTGTTTATCCTACGTTATATGGCAGTGGAGACTCATACAGTATAATCCAGTTTAAAGCAGATAATAGGATCAGATCCTGGGATATAGGGCAGTGTACAAGGAACCATAGAATCACAGAGTTGAAAGAGACCTCATGGGCCATCCAGTCCAACACCCTGTCAAGAAGCAGGAAAATCGCATTCAAAGCACCCTTTTGAATTAATGAGGAAGTGTGTTCTTCATCATTAATAACTTTTTCTGTCTTGACTGCACTCTGATGTTGCTCAGCTTCTCATGCCCCAGTTTTCATCTGTGAAATGGTGGTGGATATTTAGTTAATTTGAATTTGAAGAGGACCAACCCTACAGGAGGCAGGCTCTGAAGGGAGTCTCCTGGATATTGTTCCTGACCTCCTTAGCTGTTCTCCTCTGTTGGGGGACAGAATTATGTAAACAAGTGCCTCTTCAACACTGTTGCTCCAATGGTTTCAAACTCCAAGTTCCAGAAATCCCAGCCACCACAGCCAATGATCAGGAATTCCTGGAACTGAAGTCCCAAATATAGATCAAAGTTTGAGAACTATTGATATATGCCACACCACTGTCCTAGGCCCCTAAATTAGCTTATTGTGTCTTACATCTTTGTGTGGGCAAATTATATTTTGATTCAGGTGTTTCAATTGAGTTGCTAGCATTTTAGTTGTATGAAAGTAGGGCCACAAATAAACTTAAAATGTATTTTTAGAGCACTCCAGTGCATGCCTATTAGACATTTCACCCTGAGTCCGTTTCTAGCATTTATGCTGTGATCCATCAAATTTAGCTGTTTGTTTTTTACATTTATGGAGTAACATTACTTGTGGAGTGATTATCCTTGGGACAGTTAATTCACATGGAGTCTGAATTTGCAAGCAACATTAAGTAAATACTTGAGAGAAGAAAGAATGAGTGAAACAGCAGGTCACAGGCAGCAGCAATTTTTGTGAATATGGAAGCTGAAAATATAGTTATCATTTCCACAGTAATTGTGGGTAAGATGGATCATATACATACCTGGGAAGAGAAATACAGTTATATAAATTCTTTAAAACACAAATACAAGTTATAGCAAATTTGAATCCATTTACATCTTTAAAAGGACAAAGTTAAAGACTGAATATATAACAGCATGCAGTTACTGCATGTTTTAAAATCTCTTCACAGTTCAATGCCCTTAAGTGAGTGCAAATGAAGTAAGTTTCAACTAGATGAAGGCACCACACTAGGCTTGGAAAACAGGAACACAGGAAACCCGTTAACCCATCATTCAAGACAGCTTCCTTCTCAGTTTTATTTCTTAATCCATTGCTTTTTTCAAACACTGCAAATGCTTCTTTTATTCTCATCTACATCCATTAGAATAGGTTAGGTTCTAGAGCAAGTCTGCACAACCTGTGGCAGATGTTTGGGCCTCCATCTCCCAGAAGCCAACTATTCCAATGGCCAGAAATTCTGGGAGCTGAAGTACAAAACACCTGGAGGGCTGCAGGTTGTGCAGCTCTAGAGTCAATAACTGACATGCAGACCTCACAGTGTTCAAAGGTTCTGGTGGCCCACTTTGCATGAAAAAAGTATGTGACATAAAGCCATAACAAATCAGATGATTTCTTCCATTGTTTTATGTTGTTCTTCTAACTTGTTGCTTTTTTGATCAACACAGCTCACTTAGCTTTGAATCTATGGCCAAGGAAAGAACATCTATAAAGGATATGGGTGTTTGTTTTACATTAGAATAATATTTTAAAGAAACCTTGTTTTAGTATGACTGCAAGATGGAGGTTCTTACAATTAAAGGTATTAACTTGGGGTTGGAAATGTCTCAACCAGTCCTAGATGGGCTTACACTTTCCCTGAATTACTGTGTTTGCAGCTTCAGGGTAATTCTGGATCAATTTCTCCAATTGACAGCCCAGATAGATATGACAGCCAAAAGTGCTAACTATCAGTTTTGACTAATATACTAGCTAAAACTAGAGGATCTGAAGATGGTAGTGCACACATTGATAACCTCAGCCAAAATGATTAATCAGGCATTTATGAGTGATCATATTATACCTATATTAAAATAACTTCATGAGTTGCCAATGAGTTGGTTGTTACCTTGAAACCCTTCTCCCATTTAACCCACCATGAGATACAGAGCCAACCTTAAGAAATGGGGTACAAAGTGGAGTCCATGACATGCGAGTGTGGAGATGAGTAAACCACAGACCACCTATTGCAATGCAGTCTGAACCCCATCACATGCACAATGGAGGACCTTCTTATAGCAACACCAGAGGCACTCCAAGTGGCCAGCTACTGGTCAAAGGGCATTTACTAGAATTCCAAGTTTGCAAAATTTGTGTTGTTGTTTTTTTAAAAAATACAACTGTTTGGTTCGCTCCTAATACAATAGATAAAAAATAACCACATCCACTCAGGTCTTCGGAGTGGGGGGATTTACTTCAATCAGCCAGGACCAGGCTGGCAATTGCTAAATTACTTTCGTCAGCCACCCTCAATTTGTGGAATGACCTGCTGGAAGAGCTCTGACAACTGAACACACCATCTGCATTTAAAACTATTAAATACTGGCAGGCCTAGCCAGATAGTTTATAAATTATTAATTCTTTAACGTGTCTGCTTTTCAAATTTTATGTTGCTGCTGTTGATGATGATGATAATGATCATCATTATCACAATCATTTTCTACACCATTCTGAGGAATATGGCAATGGGGGACAGCCTGGAACAAAAACCATACCTTTAGTGTCTGTTTATTTGTAATATGAAACATCACCCAAAGTATGATTAAATGATGATAGCTGATTTCAGTGGAAGATAAAAAGGGCTTAGTATTTTTTAACATGTTGATCTATCCTACAATGGTATGTCATCAGGATTCATGAAACAGTGAAGCAATGAGCTAGAGGACAACTTCACAACAACTTACCGAGAGGACTGGCTCTGGGGAAAAGTCGGGACAAATCCATTTTGGGAATCTTGGGCATTGTCTGTATGTAGCTTTTGGCCTAAAAGAAACAAGAACATCGATACATTCTCTGGCTGGGAAATTAAGTGTTAATATTAAATAATATAATGGGTTGCTGTAAGTTTTCTGGCTGTATGGCCATGTTCCAGAAGCATTCTCTCCTGACGTTTCACCCACAACTATGGCAGGCATATCAGGGGTTGAGGGATCTGTTGAAAACTATGTAGAATGTCCAGAGTGGAAGAAAGAACTCTTGTCTGCTTGAGGCAAGTGTGGATGTTGCAATTGCCACCTTGATTAGCATTTAATGGCCTTGCAGCTTCAAAGCCTGACTGCAACATTATGCATATAATGTTGAACGAAAGCTTCATACATGAAACGAACATTTTACTTCATCGTAGATACATTAGCTTCTTTCTCTATGTCTATTACTAGGATGCACTAATGACCTCACATGCTCTTATTACGTTGCATCTGTTTTGCTGTTATTTCTCATAAGTTTCCTTATATTATGGCTGGGGAACCTAATTTCATGAATGCAATGGGCGGAAGGGACCAAAAGGAAAGAGGGAGGGCAGCAAGTGCAGAATGGTTCAACCTCTGGTAAGGAGCATCTATCTTCTCAGCACACTACTTAGCAGGGATGAGGCTTTTACACTGCACACTTATAGTAGAATTCCATTATTGTGGTTGCATGCTACAGAATCCTGGGGGTACTAGTCTGGGAATGCACAGGATCTCTGTGCCATCCCAGAGAATTAGAAATACCCTTTCCTAAAATGAAGAGCCCAGGATTCCATTGGATGTTGCCATGGCAGTAAAAGGAGATTTATGATATTGCTGAAGGCTTTTACTGGGGTGTTGTGTGGTTTCTGGGTTGTATGGCTGCGTTCTAGCAGCATTTTCTCATCTCAAGGTGCCAGCCATAGATGCAAGCGAAACATCCGGAGAAAATGTTTCTAGAATACAGCCATACAGCCCAGAAACCACACAACACCCCAGAGATTTATAAAAATCTGTGTTTCAAGCCAACATCTGCATTTCACTTGAGATTCATTTATCTGGAAAGAAATCAGATATCTCTTTTTGTGTGATCACTTGAAGTGTGCCCCAGCCACATCAGCCTCCTTTGCATGATACTAATCACAGACCCTTTTCTATTTTGGTAGTACAATCTCCTGTCTCTGTGTGGGAGGGACACTGCATCTTGCCAGATTTTGTAGAGAACCTGCAATGCTCAGTCTTCCTACCTTCCATCATATCATGTAGACTTCACCCACTAAAATGTTCTCTTTTGTATTTTTATTAAAAGTACAAAACCCTTGGTTGCATCCACACCTGCAAAATAACTGGTTCTTTTCCTCAATCCCAATCCTGGTTAAACACATAATGTTCCCCCAGTTTCAAAGTGAAAGTCATTATTTAAGATGCATGACAACTATCTTTTTTTAAAAAAAAAGATAGAAAAAACTCTTTTTAAACATATATGTGTCCACCACCACAATTCAGAATAGAGTGGTACAGGTTCATGTGTGGTTCCTTCAGCATCACTGTTCTACTTTTTAAAACATTCAGTGTATATCTATGCTATTTAGATGTTTGGGATTTTCTGCTTGCTGACATGATGGTGATACTATTAATTAAATTCAATTAGACTTTAATCCCAGGTTGTAATAAAGACACCTTGGATGACTGTGTGTATCTGCATACTGAAATACCCAAAAGTCTGAAATTGAGTTTAGATTTTCAATGTTTGTGAAAATCTAAACTCAATGAAAATCTAATCCTAGTTAGTAAAGACGTCTTGGATCAGGTTGCACTTCTAAACCATGTACTTGGAGAAATGTGAAGTTGTCATAGGGACATATATCCAGCAAAGGGCCTGAGTGAAAACATGAATGCCCAATGCTCCTGCTCTATTATTCATTAAAAAGTAAGGTTTTATATGTCCCAACAAAAAAGTAAGTGGGAGTTATGTTCAGATAAGAGGGCAGAGGATTACTGCTTGAAATCAATCCTGTAGTAAATAGATTGAAAGAAACATGGGGAGAATTGGGCTATATTTGCTGAATTGGGTCTGATTGGTTTACAAATTAGCTGTTCCTTTTCATACACACACACACACGGCAATCCTGTTAGTCTTCTAAGGACAACGTGTCAAGAACTTCTAAACTGAATGAGAAGGCATTCAATTTTCCGAAGACACACAAACATTTATGCACAAAGAAGGATGTATATGTTGAGGAACTGTGTGGCTTTAAAGATTGATTTGAGTTTGGAAAAAAAAACTGTATTTTTTTTTAAAGATAAGTTTTCAATGCACAGTATTTGTATTTTTCTTACCGCTTTGTCTTCTAGTTTCTGTATAAATTCCTCTCCAGGGCTTCCTGTTACTTTCAAGATCAGAGTCAGCTGATCAAGATCTGGCAGACTATGTTAAGGGATCACATTTTGGAACCAATGGATTAACAAGCTTAGGTAGCAAACATTTCCACAAATTGTATAAATTGCATCTTTTGTCCCAGGAGACTTGGGGAGTGTACTGGTCCTGTCAGTTTTATGTCTTTTGGACAAAGGGATAGCAAATCTTTCCCGTTTACTGATTTTGAGCGAGACTATAATCCACAACCATTTCCTTGGGAATAATTCAGAGAGTTGAAAAGTATCTGTTTAAATGGGAAGTTCTAAGAGAGCAATCCCAGTTTTCAGATCTGTTGGCCGATGGGTTAGAATAGCAAAGAGGTATTTCTATGCTAGTGGAAAGATGTTCTACTAGTAGATTTAAAATACTGAGATGCATGCCACGGAAAGCTCTGCAGACATAGAACTGCTCTCAGTCCAGAAATAAGAGTTTTTGGGAGATAGAGGTCGCTTTGGATCCATTAGTATAAAGTCCATTCAGGAAACTCTAGGATTTAACCCTTAACTATGCCAGTCTTGAGTTATTGTAGTTAATTTAGTTTCACTAGGAAGAATTACCCAACAACAAGAAAAAGCCTGATGCTACCCTAGCTCAAAGGTGGGCAACACCAATTCCTCAGGACGCTGTAGAGACCTCTCCCCCATTGTACTTGCTCCCTGAGGGTTCATAGGGGACACAAAACTAACCCCATGGGTGGCATGTAGTAAGTGGGCAGCAGCTCATGATACATGTTTGCCCTAGCAGATAAGGATTTTTGGAAGGAGGAGGAACCATTAATTTTCATACATTTTGTGTTAGTTTAAAAGAGACCAAGCATACATGTCAAGAACAGTATTTTCAGATTTTAACATAATAACATATTTATAGACAGTGTCTATAATAAACTGTTGTAGAAAGTACTACTGTATGCCTGTTCCCACAAGTATTTCTACATTTGTTTTATACATTGTTGTAGGCTAAACATTGAGGGCATTGGCCTCAAACATTCACTTTTTTAAAAAAGAAAGCAAAACTATTGTATAACTTTAGTGGGTTAAGAGTCTGTACCTCATCATAGGAGGCTGTGTTTATTTGGTATTGGTTGTTTTAAAATTATTATAATTATATTTTAAAAATTAACACGGTACAATTGCATTGTTACAATACAAAGCACCTGAATTATTTTTGAATTTTGGCAACTGTGTACTTCTGGTGACTGTACAGTTTGAAATACTATTTTTATCAAATTTTATAACAATGCAGAATTAGCCAATTGAAATGCAGTTCATGTTTAACTGCTTTTAATGATATATATTTAATGCTTACATGTGCTCTAGTTTATTGTCTAATTGGTTTATTACTACCTAATCCCCATTTCAACATTTAATTCTTTCATTATAAGTTTATTGTTATTATTGTGCATTGTTTTGTATTATTCCTGATGTTGTTTGTTATTTTGTAAGGCATTAAATGTTTGCCTCTTTTTGTATTGTAAACCACCTGAGCCCCTTTTTAGGAAAGAGGTAAGGTCTAGAAATAAAGGTTTTTTAAAATTGTTGTTGTTGTTGTGACATTGACTTTTCTCAGCTCTATACTCCCCCAACCTTGCTCCCATCATACACATAGCTTTATACAATGCAGCTCTATCAATTCTCTTTCTTTTAGTTATTCTTATTTTTCCAGTACTTGTAATTCTTGTGGCAAATTTTCCTAATTGTTCATAATTTTTTTTGGTGGTTTAAATTCGCCATTACTTCTGCACATGTATCTAATAAATGATTTGCATGTATTTTCAACCTCAAACATTCCTTTAAGAACTTCATAGAATCAAAGTGTTGGAAGAGACCACATGGGCCATCCAGTCGAATCCCATTTTGCTTTCTTCCCAGAATCAGCAGATCAAAAAGGATACAGTCTTTCCCCTTAAACAGAGTTTTTCCTGTCAGCATTTCTGCCATGATGCAGCCAACCGACCAGATGTCCACTGTTTGGGAGGAAATGTAAGACACACATGAGAAAAAGCTTAATGTTCAGGTTTGGAAGCAGACATAAAACACCTCACTGATCTCGCAAAGTTGCTAGAAGTGTGCTTGTTAAAAATAGCTTTGTTATTATTAGTATAAATAAATAGCGTAATAGCGTGATTTATTTCTGGAAAAAATGTACAGGCAGTCTGTAAGTTACAAACAAGATAGGTTCTGTAGGTTTGTTCTTAAAATGAATCTGTATGTTAGTCAGAACAGGTACATTTTCTAAGTGTAACACCAGCCCCATATATATATATACATATACACACACACACACACATACACACACACTTTGGATAGCATAGGGAGGCATTGACACCCCACGTGGTGTTTGTTTGTTGTCTTTGTCCCTGCTCAGACTTTCTGTCCATGTGATAATCAGATTTTGAAAATTTTGGCTTGCTATGGAATCAAGGATTGGCAATAAAAGCTTCAGCTGAAATGCCTTTTCCCCATGATAACTCTTTCAGGAGTAAATTTCCCTTCCTAGGGTTAGATTTCTCTCATTTCCTATTATCTCACCCCTGTCCTTAACTATGAGTCATTTGTAAGTCAAATGTTTAGGACATAATAATAATAATAATAACAATAATAATAGGGAAGTTTTCGACTTGTGGTTTTGTGATACGAAATCCAGCATATAGATCTTGTTTGCTGTGACATACTGTGCTTTTGTGTCAGTAAAATAATTATAATATAATACTTTATTTCTACCTGCCACCATTTCCCAAAGGGACTCGAGGTGGCTTAGAAAGCACTCGTAATGTAATAATACATACGGTGAAATAAATACAGATATACCAATATCAAAGAAAAGCATAGTTAAGATCATCAGTACATAAAACAATACCACAATAAAATAATCAACTCTAAAATACACATTGATAGAATGTTACGGTAATTATAGTCATAAAATAAATATCAACTATGCTAGCAGACTCTTAGCCATTGGTATTTTATGTCTGCCTATACCAGAAGCAGTATAACAGAATATATTGTATTAATATAGAAGAAGAAAATGCATATAGAAACACCAATTGTGGTCAAAAATCCATCTCTAAAGAGAAGAGTTTCCCAAATGGGCGAAGAAGCAAAACAACATACCAGTCTGATTGTAATGCATCCAATTGAGAATTACTTCCGGTGCTCTGTACCAACGAGTCACCACATAACCAGTCATCTCGGTATCTGTATGCCTTGCCAGGCCAAAGTCCAAGATCTGCAACACACACCAGTAAAGTGATGAATAACATTTTACATTTCTGGATTACAACTCCCATAAGTCATTACTAGTGGTCAATGTGGCTGAGAGATTCTGGCAGCATGAGCCTTGAAGAGTAACATAATAAATAATTAGGGATCCACTCAACAGTCCTGTTGGCCTGCAAGAAGGGACAATCTATTATTTTCTCAAGAGTAGTCTATTTCAGCCAAAACTGATTCCGTTTAGACTCTGCCATCACTACAAATAATGGGGTGCTTGATTATTATCATTACACTGTTTCTGCAATGACGAAATCTATTTTTGAGCTTGCCTTTGAAGCTGGCACAATGAAACTTTTTCTGAAACTGTGTCAATCTCTTTCAGTCTATGTAACAGCAAACTTGTCAACAGTTGGTTTGGCAACAGCCATTCCAAATGACTTTCAGACCCAGCTGATACAAACTGAGGATAGAAATGGCATGCAATCCTAGCTGCCAGCTATTCTTGTATTCAGAAATACAGAAATTGCGGGAAGGGGCCATTTTTGCAGACCCTTTGGAATAGAGACAAAGGTCATTGACAATAGTTGCAGGGAGGATGGAGCGAAAAGGAGTGTTTCAGCCTTCTGATAATGCCACTGCTAAATACTAGCAACAGTTGCCTCACTTCTAAATCCCTCAAAATCTTTCCAAAGACATGTTGCCTCCTGAATCCCCGCTGGATCCACTTCCTCTAAGTCTTCTTTTTATAATGACTATTCTTGGTTTGATTTGGCCTAAATCATGCTAGATCTTTGATATAGCAACCAAGCAGCTGGCATCTCTATGTTGAACAGAACTTGGTTAAAAATGATTTAGTATGTTAATGACTCTTTGTTTTTATTTAATATCCAGAAAGCAATTAATCTTTCACAAAATAGAACTATTCAGTACTCCAGCAATCTCTGTCTCTGTCTTCATCCAAATCCTAACCTTGTTTGATCCTCATCCTCCTCTGTTTCATATCCTCATCCTAACAGGACATCTTGCTCACATTCTCTCTCCTAGTTACAGATGCAAATTGACCCAATCTTCTGCCTCAGTCTCTCTAAATTCATACACTCTACTATGCATCATATAATCATAAAACTTGGGGGGAGGGGGACCCTCATAAGGGCTATCCAGTCTAATCCTCTGCCATGATTGTTTGAATACACAATCAAAGCACTTCTGACAGATGGCTATCCAGCCTCAGTTTTTTAAAACTCTAGAGAAGGAGACATCACATACTCAGAGACAGCATATTCCACTCCTGAACATCAAAGCACTTCTGACAGATGGCCATCCAGCCTCAGTTTTTTTAAACTCTAGAGAAGGAGACATCACATACTCAGAGACAGCATATTCCACTCCTGAACATCAGGAAGTTTTTTTTCTTAAGGTTTAGTTGGAATTTCGTTTCCTGTACTTGTGCCTTAGTTTTGGAGCAGCAGAAAACACACCTGCCCTCTCCTCAATAAGACATTCATTCAAATATTTAAACATGACTGTTACGACAGCGCTTAAGTTTTTCTTCTCCGATTTAAACATTCCCAGCTCCCTATGTCACTCCAGGCTTCTAGACATTGACATTCTCTGGAAATGTTCCATCTTATCAATATCCTTCTTAAATTGTGATGCCAAGGACAGGACATCTAGCAAAATGCCATTCAGTGCAGAACCACAAGCTGCAATATATCTTATTCCCATTTCATATTATTCCCCGTTCCCCTCTGAGTTGCTTGTGTGTGTGTGTATGTATGTGTCAGAAGTGACTTGAAAAACTGCAAGTTGCTTCTGATGTGAGAGAATTGGCCGTCTGCAAGGATGTTGCCCAGGGGACGCCCGGATGTTTTACCATCCTGTTGGAGGCTTCTCTCATGTCTCCGTATGGGAATCTGGAGCTGACAGATAGGAGCTCACCCTGTCTCACAGATTTGAATCGCCAACCTTCAGGTCAGCAGTTCAGCCAGCAGAAGGGTTTAACCCATTGTGCCAGTGCAGCTCCTCTCTGAGTTGCTGAGTTTGCTGAAGCCACTTGCTTACTCCCAGACTCAGTGCTGACTGGGGGTGGTTATTTTGAGGCTCAGGTAGAAATTTTGGCTTATTTGGCTGGTCTTATAAGGAAATAGTGTGGGAGGGATATTGTGACAACTGGTTTGGGTGACTTCTGTTTTAAAGAGTTGACTGCACATCAATTAGCGCAAGGGGAGATGTTTAATAAATTATGAGTGCCCTAAAATGTATAGTGTAGAAGAGATGTCTTCAGACTTGATCTTCAGGTTGTGCAGTCCAAGGGTGACACAAGGGACTATCTTTTGGGGCTAGCCACAGGCAGGTCTCCCCATTTGACTCATGGGCCTTCAGGATGGGGTCACTGGGGAAACTCTCCTTAATTTTTTTTTACTGTTGACCAGTTACATGCTATTGGCTATGGCTTGGAAGCTGGGCTGGGCTAACTTATCCACAGCTGACAGGGGAGGTAATCCAGAGGAATTTTGCATTATGCAAAGTCTGCACTAGACAGCTGCCTTTGAAAATGTCATTATAAATAATTGTGCAATTATTTATACAATAATTATATTGTATAAATAATGCACAATATAAATAATATATAATTTACATATACAATATACAATTATATTGTATATTGTATAAATAATTATAGATGTGTCTGTGCTCCTAACCACAGACACATCTGTGTCTAAACCTGCTGTTTCCCAGGAACTAAGCAAATACCTCTGCCTAGCAAACACCATCCAGAGCAGTGAAAATACCATTAGAAATCATGATAATATATAATAGATACCCACAGATCTGCCTTTTCCATGAAGGTATACAGCTGACACACCAGTCAAAGACGGGCAAAGGCTCTCCTGGCCACAACAACAGTGTTGCATCGAAGAGCCAACTCAAGCTACACTGGTCTTTCATAGGGAGAGCAACCCCACTGAGAACAGGTTAAAACCCAAATCCTGGATTTTCTACAGACCAGCAGAATTTCCATCCTGTCTCAATTAAGCAACAGTCTGTTTACCCACATCCAGTCCTTTACACACAGGCAATGTTCAGGTGCCACCACAGCTTCCTTAGCATCAGTTGTAAAGGAGAGATAAAGCTGGGTATCATCAGCATTCCAATAACACCCAACCCAATGCACCAAATGACCTCTTCCAGCAGCTTCATGTAGATGTTGAAAAGCAATGGGGATAGTACTGAGTCATGTAGAACCTCACACATTAATGGTCAAAAGGCTGAACAGCCCCACATCAACACCTTCTGGAAATGTTCAGCTATGAAAGCCTAGAATCACTGCAAAACTATGCCCCAAGTCCCATATCGGCCAGATCTCCAGGAAGATGGTTGATGGCATCAAATGCCACTAAAAGATCCAGTATGTGAAATAGGGACTCCACACATTCTCAGCTTCAGGAGAATGCAAATGTACATCCTCTTTGAATAAATCTTGGCAAGAAACCCCATGTATGATCAGACTACCTGGACTCAATCTGATTTCAGGTCTGGTTATGGGACACAGTAGTCTAGGAAATCTGTTTCATACATGGGGTTTCTTGCCAAGATTTATTCAAAGGGGATGTACATTTGCCTTCTTCTGAAGCAGAGGGACTGTGACTTGCCCAGGGTCACTCAGCAGGCTTCTATGCCCAAGGTGGTCTTCATAGTCATTGTCCAATGTTCAAGCTTAAGATACTTAAGTTAGTCATTATTAAATTAAGTCTTATTTTTTCAATAAGTCTGCTCCATATATGACAAAGATTAGTTCAATCTATTTAAATCAGTACTTAAAGCAAGCACAGATAAGAATAGATATTTGTATGCTGCTCATTCAAAAGGACCTTATCAGGCTAACAATGCAAAATGCTACTGCATATGTCAAAAAAAAACAGCAACCTACCTTTAGTTCACAGTCCTCATTCACTGCTAAATTGCCAGGCTTTAAATCCTATGGTGTGAAAGACGCAGGCAGGAAAAAAAATCCAAAAAAAACAGGAAACAATTAAGCCTGCAACAGTAATGCCATCACAATTTCCTTCCATTTTGAAAACGTATGTTATAAAACCTAGGCTTTGGCAATCCTGCATCCCTTCATTAGGAGTAAGCTTCACTGGAAGCAATGAAATTTACTTTTGGGGGTCCCAAGGAGAGGGTAACAGAGGGGAAATGATGCTGGAAATAAAGTATTTAAAACGTTGTGAATTATCAATCATTTGTATTAATACATGTATTAACAATTTAGCGTGTTTTTTATGTGTGGCTGAAGACTAGCTACAGGGCCTTTAAATGCACTGGTGGGCATAAAGGTCTGCTTTGCCATGGAACAACCTGAGCCTGGAAAGGTTTGTGTGATTGTTTTTTTGTATATTTATATCCCATTTTATTTCATTTCAGGAAAGCATCAAAGTAAAATCAGTTTCAGCAAATTAAAATAATTAAAAACGTATTAAACAATTTAATAATAATAATAATATTATAATTATAATAATTATAATAATAATTTTAGCAAGTTAAATATAGTTTAAGGGTTTAGAAACCATTTAAAACCATGTACATAGACGTTTGGGAGTAAATTAATTAAGGCCCAAAGGTTTTAATGAAGAGGATGTTTTTATTTGCGACCAGAACAAAGGTAGTACTAATGAGGCTTCCAAGGAGAGAGCATTCAACAGTTGAAGGGCAACTGATGGTAACTTCATGATTTTAATACAGTTTTCTTGTATAAAAAATACACACAGTTGGTTTGCCATTGCCTTCCCTGAATATTTTATGCACCTGGAATTAACCCTTCCTAAGGTAGTTCTTAGGCAATAACATTATTCTCAGTGTTTCTAAAGGACCAAACAACAGAGATTGGGAATGCTGGGATTTATTTATCTTTTTTGGATCATAACTCTCAAAATTGCCTAGATTTAACTGGTGGGACCAGGAATACAGAAAAGTTAGGTGATTATTTTGGCTTCTTGAAAATGACAGAGTGGGTTTCTCTCTCTCTTCCCCCCTCCCCCTCCCTCTTTTTTCCCAAAGGTTTTTCCTCTCAGTTGTGAAATGTTCCTTTCGACTATTTCAGTCTTGAAAGATGGCCTCAGGGTATGCAGTAAGCTCTGTGTAGTGATGCTTTCCCAGGTAACATGTGGTATGTTTTCCTCAGGCAGTTTCAAATTGATTTTCCCAACTCTCTCAGAGAGAAACCAGACATGCCTCACAATTTTTAACCCAGGGCTTCAACCTGAAACATAGGAGGAAAGAGTCCTTTGAGTGAAATAATCCTGAACAGGAGCAAGAATATGTTCCTCAAGACAAGTCTTGACATGCAGCAGGACAAAGTGGCCTGTTTCTGGTAGACCCTGAGATAGGAAATCGATAAGAAGAGGTATTATATCTGAATGGTGCAGTAAGAATTGTTTCTAAAATAATGGCTGTAAGGCTCTTTGGGTTCCAACTACAAGAAGAAATTATATCTGGGACCACTGTTATAATTGTCCATCTATTGAGAGAGGACAAACTAGGGAAGAATTAGTGGCTATGCCACCAGGTATTTTCTAAATGTAAGATAGAACACAGAACTGTAAAGGTGCAAGAGACCAGCTAGAGCAGTGTTCCTCAACCTGGAGGTCGGGACCCCTGGGGGGGGGGGGTCGTGAGTGGGTGTCAGAGGGGTCGCCAAAGACCATCAGAAAACAAAGCATTTTCTGTTGGTCATGGGGGTTCTATGTGGGAAGTTTGGCTAATACTATTGTTGGTGGGTTCAGAATGCTCTTTGATTATAGGTGAACTATAAATCCCAGCAACTACAACACCCAAATATCAAGGTTTATTTTCCCCCAACTCCACCAGTGTTTACATTTGGACATATTGAGTATTTGTGCCAATTTTGGTCCAGATCTATCATTGTTTGAGTCCACAGTGCTCTCTGAATGTAGGTAAACTACAACTCTAAAACTCAAGGTAAATGCCCACCAAACCCTTCCAGTATTTTCTGTTGGTTATGGTAGTTTTGTGTGCCAAGTTTTGGTTCAATTCCATCGTTGGTGGAGTTCAGAATGCTCTTTGATTGTAGGTGAACTATAAAGCCCAGCAACTACCAAATGACAAAAATCAATCCCCGCAACCCCACCAGTTTTCAAATTTGGGCATATCAGGTATTGGTGCCAAATTTGGTGCAGTGAATAAAAATACATCTTGCATATCAGATATTTATATGACAATTAATAACAGTACCAAAATTACAGTTATGAAGTAGCAATGAAAATAATTTTATGGTTGGGGGTCACCACAACATGAGGAACTGTATTAGGGGGTTGTGGCATTAGGAAGGTTGAGAAACAGAGCTAAATTCATCTAGTCCAACTATGGCTGATGCAGGAAATCCACATCTAAAGTGCCCCTGAGAATAGCCACCCAACCTCCATCTAAATACTTTTAGTGGTGAGCCCATCACTCTCTGAAGCAGTCTACTCCATTATCAAAGAGCTCTTCTTAGCATCAGCTAATTCTACATAACTTTTCTTGAAATTTATTGCAATCTCTTTCTTGTCTTTGGAATCAAATAAGTTTGCAAGTAAGTATTAAATAAGTACCCTCTGGAGTAGAAATGAATTCTGGTGTTCCCCAGACTCCATGTTAGGGTTTACTTTACAATTTTTTTAATGACATCTCCCACAATCCCTAATAACTGGCCATGGCAAGTAGAGCTTAAGAGAGTTATAGTCTGAGACATTTAGAACACTGCTTAAACTATGAGCCCCAAACCCAAATGTTGCCATGACTTTTGAAGCACAATAATAGCACTATAACAGTGCAGCATGATAGGCTCCCTCTAGATGTGATTGGATGACAATTTGCTGCACCTCTAGCCAACACAAGCAAAGGTGAGGAATACCTGGAGCTGTAGTTCGACAGCATCTGGATGCTTCACATTGCTCACCCTATAACAGTGAGCTGAGTGGAACGCATCAAACAAATAACTTTACATTGAGGAAAAGGTGGCACATACCCTGTGAATGATTCCAGCAGAATGAATATACTGCAATTAAAAGAAAGAAAGGGGAGAAAACTGGATTTGATTTTAGTAGAAAAATATTGCCCTGATCACATCAACAGTTAATAATCTGCCTGGATAATTCCTGAATAACAGAATATGTTTCTATTTCTTGCTTCCCCCGTACAACCTGCATGGGAAGTACCTTGCCTACAGCCAGAAGTTTTGAGAAAACTGAAGTATTTTGCATAATTCTGCCAAGAGAAAAAGTGAAATAAACAATCCAGAGATATGCTAGGCTTCTTCAAAGCAGGAGCAGCTGGTGGCTTCCATGTCATTCTGGGATTTAATCCAAACTTTAAAGGAGCTATCCTACACGCTGAACCTATTTTAGGGGTAGGGCTCCTGATATTACAGCTACCAGCTGCTACTGCTCAAAATGTTTTTTCAGCAAGTACAGCAATGACAAGCTGTTTTGAACTCAGGGAAGTTACACAGTCAACACAGTCTCCCTTCTCTGTTTTGGCTTATTTCAATTACTAAAGGCATAACTAAATGAATCTTCTCCAACTTGATCCCCTCCAGATTTGTTGGGTGCCCATCAAACATGTTGGCTGTGACTCTGGGAGTTGTAACCCAACCCATATGGAAAGTATCTAAGAAGGCTATCAATTTATGCACTCAAACTAACAAGCAAACACATAAGCTTATGTGTGATAAAGATGGAAATGTACAAGCTGTTCTCCTACTTCTTGGAGAATCTACTAAAATATGTTGCCCTCGCAAGGAAACAAAAAGAAAAAAAGCAATTTTTTCAGCAATATCTGGCAGAATAAATTTCTTCCATTTCCTGAAGGTCACTTACCTTCAGACCTTTCAACACCTGGTAAATAAGGTACTGGATCTTTTCCTCACTGAACTGATGTCCCATTATCTTCTGTAAATCTGTTCGCATGTAAGGCATCACCAAATAGCTGAAAGGTGACAAGACAGTCCCTTGAGTCTTAGACAAAGATGTAGGGTTTTATATCATCATATTCTTGGTAGCTTATTAAGAGAATAAGCAACACTTTCACTGAAATAAAAAATCTCTATTTTATGAAGAATCCACTTGATATGGGGTTTTTTTGTGATCAGGATGTATCCCACTGCACTGTGCAGTGATGATCTGGCTTTTGCTCCCTTTTGGTTATATTTTTGGTGTTCTTTTGCAAGATACCCCATCAAAAATACACTTTTTGGTCCTCTAGTCCAGTGTTCTCAACCTGTGGGTCACCAGGTGTTTGGGCCTACAATTTCCAGAAATCCCAGCCAGTTTACCAGCTGTTAGGATTTCTGGGAGTTGAAGGCCAAAACATCTGGGGACCCACAGGATAAGAGCCACTGTACTAGTAAATGGTTAAAGTTGTAATTCTATTCAAGTAGAACCACTTTTCATAATTTGAGAAGAATCCTACAATTAGTCTAAGTCCAATTGCTAGTCCCAACTAGAGATTCAATGAACCATTGTGGATTTACATGTGTTGACATGCTTTTCAGCAATTCATTCAATTATTCTTGCGGTCCAAGGCACTCTCAGAATTTTCCTCAAACACCACAGTTCAAAAGCATCTATCTTCCTTTGCTAAGCCATCCTTATGGTCCAGCTCTTGCATCCATAGGTTACTACAGGGAATATCATTGCTTTAACTATGCAGATCTTCATTGCCATTGTGATGCCTCTACTATTTTATTGAGATTGCTCTCCTTCCAAGAAGTAAATGTCTTCTGATTTCCTGGTTGCAGTCTGTATCTGCAGTAATCTTCGTACTTAGAAATACAAAGTCTGTCATGGCCTCCACATTTTCTCCCCCTGTTTGCCAGTTATCAATCAGTATGGTTGCCATAATCTTGGTTTTTTATGTTTAACTGCACCCCAGCTTTTGCACATTCTTCTTTCACTTTGGTTATAAGACTCCTCAGCTCCTCCTCACTTTCAGCCATCAAAAAGGTATCATCTGCATATCTAAGGTTGCTAATGTTTCTTCCAGCAATTTGAACTCCATCCTTGGGTTCATCAAGCCCTGCAGTTCGCATGAAATTTACCTCCAATGTTTCTAATTTTCTGGAAGAGGTCTCTTGTCCTTCCTATTCTGCTGTCTTCTTCCACTTACATGCATTGCTTGTTTTAAAATAGTTCCTTATCTCTTCTGGCTAACTTCTAAAATTGTGCATTTAATTGGGTATATCTCCCCATCATTGCATCCCTTTGCTCCTGACTGTCAGCTCTAGCTTCTCATCCGGGGGCATGAAAGAAGCCTATCACATGATGGTAAAACATCCAGATGTCCCCTGGGCAATGTTCTTGCAGACGGACAATTCTCTCACACCAGAAGCAACTGGCAGTTTCTTAAGTCACTTCTGACACACACAAAAAATCAACACACACAGCATTGACCTAATGTCAAATCTCCTTAAAACTCTTAGGACATAAAAATATTCCAAAAAAACCTGGACAACATGAAAAGGAAGTATATCCTTATGTCCAAATGTGCAGAATCCAGTGCTGGCAGAACAATAGAATCCAGGAAAAATAGAGAAAGACAAGTCTTTTCTTCTCATTGCAGCCCCCTTGCTCTCTCCCCCCTCCCCTCCCCCCCCCCCCCCCCCCCCAGAAGTGACCCAGAGGATTATGGAAGTTTCCAGAGCTGGTTTTCCTGTAGCTCTGAGAATTGAAAGGGAAGAGTGGAATTTTATTTATGTACAAAGGGCAGTGTCACTATCAAATTGAATTTAAGACTGTGGTCCCAGTTGAAAAACCATGGACGCTTTTCTGTTTTTAAACCCATGGATACTTTAAAAAAGAAAGAAAGATGTAATCTCTCTAGAGTTTCGTGTAGTTTGACCTATCAACCTCCTTTTTAAAAGATTACAGCTAAGATTCCCCACAATGTTCAATTCTTCACAGATCATTTGCCTTTGAAATTTTAATGAAAGATCTACGCATACCTGCCAGGATACATCAGGCATTGTACATGCTGCTGCTATGAAAAAGAACATCTGTTTGGCATGTAAGTGTTGACATTATGCAATCACAATGAACACATACACTTTAGAAATAAACTCTGCAGTAAAAACTTAGATTGTTTTAAGGGACAAAATTGCAAACTTACAAATCCTGGAATCCTTCGAAGGAAGTAGCTGATGTGAAAACATCAAGTAACCCAATGACCTGTGGAAGAGATGGATGTATATTTTTAAGATTATGAAGAAAATGTGCAGTCCTTTCCCACCCTATAAAAATGCCCCTCAGAAACTCCAGAAGCTGAGTCATATTACTACTTGAAGGTTTTCCAAGAAATAAGATGACGGTACTCATATTTGACACTACCCAAACAAACTTCAAATCCATGGACTAATTGAAATATTAGAAAAAGTATCAGTATGGTGTAGTGACCTGAGCATTGGATTCTAGGATTCTGAAAAATCAGGATTCAAATCTCCTACTCAGCCATGGAAACCTACAGATGGTTTATCTATATGTTGGGCCCATGGTGGCATAGTGTGTTAAAGCTGAACTTGCTGACCGAAAGGTTGGCAGTTGAAATCCAGGGATTGGGTGAGCTCCCACTGTTAGCCCCAGCTTCTGCCAACCTAGCAGTTTAAAAACATGCAAATGTGAGTAGCTCAATAGGTACTGTTTCTGCAGGAAGGGAACAGTGCTCCATGCAGTCATGCTGGCCACATGATCTTGGAGGTGTCTATGGACAATGCCAGCTCTTCAGCTTAGAAATGATGTCACCACCCCCCAGATTTGGACACGACTAGACTTAATGTCAGAGGAAACCTTTACCTTTACCTCTCTATGTGTTTATATTCTGAATAAATCTTGCCAAGAGAACCCCCTCAAAGGCTCACCATAAGATAGGGTTCATCTGAAGGCACATAACAACAGCAACAACAGCAAATTGTAAGGAAGTCATTACTCACATTCTCATGTTGCATGTGCTTCAGCAGTGTGAGTTCTCGATAGGCTCGCTTAGCAAAGATCTCCGATTGAAATGGGCGGCAAAGCTTCTTGATAGCCACTTTCTCCCCTGTTTTCTTGTCTATTGATGAACTGTGAGAAGAGGAAGGGACATTCAAAAGCAAATTCAGCTGGGGCATGCTCTTGTGCAGTTGAATATCAGGTATCTCTACTGGGAAGTAAATCCATTGTTTGTTCTGATAAGTGGATGTTCAGAACTCTGGCATTCAATTGATCCTACTTTTGTGACTGGCATGAAAAGGTCTGATGGCTACTGTTTGATCTTTCAGCCAGGTTCAACAATTCCTTAGGTTTCTCTCAGGCTACTGCAGTGAACTATGATGTCACTTATATTCTTCCTGAAAGTATCTCTTTCCATCTTAAGAAACGACATCTGCTTCCTCCACTAAGGAGGACATCTTCATTTTCTTCTTTCGATCTCATCTAATCTCATAGGAAGATGTCTTTGTTCTTGCTGTTGTTCTTGTTGTTGTGTGCCTTCAAGTCATTGCTGACTAATGACAATGCTAAAACAAACCTATCATGATGTTTTCTTGGTGTCACATTTTCTCACACTCAGAGGAAAACAAAGGAAACTAGATTTGCTTTAGGGTCACCATAAGTTCAAAGTACACAACAACAACCACAACCATAATTTCTTATGATGCATATCCATGGGAAATCCATTTGTTAACATATTATGTGTAAGGACCCTAGGTTATAAATATAGGGTAATGTGTACAGTACTGATTTGTATGGAAATTTAATGGGACTTCATCCAGTTGAAGAATTGCAACAATGGGGCCGAAGCTGCAATCCATAATACAGAGCAGTGCAAAATACATTAGTCAAATCTTTCACAAATCATTCAACTACCAAGACAACCCTATCAGAGTATTTTCTTGGGAAGATATGTTCAGAGGGGATTGCTTTTGGGTTCCTCTGAGAGTAAGAGAGTTTGACACTCAAGGTCACTCAATGGGGTTCCAAGGCTGAGTGACTTTGGGCAAGTCATGCCCTCTCGGCCTCAGAGGAGGTCACTCATTCATCTTACAATTTGATGATACTAACTTCTATGTAATATCAATGCTTTTTCCAATTCCATATAGGATAAATAGGACCTTTTCTGCAGAAGATAGTAAACGGACATAGATCTGATATCCAATTAAAATTTGTATCTCAGACATTTCAGTCATTTGGGATATTCTGACTAAGATCATATTCTGGCACAGTTCAGCATAGATTACCAAAAGAGTTATGTTCTGCTTCACTACATCATTTATTGGGTCGCAATGTAGCACAAGCGGACTTTGGAAGTTGTTGTGCATGGCACAACAGGGCCTTCTCAGTGGTGGCCCCTTGGCTATGGCATGCCCTCCCTAGGGATATCTGATCGCCCCCCTCCCTTCTAACATTCCCGAGGAAAGTCAAGACTTGGCTTTGTGAGCAAGCATTTGCAAGTACAGTGTAACTGACATAGGAAAATGGAACGATTAGACGATGTGATTGGCCAATGTTTTCTGCAAGGAGATGCTAATGATATATGTTTGTTACTGACTTTGCTATGGTTTTATAATATTTTAATATTTTAATGGTATTTTATCATCTTGGTACCAACTGTGAACCACTCCGAGTCACCTGAGGGCTGAGAGGGACGGTATATAAATATAGTAAATAAATAAATGGCTTCTGTCATATTCTATGCTTGTAATTTTATCTGCACATTTCTCTTTGAATGTTAGTATATAACTGCAAGTGCATTGTGTAGTGATGCTGCATGAGAACTCCACGTCTAGATACAATAGTTGTGCACTGTCTACAAAAGGCATCCTCCATAGTAGAGCGGTTACAGTATTGGACTATGACTCTAGACTAGGGCTCAAATCCCCACCTTAAAGTGGCCCTGTGGAGCAGAAGTCTCAAAAAAAAGATTAGAGCAAGACAATGGTGAAAATTAGCAGTAAAATATATTACAAATATTACTTGCTTTGTTTTTTATTGCCCATTTTAACTTATTGACAGCTCTGTAAACCATTTAGGACTTTAAGGTCCCCTCAAGGCAGTATGCAAATATGATGATGATGATGACAATGATGATGATGATGATGATTACATCATCATTGTCATCATCAACAATGTATTTGTATAATACAATAAGAAGAATACGAAAATAACATCACATTCTTAAGCTATGTATACAAACAACTCTGAGATGAACAGTTCTACAAACCCACAGATGAGCAATTATATGCAGACTGATTTTTTTAAGTCTTCAATTATTTCTTTTAAACTTATGACAGAGCTGCAAGCAACTATGTGATGTGTGGAGTGAAATTCATACATTCACACCTATCATTGAAATGGAGTTCAGCATTAATGAATGCCTTTAAGCAAGCTGTAATAATGCATTCAATGTTTTCATGACTATGCAGTCCTAGGAATCTTCCTATGACCATCCTGTTGCTGCAAATATTACACTATGCATTGCTCAGAGCAAGTCAATACATGATTAATACTTCAAAAAGGATGTCACATGTCTCTTGCTCTCAGCATACAGAAATCATGACAGTATGAGTCAACCCTTAGTTATATTTCTCTTAGAAGCCAACACAACACAAAGTAAACCAATTTGTTTAATCTATCACTTATGTTCCAGCATTGACTGATTTGCTTCTGATGTTCCAAACTTTTCTGGTAGATATGTGTTTCAGTAGTAGGTGAACAACAAAAATATGGGGAGGAGCCATCATGTTTTAATTTATTGCAGTTGGATCTCAACTGGGGTGATACTTCAGATTGTCATGGAGCTAAGCCTCCAGTGATCTGCTCTTCCACACAGTTATAAAAGACACAAGATTTCTGTCCACAGCAATCCCCTCTATTCATGCATACAGGTTTCGTATTGGTAGATTAATTTGGAGCATTCTAGAGCTGATAATTTTTTCAGAGATAGCTCCATTGTGGGCACTCAAAAGATGTGGTCCCCCCTTCTTCCCAATTCAGAGCCAATTGTTTTATAGTAGTTGGATATCTAAAGTGGTGAGACATCTGACATGGTGCAGGTGAGATGTGATCTCTAGAAGAACAAGGTAGAGCTAAGCAACCTAACTCTGGACAGCTCCAAGATTTTGTGTTTCAAGGGACAAAGTTTAGCCAATGAAACCAGAGCTTTATGACCTCATCACACAGGCTTTATTGCCTGTTCTACGACAGTTTCACCTCACTTCAGACACGGAGCCCACCAGATCCCATCACATGACGTAGACCCACTTCCAGTGGGGCTCCACACTAGAAGTGAGGTGTAACTGTTGCAAGAGGCAACACCAGGAACATGGGAAGTTTCTCATGTTCCATTGAGAAGTTGCAATGGAAGCAAAATAATATACAGTAAGCCTTTGTATCAAAAGGACCAAGCCCAGACCCATCTATGCAAGAAAGGGGTTGTATGAAGAAATAAGGTGGGGGTGGGGAAGAAATAAGTGGTCCCAATGAAGTTGAAGCCAACGCCATAGAAAAACTGGTGGATAGCAGGGAACAAAAGAGATGAAACTGGTATCAATCTCCTGGAAGTTGACCATAAAATCATGTTGGAGGACTTACAAATGCCTAGTGAAGTGTTGTCTCTAGGTCTTCAGATATGACGTCGGGCAGAAGTTGACCACAGAGTTGCATGTACAGGCCCTAAGCATTCTTAGAGATAATGTGCTAATCTAATCCACAAATAATCAAATCTGCATACATAAATATTTATAAATGTGTGTGTGCAAATTAACTAAATTGGACCCTTCTCACAAACTGTGGTTAGTTATTGGTATCCTCTGAGATTTGGGTCCAGGGCCCCCTGGAGATACCAACATCTGTGGATGCACAATTCCCATTATATACAACAGCATAACAAAATAGTGTCCCTTATATAAAGTGGCAAAATCAAGGATTTTGGAATATGTGTGTGTGTGAATATATATATTTGAAGCAATGGATGGTTTAATCTGTGGGTGCAAAATTCATGGATACAAAGGGGCAATGTTATATTGTTATATACCTTGAGTTCAAGGTAGTTTACTCTCAAGCAAGTGGTCTAGAACTTTAACTTTAATGTTTTAGAAGTGGGGTCTGCTACTTTCACACCACAGTAAAAAATAGTAACTGGCCATCTCTTCTCCATTTCCTCCTTGTGATATAAGCAGTCAAGAGGCCTGGAGATCTCTGGAGAGATCACTCCTCATCAGCTTTGGCCACAATGCTTTTGTGATCTTGCTTGGATTCTCTTTAGCCAGCCACCTCTGAGTGTGAGCTCAGCTTCAGAGTGGCTGCAGACAGCAACAGAAGCATAGTTATAAGACTGTACCACTGAATAATCCTCAGTCTGGCATACAGCAGAACACGAATTGTTGCTCTCCCTTATATGGGCAGAAATCCTCCTAAATGGCTTTAGGAAATTGCTGTAGAAGATGTAAAATAGCTCCATCAGCAAGGTTCTGAATATTTTCAGAGTAATTTTTCTTTCTGTTCTAGAGGCATGGGCCAACACACTACATTCAGGTTGTGGAGCATAAATCGCTGCATGTGCAGTTATCCATTGATTGTGTTACACAACTCTGATACTGTATGTCAGCATTGTACAACCTATGGCACAACCCAACGTATAATGGCATCACTTTGCTAACATCTTAAATTGAATGCAGAAAATCTGTATTAAATAAAAATGTATGCATGCACGTGCACTTTATGCATATGTAAGATACCATCTTATGAAGGGAACATATGCATGAACAGGACACTAAAGGCATTCCAGCCATGAAATGTAAACATGCTGCTCCTGATGTCAAATATAAAATATAAATTTAAGTAATGACAGGTATTTTAGGTTTGGGTTTTTTCCCCCAGCAGAGGTGGTGGAAAAATAAATAAACACAGCAATATAGGGGGAAAGTAAAATTAATTCAGCATGCCACCTCTCCAAGTCACATGGATTGGCTATCTTTTGAATTGAACTCAAGAGTGAACCTATGGGATGGGGGAGATGAGACTTCCCTTTAAATGGGAA
Organism: Anolis sagrei; assembly: GCF_037176765.1. NCBI lineage: Eukaryota > Metazoa > Chordata > Lepidosauria > Squamata > Anolidae > Anolis > Anolis sagrei. The sequence continues at coordinate 186,361,645 of NC_090024.1, read as the reverse complement.
GTTAATGAAATTTCCTTTCAGTCCCAAAACAGGTACAAATGAGACATATGAAAAATTGAAACCTTTTTCCGAGCACTGCTTTTTGAAATACAATTAGATTATTAGTAAATACAAGTCTAATTAAGAACGATGAGATTTAAAAATTAGATATATGGGAAAAAATAGGGCTAAATTTACACATTAGTTATACAGTATTTCATTTATAGTATTTTAAACTTTTAATACATTGATTGGTATGTGAAACCACTTGTTTCTAAGGTTGTCACTTTAGGATTTTGCCAGACCTTAAAGCTTCCAGGCCAAAACCTATGATCCAGGAAAACTAAATTCATAGTATCCCGCCCCTCAAATCAGCAACAAATCAGTGAAACCTTGCAAATTATAGAAAATTGCTGCTGGAGATTTGCCCACAGTTCTTTCCTCTTGCCTGGATCACAGCCCATCAAAACTGAAGGATTTGTACCTTGTCCTCTGGATGGAGTTGGTACACGAAAAGTGGAGACTCAGATTGGGCCCTGATATATGTTGTTGTTGTTGTTGTTTATTCATTCAGTCACTTCCGACTCTTCATGACCTCATGGACCAGCACACGCCAGAGCTTCTTGTCAGCCATCACCACCCCCAGCTCCTTCAGAGTCAAGCCAGCCACTTCAAGGATACCATCCATCCATCTTGTCCTTGGTCAGCCCCCTCTTCCTTTTTCCTTCTATTTTCCCCAGCATCACTGCCTTCTCTAAGCTTTCCTGTCTTCTCATTATGTGGCCAAAATACTTCATCTTTGTCCTTCCCTCCAATGATCAGTCGGGCTTTATTTCCTGAAGTATGGACTGGTTGGATCTTCTCATGGTCCAAGGCACTCTCAGAATTTTTCTCCAGCACCACAGTTCAAAAGTGAGGTTACCTGATAAATGGCAATCCCACTTTCCTATCTGTATATATTACAATTATGTGAAACTGTTAAAAATGGATTTGTGTTTAAGATTGTGTTTGTATGTATAGTTGTCCCTCCACATTTGCAGGGTTAACTTTTGTCAATTTGATAATTTACACCAGGGGTCCTCAAACTAAGGCCCGAGGGCCCGATACGGCTCCCCAAGGTCATTTACCCGGCCCTCACTCAGGGTCAACCTAAGTCTGCAATGACTTGAAAGCACACAACAACAACAACAACAACAACAACAACAACAACAACAATCCTATCTCATCAGCCAAAAGCAGGCCCACGATTCCCATTAAAATACTAATAAGTTTATATTTGTTAAAATTGTTCTTCATTTTAATTATTGTATTGTTTTTAAGTGTTTTTTTGCACCTCGAATAAGATATGTGCAGTTTACATAGGAATTCATCCATATTTTTTTCAAATTATAATCCGGCCCTTCAACAGTTTGAGGGACTGTGACCTGGCCCTCTGTTTAAAAAGTTCGGGGACCCCTGATTTACACCTTTGAATAACATGATCTCTCGAGGAATCTCAAGTCTGTGTCTTCTACTGAACATCCTCTTGAAATTGAATCATACCGGAAGACCTAAAGATTGCTACAGAACACTTGAAAAAAAATCATTAAAAAAATAAAGCTTTTTTTTAGCCTGAGGGAACTTTTCTAGGAAATATTAGGTCCTCCAGCATGACTTTATAGTCAACTTCTGCTAGAGGTGGACCATAGAATTAGACAAGTGGATCTAAAGAATCCTAGACAGGTGTTCTCTCTAAGAACCTCTAGGTCCTCCATAGTAACCATATGGTCAACTTGCTGCAGAAACTGTCCATAGTGTCACATGAGAAGACCTTGAGATTTATAGAGATAACATTTTCATCAATGAATAATCAAATCCACAAAAATCAAACTTGCAAATGAAGAGAGCTGATTGTACAGTTTTATGCATTCAGGCCAGTGGAATGTCATAGGGCTATTTCACACATTAGTTAAAGATTTGCTGTGGCTTAGGAGTTGCATCCACATCTCTAAGTATGTACTTTTTTGGGGATATTTTATGATTTCAAAGCTTTCAGATATACGTATTATTATATTTTTCTTTTAAGTTTGTAAGTTTATGTGTCAAACATCTGTTGTATCAACTCTCACACAAGATATAATTGGAGTGGGTGAGTCTATCTTTATGATTCAAAGTTGCCAGCCTCATCCTGCTGGAGTTCCTTGGTAATGTGTGAAAACATCCTGAAATAATAAACATTCCAGTTTCTTGGAATCTTTCTTAAACTGAACCACTGGGAAAGCTGTTTCTCCTCACTGGAATATATGCTGTCTGCTTACATATCTGTCATCAGCAGAAAGCCATTCCAAGACTTTTTATGCCTGAGCCTGAGGGCAGATCTACACAGACCAGCTATCCCCAGCAGATCTGGTTGGTGTACATCAATTCGGCCCTTTACACAGCCACACCATCACCACCACCACCACCAGCTGCTGTGGGAGTGGGAGGGTGCCTCAACCACCCTGTGGCGGCAAACTCAGTCTTGTGCTGCTGGATGACCCTTCTTACCATCTCCTGATGTTCTCCCTGTCACAGCAATTAGCTGGGGTGACAAGAGAGGGAGGAAAGGAGGAATTGCTCCCTCCTGTCTCCCCTCCTTTCCCCAAATGCCCCATCATCATATTATGCCCAAAGACTTCCACCAGATGGAGAATGGAAGGGGATGGTAAGTGCTATCCCATGTCCCCAGGTAACCTGAGTCTGGGAAACATGATTTATATGGGTCAAAAGTCACGGATTATTCCAAATTCCAGGCCAGGATTCAGACCATCCTGCAACTTTTGTTAATGCAGGTCAAGGCTGAATTAAAGTGGCCCTGCCTGGCATTACCCTAAATCAGCCAAGAGTGTAGTTTGGCCACCACTGAGCTGATTCAGAAACACTTCACAGTTATGGGTCAAAATAGATGTGCCAAAATAGCAAAATGACACTCCTACATCGGTTCAAGATAAGAGACATACAAATGATTTCAGAACATGTGGTAGAAAATCTAACAATGCCCCTACCCCATTCTTGGCAACAAAAATATAAAAATAAAGTAAATAAATGTCAATTTGCTTTGCTATCATAATGCAGTAATTACTACCTGAAGCAGCCACCTTAGTCTGCATAATAATAGGGCCAGCCCTCCAATATCAACAATACCCAAAATGTTTTTCTCTTCTCTAGAAACAAACAACCCAGGCCCATGCTTCACTGTTTACAAATCTAGGCACTGAAACTTGACCTCATAAGAAGTGCGCCAAGAGAAATTGATTTCAGTCCTGGAAAGCTCAGTACAGCAGACGGGTTGATACTTAGACACTGCAGGCCAAAGCCAGGAGGAAATGAAATGTCTTTGTCAAAACACCAACCTTTTCCCTTAAAGGTAAGAGAGAAATCCCCAATAACTCTTCCCAAGAATTCAGGCTTGCAGTATCGTGTACCTGTCTTTATGTGCCACCCAATTTGGCAACCTGAGATACATGAAGTCACTCACCAGACCGATCCATAAGCTCCAGATCCCACAGAGACAATGGAAGTGTATCGCCTAGGAAGTTCCCAGACGATCTTGTTTACTTCCTGCTTGTAGAAGCCCCTTCTCCTGGAGAAGCTCATGTTCTGGTGTGTCTGGAGTTGACCTCTCCAGCACCCAGGGCTCCAGAAGGAATCAGGACTCAATCCACTCCCCCGCAACTCAGTTTTCCCTAGGAAAGTCAGTAGTTGTTGGTTTCCTCTCCAGCTGCCTTGTGTTCAGTGACACACATCCCTCCTCCCTCTGCCCACACATCACACCAGGAAGGAAGCATCAGGTTGCACATTATGAAGACACTCCTCCCCCCAGGTGCTTTCAAAGGACTCACCTTTCTGTGTAAGGCAGCCACTGGGAGCAGTTGTGAGCCCTGATTCATTTAACCATTCTCTTCCTACTTCCTTGGTTCCAGGTCTCAATAAGCTAGCTTTTAAAAAGAGAACGCAGCATAGATTGCATGTCTTCCTTTGAAAATTCTGAATGAAACTAAATGGACAGGGTTTGAAAAATCACATATTGTGTCTGTTTATTACGCATTGTCCTTCAGTAACTTAGTGGCAAGGAGGTTTGATAAAATGTATTATGAAGATTGATACCAACAACTTTGAGCACCTTAGTTGAAAAATTACCAGAAATGTTCCAAAACATCTTTGATTTTGAATTTTAGTTTTTGCATTTTATAAAATATCCTTAGAAATACTTGTCTGAGATGATAAAATATATCTTAAGCAGGAACAACTACACTATAGAATTAATGCAGTTTGACACCATTTTAACAGCAATAATTCATGCTATGGTATCATGGAACTTGTAGTTTTACAAGGTCGTTAGCCTTCTCTGCCAAAGAGTGCTGGTGCCTCACAAAACTACAAATTCCATGGTGGACTATGGTTTTTGGAAAACAATTTGGACATGAGATCTTGACTCGGCATTTTATATGTGGTTTTAAAACTGTTTTGATAGATTGTTATGAATTTTAATTGCATATATGTGTAGATTGTTTATATTTTTATAAGATGTGTTTTATTTTTTACCTGTGCAACATTGAATTTTTGCCAGATTTGTAAGCCGCCTTGAATCCCCTCTCAGGTTGAGAAAGGCAGGCTAGAAATGAAGTAAATACCTAGGTGATCCCTCGTTGTCCAAGTAAGATTATCCCCCAAGTGCAGTGGGTTGTCTTGGCAGTGGGTTCGTAGGCGACTGTAGACCCCTATTCTTGACCTGCATGTTCTCCTGCAGTGGGGGCATCGGTTTCCAGGTGGAAGTCGGTCCTGGTTGGGGTTGGCTTGATGCACCTTCCTCTTGGCACATTCCTCTTTCGCCCTCCATTCGTGCCTTTCCAAATTCTACAGCACTGCTGATCACAGCTGACCTCCAGCTAGAGTGCTCAAGGACCAGGGCTTTCCAGTTCTCGGTGTCTATGCCAGAGTTTTTAAGGTTGGCTTTGAGCCCATCTTGAAATCTCTTTTAATGTCCTCTAGCATTCCATTTTCCATTCTTGAGTTTGGAGTAGAGCAACTGCTTTGGGAGACGGTGATCGGGCATTCAGACAACGTGGCCAGTCCAGCGGAGTTGATGGCGGAGGACCATCACTTCAGTGCTGGTGGTCTTTGCTTCTTCCAGCATGCTGACATTTGTCCGCCTGTCTTCCCAAGAAATTTGCAGGATTTTTCAGAGGCAATGCTGATGGAAACGTTCCACAAGTTGCATGTGACATCTGTAGATAGTCCATGTTTTGCAGACATATAGCAGGGTTGGGAGGACTATAGCTTTATAAACAAGTACCTTGGTATCCCTATGGATATCCCAGTTCTCAAACACTATGTGCTTCATTTGGGAAAATGCTGCACTTAATGATTCCATAGCATTAAGCCACGGCAGTTAAAGTAGTGTCAAACTGCATTAATTGTACAGTGTAGACACACCCTTAGATTTGCATCTTGATTGTTGCAATCTTATTTTTTGTCTTTTCATATTATCTCTCCTTTATACTTCCTTCCTTTCAATATTATACTCTTTTTGACCCCTCATTATGATCATGTTACCTCCACTTTGGATATTTCTTCATTGATCACCCATGCCTTCTAGGATTCTAGCTTCTTGTTTTAATGCTCAAAGTCTCACGCAACCTAGATCCCAATATCTTTCAGACCTTATTTCTTTTTACCAGCCTCTTGATATCTATATTCTAGGGATTCTTGACTTCTCACACTTGACTTGGCTTCGTCCTTTCTCACTCTATCTCTTACTCTTGGGATTATTATTTTTTTTGTTGTGTCAGGAGCGACTTGAGAGAATTGGTGTGAGAGAATTGGCCGTCTGCAAGGACATTGCCCAGGGGACGCCTGGATGATTTGATGTTTTTATCATCCTTGTGGGAGGCTTCTCTCATGTCCCCGCATGAGGAGCTGGAGCTGATAGAGAGAGCTCATCCGCCTCTCCCCGGATTCGAACCTGCGACCTGTCGGTCTTCGGTCCTGCCGGCATAGGGGTTTAACCCACTGCGCCACCGGGGGCTCCTTGGGATTATCTCCCTGAACATATTTCTTTTGTTATTGTTAAACCTCCCTTGAATATGTTTTTGTTTTCAAAAGCTCTTGGAATTCTAGTTTGATATTATTTGGTAATCTTGTATATTTTGATTGCATTTATAGGCTAGCCTGCTTTGTATTATAATAGGGATTTTTTGGTGATTTGGATAATTTGTTTTCCAATTGCCTTGTAGTTGTATACTATATAATCCCTTCCCTCTTTGTATGTGTGTGTGTGTGTGCAAAATCCCTTGGAAAACAAACATTTCCAATAAAACTCCATGATAGGTTTGCTCTAGGGTCACCATTAGTCAGAAATTACTTGAAGTCATACAACAACAACAACAACAACAACAACAACAACAACAACAACAACAACAACCATCACTACCACCATGACTTCATGCATGGCACATTACTGTGTGCATTTGCATGCATTTTGCATATAACACAGAGTGTCAGCTTGGTGTAGTGATTTGAATCTTTGACTGACACGTGGAGATGAAGGTTCAATCACTTTGAGTATTTGATTAGTAGGACATTTAGATATAAGGTTCAAATCCTTTTGAGTGTTTAAGCAGGACACTTGAGGATGACATTTCAAATTCCTTTGAGTGTTTGACTAGGATATTTGAAGAGAAAGGGTCAAATCTCTATGCAGCCATGAAAGCCCACTTGGTGATTTTGGAAAAGTCGTGCTCTCAGCCTCAGATGATAAGGCAGTAACAACCTCCTTAAATATATCTGTAATAGGATTGTATTGAGAGTTGTGCTTGAAGGCATTTCCTAACAAACATAAATCTATATAAGACAAACAGGCTGGGATCTGTGTCAAGATGCACAACTTGGGAAGGGGCAACTTAGTCCCTAAAATTAATTAATTATACATTTATTTATTGTTTCTTGACACATCAGACTGGCCGAAGCAATGAAGAATTAACTACAAGATCTTCCAGAGCCATATATAGCTATGCTGTATCATCATCTCACATTTTACTTTTTAAGAGTATGACCTTCCAAATTCACCCAGTGGGGATTCAAACTATGGCCTCTAGTATCTTTGTCCAACACTCAAACCACTACACCATGGCGACTTTCTATTATTAATAACTGGGAACATTTATTTAATAACTAGCCATCCCCTGCCACGTGTTGCTGTGGCCCAGTCTGTGTATGTGTTTCGTGTGTGTATATATGTATGTGTGTATATTTGTGTATATGTGTATATATGTGTGTTTCTGTGTGTGTGTGTGTGTGCGCGCGCGTGTGTGTGTATATATATATATGTGTCTCTTCCACTGTGTTTTCAAGTGTTTTTATGAGTGATGGTCACTTATTGGCCTGATAGGTGTATTGTGTCCAAATTTGGTGTCAATTCACCCAGTGTTTTTGAGGTATGTTAATCCCACAAATGAACATTGCATTTTTATTTATATAGATTAACTTAACAGAACTTTTGTCTGGGTTTTGTAGTGTTAAGAAAGAGTTTTGGAGACCTATAGGCTACCTTAAGCAAGATTTTCCAGGATCAATGCTGACATTGCGTGGACCTCCATACATAAGCAAACAGGCTCAACATGTCATTTTTGTGCATTACATTAGCTTGAAATGCTCACAGTTGTATCAGAATGGTAACTGATGGGTTTAAACACCAAGGACCACATAAGAACAGATATTAAATTTCCTTTTAAAAGGCTATAGCAATGAGCTTCTGCTATTTTCCTCTGGTAATCCTCTTAGATGACTCTTGTAGTTCTGGATCGTGTCTTCTTTAACAAGTCAGGGAGTGTATAAATAAATACCAGGAGTACCAGGCAGGAGATAAGAACAAAAACAAATAATGAAAATACACCCAACTAGCAGGTGGGTTTTGAACTATAGTAACCTAGAGCTACAAATCAAACCCAGGCTGAAGATTTGAGTATAGTAATATGTACCAACTTATATCCCCATACCAATATGTACCAACTTATATCCCCATACCAAAAAAGTAAAATGCGAAAGACTGCTCAAACTTCCGTACAGTGGCCCTTATTTCTCATGCCAGTAAGGTAATGCTCAAGATCCTGCAAGGAAGACTCCAGCAATACATGGAGCGAGAGTTGCCAGATGTTCAAGCTGGGTTTAGAAAAGGCAGAGGAACCAGAGACCAGATTGCCAATATCCGCTGGATAATGGAGAAAGGCAGGGAGTTTCAGAAAAAACATCTACTTCTGCTTCATTGACTATTCTAAAGCCTTTGACTGTGTGGATCATAATAAATTGTGGCAAGTTCTTGGTGGGATGGGCATACAAAGCCACCTTGTCTCTCTCCTGAGGAATCTGTACAAGGACCAAGTAGCAACAGTCAGAACTGATCACGGAACAACAGACTGGTTCAAGATTGGGAAAGGCGTACGGCAAGGCTGCATACTCTCACCCAAACATATTAACTTGTATGCAGAACACATCATGCGATGTGTGGGGCTTGATGAATGCAAGGCTGGGGTGAAAATTGCTGGAAGAAACATTAACAACCTCAGATATGCAGATGACACCACTCTGATGGCCGAAAGCGAGGAGGAGCTGAGGAGCCTTCTAATCAAGGTGAAAGAAGAAAGTGCAAAAGCCGGGTTGCAGCTAAACATCAAAAAAACCAAGATTATGGCAACAAGAATGATTGACAACTGGAAAATAGAGGGAGAAAATGTGGAGGCCGTGACAGACTTTGTATTTCTAGGCGCAAAGATTACTGCAGATGCAGACTGTAGCCAGGAAATCAGAAGACGCTTACTTCTTGGGAGGAGAGCAATGTCCAGTCTCGATAAAATAGTAAAGAGTAGAGACATCAGGCTGGCAACAAAGATCCGCCTAGTCAAAGCCATGGTATTCCCTGTAGTAACCTACGGATGTGAGAGCTGGACCTTAGGGAAGGCTGAGCGAAGGAAGATCGATGCTTTTGAGCTGTGGTGTTGGAGGAAAGTTCTGAGAGTACCTTGGACTGCGAGAAGATCCAACCAGTCCATCCTCCAGGAAATAAAGCCCGAATGCTCATTGGAGGGAAGGATACTAGAGATAAAGTTGAAGTACTTTGGCCACATCATGAGGAGACAGGAAAGCCTAGAGAAGACAATTATGCTGGGGAAAGTGGAAGGCAAAAGGAAGAGGGGCCGACCAAGGGCAAGATGGATGGATGGCATCCTTCAAGTGACTGGACTGACCTTGAAGGAGCTGGGGGTGGTGACGGCCGACAGGGAGCTCTGGCGTGGGCTGGTCCATGAGGTCACGAAGAGTCGGAGGCGACTGAACGAATGAACAACAACAAATATGTACCCCCCCCAACTGATGATTATGGAATGTGAATGCTAATATGGAAGTACAAAGATATATGAGCTTTTAGTAATGATGTAATGTCATGTAGATACAAATAGTGATATCGTTTTGTCAATTTTCCTAAGAAAATTATGAACTGGGCAAAAAAATGCAGATAATGTTTGATGCCATAGCTGAGGAATAAATGAAGCCACAGGATGGCATAACAGTTTTTGACTGGGACAAAACCATGATCCAAATTATGAAGGGAACTGGGTTGTTGTAGGTTTTTTCGGGCTGTATGGCCGTGGTCTAGAGGCATTCTCTCCTGATGTTTTGCCTACATCTATGGCAAGCATCCTCAGAGGTAGTCACTACCTCTGAGGATGCTTGCCATAGATGCAGGCGAAACGTCAGGAGAGAATGCCTCTAGAACATGGCCATACAGCCTGAAAAAACCTACGACAACCCAGTGATTCTGGCCATGAAAGCCTTCAACAATACATATTAAGGGAACTAGTTGGGACTTTATGATGCAGGTAGAATACAAACAGTTCAAGTACAGACCATTTAAAGGAACATTGAGCTTAATTTGCACTGCAGGCAATATATATATATATGTGTGTATATATATATGTGTGTGTGTGTGTGTGTGTGTGTGTGTGTAATTGTTATTTACATCAGGTGGTCTTTTATCTGCAGAAACATTACAAATCCAAGAGACCAGAAGTCCAAGAGACCAGTAATCAATTACCCTTCCCACGTCTCATAAATTCAAGGCTATGGCTTCTGTACTGACTCAATCTATCAATAGTGTGGTCTTTAGTAAGTTTGATCTGCCTTCCACTTTACCAAGCATTACACTAGCTAAAGAAGTCTAAGTATTTTCTTGTTCTGCTGGCACTTACCCTGCTGCTAGCAGGGTAACAAACATAACTAACCCAAGCAACACTTGGCCATTATTATATTATAATGCATTGTGTGAGGAGTGTTGCAAAACAATTAATGTATTGGCTTGCAAAGCCATTAGGAGAATTTGTGCAAGAGTATTGGAATGCAACAAAGAAAGACCTGTGCAACACTAGGGTACCATTTTATGAAACAATATGTACAAGGATCTGTGGAGCACCTTGTGAAACTATTGGTGAAAGAGCAAGTTCAGCAGAATTGAAGTATGGAGTTGATGCCTGAACAAAGCTAAAGAATGGGTTTTGCAGGTTTGGGATGTCACTGTTGGAAACCATCGTTTCTTTAATTGTGAAGCAGCACAATTGCTTTCATGACCTCCCTGTGTAGGCTTCCAATTGCTGTGGAAAATAGGATACTAGAGATCCATGGCTCATGGAAGGAGCATGTGCCTTTTGCACATTGAAGTCAACTGTTCACTCACTATCAACTGGATGTTTTGGAGTTCTATATTGCCACTGCCTGCTTGTGTTGACAGCCTTGGCTAGACAAATTGAGACTCTTTAATAGCATAAACGGTTTTCCTACCTTGCTTTGATACAGCGGTGCCCTTGTGTTCTTAAAGATATTTTGCCTATTGAGTAACACCCAGCTTTCAAGATACGGAATTTAAGTTTAGGTAGAATAAGAAAGGGTTGGCATATTGAAAATAAAGAACAATGTTAGCAATGCCAATTATTTTTAATTGGCAATTATAGTACAAACAATTGTAGATAGTTAATAAATAGATGCATCTCAAATTCAACAGATTGTTGCAAGCTATAGTGCACGTACTCGTTATGCTTACTGTTGTTCCACTGCCTTGACTATAGTCCACTCAGTGATTTGTGTACTACAGCTCCTTTCTTAGTTGTAGAATTTCTTTCAGGCGCTCACACATAATATAAGGACTGGAGAGAGAATTCTGAATGATGGGCAAATAGTAACCAGTTGGTTTCCTTGTTGCCCTGCAGCTTGTCTTCCATTCCTGGATAATTGGCCTGTGTTACCATAGGTCATTCCCATTCCCTTGATCATATCATCACATGCTGATTGCAAGACTTTGTAATTAGGTTGGTAAATTAATGCATTCTCTCATTATGAGAGGTCAGAGGTTTGGTCACAGTGAAAAACGTGTGTCTGGAGCTAATAGGTTCCAGCAGTGAATTAATATGAATACATTTGTCATGCTCAGACTTTTTACGTCATCCATCTACCCATGAGAACATCTGGTATTTTGAAAAGGCACACTTTGCATTAAAATTAGCATGTATGGGTCATATATTTTAAAAAATGCTTAGAATGTACTATTACTGTACATGTGCATAGGTTATGAGTCTGTAACCAGAGGTATTTCCTTTCTACCTTCAATTTTTGGATTCTGTGCCTTAGGGGAACGAGCCAGCCAATAGAAAGTTAGAGAGCTAGTTGGAAATTGTCTAAAGATGGAATTTGCTGTTCAGCAGCTAGAGAATCTACACACTCATCCTTTTAAAAGGAAAAAGAAACACCATAATCACATATATCATCACATTTATGTTTGGATTCTATGCTGCCATAGATAGTGTGTACCTGGAATGCATTAAACATAAGCCAACAATGTGATGCGGCGGCAAAAAAAAAAAACCCCAATGGGATTTTGCCCTGCATAAATAGGAGTAGTGTCTAGATCCAGGGAAGTCATGCTACCGCTCTATTCTGCCTGGTCAGACCACACCTGTAATACTGTGTCCAATTCTGGGAGATGTTGATAGGCTGGAATGTGTCCAGAGAAGGGCGACTAAAATGATGAAGGATCTGGAGAACAAGCCCTATGAGAAGTGGCTTAAAGAGCTGGGCATGTTTAGCCTGAAGAAGAGAAGGCTGAGAGGAGACATGATGAGGGCCATGTATAAATATGCGAGGGGAAGTCATAGGGAGGAGAGAGCAGGCTTGTTTTCTGCTGCCCTGGAGACTAGGACGCAGAACAATGTTTTTGAACTACAGGAAAGGAGATTCCACCTGAACATTAGGAAGAACTTCCTGTGAGAGGTGTTCAGTAGTGGAACTCTTTGCTGGAGGCTCCTTCTTTGAGGCTTTTAAGCAGAGGCTGGATGGCCATCTGTCAGGGGTGCTTTGAATGCGATTTTCCTGCTTCTTTGGCAGAGGGTTGGACTGGATGGCTCACAAGGTCTCTTCCAACTCTATGATTCTATTGGGTATATCCAGTAGCCACAATACACACTGTTTCAAATCAGTCAAAGCAATTCAATGCAGAAGCAAAAATATTATTCAATAAATGCCTTTTAAGCAAGAAAAGGTGAGATATAAATAATAAATCTGCAAAACAGGTTACAGACCATCTGAGGTTAGGCTGGATTTTAAAAATCATCGAAGTTATATCAGTTTGTAGCACCCTGATTTCACCCTTTTGCCAATACTATTTGACGTATGTTTTATATGGCACATTTTTATAAAAGGTTAATCTTGCCTCGTTTCGCGTCTTTATTGACAAGGAATATAACTAAGGGATTTTATATTTCAAAAACATCACAAGGTTATCAGCATAAGATAAACTTTCCTGTATAGATCTTATGTATATTCAAGGTTTGGGCGTCTATAGTCAAAAGTTCTCAATGTGAGTCTTATCATGACTTTTAGCAACCAAATCTTGCTTCCTTACCACCAAAATATCTTGTGAGGCTCCACACATAAGTAACTCACCAAGAAATTAATATACAATTCAAACACTATTCTTTGTATATATTGACTTTTGGTCAACTTTTCCAAAGTCATTAAGGAAGAAAGAGAATCCAGTTAACAAGGTGATGACAATAACCTTGTTAACTGAATGTTAACTGGTCTTAATTTGAAGATTTCGTTGCAGTTCTCAGCACATTGGTTAACCATGCCCAGGACATGTAGTTCTCAGCTACTGTCAATAGGTTTTCAAAACTCACTTTTGGTACCAATTTCGACCAAATTCATCTCAAATAACTTCTTGTACTCACCCCAAGTAGCATTATCATACTTATAATCGTGTGATTTTTTTAAAAAAAAGTAGGCTGAAAACCGATGTTTATTTTTAAAACTGTCCACAATGCATTATGAAACAAGGACCATACATAATGCAGTAGTGTTCTGGAAGTTAAACAGTAGGGCTGGGCGGTTTCGTTTCGTTAATTCGTAATTCGTTAAAAATTCGTTATTTTTTTGTTAACGAAGCGATAACGAACCATTCTGGAGCAGCTTAAAAATGAAACGAATTTTTCAATTCGTTTCGTAAATGCTTCGCATTTCGTTATGTATTCGTTTCGTTATTGGTTTGAGGTCGTTTCGTTATTATTTCCGCATGTCTGGGGCAAGTTTTATAGTTGTTTTTTGTTTAATTAGTGAAAAAAAATTATAATATCACACCAACAGTCAACAACAGAGGGAGAGGGAAGCTTCAGAAGTTCCCCCTGTCCCATTTGGAGCTTTTTTAGCGTATTGCGCGGTCGCGTCCGCCATTAACGAATCGATTCGTTATTGTTTCGTTATTGTTTCATTATTGTTTCATTATTGTTTTGTAATTTTTTTACCATTTACGAAATTTCATAAATATCAAACTTTTTTTTAAAAAAAATCGGAATTCTTTTAAATATCGAAATGCAAAAAAACCCAAAAAACGAATCGATTTTAGAAACAAATTTTTCCGTTGTTAGCCAGGCCTATTAAACAGGTATAATTTGATTAGTATCTTGATTGCAAACCAACAGTAAACTGTATAAATGTGGCTTTGTTTTCCATAGTGGAAGGTAGGCCTAATTAATACAATTACATTAATACAAATACAGCAGGCCTAATTAATTAATACAAATACAGCAGGCCTAATTAATACAATTAAAATAAGCTTGATAAAATATCTTATAATTTTTATTATTCTGTTGCTATAAAATGCTGCCCTGAACAGATAGACGAGTCTCTCATGTAATATGCAAGCAATCTAATGTATTACAATCTCAATATGAAACTGGTGGGAAGAAATGAAATACTTTAGCTTTTTCCTACTGCTTCATTTATACAAGGCAGACCCCTTCTCAAAACAATAGGAAAAAAACCTGGGATGTCTTTGGAATTCCTGGCATTTTTCCATTTCCAGCTGCAGATGCTAATCCTTCTTCCCATCTTTTCTATCCAGGGCCTCCCACAAAGTACACTCTACTGTCCTGGTCCAACTTGGAAGACAGTATTGCAACATGTTTGCATGCAATCATATTGCATAGAAAGCTCAGTCAAATAATGCAAGAATGTCTTATTCAGTGGTTCTCTATCCTTGGTCCTTCAGATGTTTTGGACCAACTCCCAGAAATCCCAGCCAGCTTATCAGCAGTTAGGAATTGCTGAAATCCAAAACACCTGGAGGACCAAAGGTTGAGAAACTCTGCCTTATACTATGCACATCTTTCCCACAGAGACTGGTATATCCCTGTTTGTTTGTTTAGCAATGATGAAATAGTCAAGTCAAATACTAAACACTTTTCTCAACAAATTAAATGCACGCACAGAAAACACATAACAATTGAGCTTGAGTACCCAATTTCATTTCTGTAAACCTAAAAAATGGCTTAAATAAGCAATTGCTAATAGTAGAAAAATGCAGGAGTGGTTTGCATTACATATGTGTGAGCACAAACAGTACATGCTCAATGTCTTGTAGCAGTGGAGAGCATACACTAATATCAATTCCTTAAGATTTCATTATGAAAGCCATTTTCATAGTTCTATTAATGTAGATTGATAAAAAAATACTTCTCTAAAAACCTGGCTGGGTGATTACTAACAATATTCTGGGCATGTATCTAGTAAGAAACAGTTTTTATTATCAATTTTAGGACATATTTGTTTGCACTTTTATTTGACAGTAATTCAGTGCAGAGGAGAGAAGTGAAAGGAGTATTGAAAGTGGCAAAACAAGTCACCACCCAATACACACAGTGACCAGGCCAATCATGATTATGTTTGTTTGTTCAGTGCATGAATTGCTATGAATTAATTTGTCCTACATCATCCTTGCCTCATCAAAATGAAAGAATTGACTTCATTGTAAAGAGAAATCAATTTATAAACAACAGTCCATGAAGTCTGAAAAATAGGTTTATTTTAAAACCAGTGGCATTGTGGGATTTCCTATATGGCATAACCAGTTAGAGCAAAGTTACTAGATACATAAAAAATATGCAGAACGTTTCTTTACAGTGTGTACTTTCTGTCCAGAGTTCAGGCAGTAGAACAGCATCACACTAGCGACAAGGATTGCACTCCACAGGGGCTCCCATACAGTCTCTTCTTTGAGATAATCCCACTCATAAATATATCTCAAATTCTTTTTGTTGTACATCTGCATGAAAGTCACATGGCAGCTTACACATATAATGACAGAGAAAAATAATCATGTATGTTTTACAGAGTATATCTACATTTCCATCTGAATACTCAAGACTGTACGTCCAGTAGAAGAGCTGATTTTGTTTGGTCTTAAGAAGGCCTCCAAGCAAAACGCATGAAGGAATGCTGCTCTCTGGACCCCAAGCCCAAGTTTCTTTACAACGGGACGGACCTGAAGGGAGATCACTAGAAAGGAAGGATCTGATGGCTTTATTCTTCACATGCCTTTTTCACTTTCACGGCTTCTCTGTACAAAAGGGATAAATACACAAAAATCCCACATCCATTTGAACAACAAAAATACTGCAAAGCTTTACACTCTTTCAGAGACAGGCATACAGTCCATGCATGATACCTGCATTTATATAAATTTCAGAAAATATTTTAAAAATAGGATCTTGGATACCTAAAATACCTGATGAACACAAAATACTTGAACCGGTGCCCCCGAAGCCCACAAAATTCATAAGTAGGGAAATTTCAAGGTTACTTGATTTCTATCATCTAGGAATACAATGGTGTGAATCTTGTGCTGGGTTAATGCAAGCTGATAAAACAATTTCTTTTTTAAAGCCCCCTAAGGAAGCTCACAGAAAGGTGCATGTTCATCAGCACCCTTTCATCAAAAAGTGCCCACAATGTCAACATTAAGTGTAATAAAAACATATGGATGCTGTGATTCCTCATGACACTATGATATTGAACGCAGCAATTATTAAGCTGATTTACCTCCCCAGGGCCTCTTCCAAGGAAATACAAGCAAGCCTTACAATGAACACATATCACAATATACACAAACCTACATGCCACATTAAGAAGATACAAAAATATAACAGGCAGCTTGATGGAACCTGCTGCTGAAAGATCTCAGGGCTGGGCAGCACAGAAAGGCAAATGACAAAATCCAATTAATATGGGAATACATCATATCACTGAAAGAGATGCATTTTGGCCATAGCCACCAGTTAGTAATACATGAATCCTGTGACTCAGACCCTGGGAAGCAGCAAGCTTAGAGGTCCACTATACAGAGGACTAACACAGACTCTATTTTCCCTTAGTAATTTAAGGCACAAACTTCTTTTTTTACACTGTTTCAGACAAGAAGTTCCCAAGAGACAGCCCTTCATGGCATCATCCTTCCTGCTATACAAATACTGGGAAGAAAAGCAGCTGGCATGGCATGGAATGGAAAGACATCCCTTACCCTCTCTTCTCTCATTCTAA
Organism: Anolis sagrei; assembly: GCF_037176765.1. Classification (NCBI taxonomy): domain Eukaryota; kingdom Metazoa; phylum Chordata; class Lepidosauria; order Squamata; family Anolidae; genus Anolis; species Anolis sagrei. Next base: position 186,344,737 of record NC_090024.1, on the reverse strand, counting down.
AAAGCAGAGGGCACAGTTCAAGTAATAGTTCAGCTTGCATTATCCAAGTCTCATCTGGGTAGAAGAGCCATTTAATGGCAAGAAATTACTACTGAGAATTTGAAATCTCAGCTTCCCTGCATAATGTCTGCCTTGACCCGGAGCAGTGAAAGCTGGTTGCCAACAGTAAAGGCTAAAAAGCAATCAAACAGGTTTTCAGAAGCATGTCCCAAACTGTATACAAAAATACAAGAGAACATGCAAATTATTTATACAGTTACTGCATAAATACTTTTCTCCAAATCTTCGTTCTCATCCCCTTCAACTCCTCCATTCAACATACACAAAAACACACAACCCCCCTCCCCCTCCACCAAGGAGAATCTTCACGGCAAGAGGCACTTGTATGATATGTGGAGAATCCTCATGGGAAAGGCCTTCTCCTCACAGTGATATGGAACAAAGACAAACAGATTCTCAGGACTCCATTTCCTCTTGGTCAAGCGGTGGTGGCACAAAGCTAACTACTTCATCATAGGTCAGGCCTAGAGGAAAAAGAGAGATACACACTTTAGCTAACAATTATCAGCCCACCTCCCACTCTGAGATGTATTCACTCAAATTTATTTCAGTTGTTAGAATCAACTATACCTCTCAAATAAGTGCTAAGTGATTTCATGGGCTGGCACTGGGCTATTATATTGACTATGTTTTTGTGAGCATCAATCCATGTTAGCACTCACTTGAAGCAACAGCCAGCCTCACTCCGATTTGATTGGGAACTCACTTAGGCAAACAAATTAATTGCTCAATAACATTATGCTGCCCATATAAATTCTTAAGAAAATCATATTTATCAGATAGAAAGCCATGCTTCCATTAATAAAATAATAATAATAATAATAATAATAATAATAACAACTTTATTTTTGTACCCCACCTCCATCTCCCCGAAGAGACTTGGGCAGCTTACATGGGGCAAAACCCAATCAAGAAAGTTAAAATGTAGCACATTAAAATACATAACTACAGTGTAAAACGACAACATTGTAAACAATATAAAACAGGCCACCTCCCACTTTTTCTCAAGGCACAGAATTTCCAGACGAGGGAAACCATTGTAAATTGTGAATCTTTTACTCTTTCTTAAAAGTGCAGCACCAGTAAAACTCACTAGGCTATAGACTCATTATTTTCATAATATTCAACTGCAAAAGTACTATTTCCCTCCACAAACAAGAATTATAGTGTTGAAAGGATAGTACTATTGGATTATTGTTCTTACATCATGATATATAAATATACCATCAATAAGTGGCATTTGCCAAGACTTGGTTCGCCAGCACCGTCTTCCCAAGCTACTTACTTTTCCATTCCTCTATATCCAGTTCTCTGCTTTCAAAAGACTGATCGTAGGGATCTGCCACTGGTTCATCTTCTGGGTCATGATACTGAGCAAAATAAGTATGAGCCAAAGCTTCAGCAGCAGTAATTCGTTTGTCTGTGTCCAGCACAAGCATCTTCTCCAACAGGTCCACAGCTTCAGGAACAGCATGACAAAAAGAAGAGGAAGAAGAAGAGGAGGAGGAGGCGAGGGGAGCAGAGTGGTGGTGTTTAAATATTAAAAGTTATTTTAAAAATTCAGCTGGATCATAATTCATAGTTTGTAATGTGACAATGTAATGTGACAGTAGTCCAGCTTTCAAGGTTTACTTGGGAAGTTTATTTATTTATTTATTTAAAACATTTATATTCTGCCCTTCTAACCCTGAAGGGGACTCAGGGCGGAGCACTCCATATACACAGCAAACATTCAATGCCGAGACACAAATTCACATACAATATATAAACATTAAACAACATTTATCAAAATATTAAAATACACAATCGAAAACCATCCTAGACATCCGCATCAAATCTAATTGGCTTGGTCATCTTTCCTATTGCTGCTTTATTGCCCTGTCCCGAAAGCTTGGTCCCACAGCCAAGTTTTTACCATCCTTCTAAAGGACAGGAGGGAGGGGGCCGACCTGATCTCACCAGGAAGGGAGTTCAATAGCCGGGGAGCAATCACCGAAAAGGCCCTGTCTCTTGTCCCCACCAATTGTGCCTGTGACAATGGCGGGACGGAAAGCAGGGCCTCCCCAGAGGATCTTAATCTCCATGATGGTTCATAGGAGGAGATGCGTTCAGACCAGTAATTTGGGCCGGAGCCATTTAATGTAATAATGTTGCACTAAGATATATGCTCTGGTATTTCAAGCATGGTATTGACACATCTGATTAGAAATGGCTCTCTAGGATTTCTACCAGGAATCTTTTTTTTACTTTTTTGGAGATCCCAAAAGGCTGGGTGGACTTCCACATAATACTAAATAAGCCCGACCCTGTTTCACTTTCAAAATCAGACAAGATTGGAGGTCTTTACGGTGATATGATAGGATTGTTTCAAAGCATGCCCCTATAGCACCATTTTGCCCTACAAAAGGCTCGCAAGCAACAATTTTGAGGGGACACTTTTGGATTTCACTTTAGATATGAAACTATAACCTAAACATGGTTGAAGAACTGAATTCTATAACAAGAATAAGTCAATATTTTAATTATTAAATCATATATACAACAAAACTGAAAAGTTAGCAAGAAACAAAAAAAAAACTGTCATCAGAATTTTGTTTCGGAAGGCAATTCTATCTAGAAGCCCTTCAGAACCAATGACTTAACTGTATCTCCACTTTATGAACAAGTAACATTATCTTAATGCTTCAAACTGTACTTTTCAAACAACAATGAAATAGCCAATAATCTTACCCAGTGGATTGGCACCAATAAATACATTTTCAAAATTCATCTTCGGCATATAAGACAATGACTGTATGTAGTTCCTTGCCTGAGAGGAAAGAGGAAAATGCAACAATTTTAAGTTTTACCTTCTAATGAGTATTTATGTGTGATTTTTCTTATGAATATATTTTTGAGAAGTACTTATTTTAGATCATCTCATTTAGATACTCACCAGAGTGATGTGATCGCTGTTAACAACAAGTGCTAAAATTTAGGCTTTATGAGTTAAATAATACTGGATGAGCATGGTTATCTATATAGTAGTGGTCTGCAAAACAAGGATGAGTTCTTTAGGGCAGCAGTTGCACCTACATACACCTAATATAGCTGAACACTAACTCAGCACAAATGGTACTGATGAAACATGCTAAAAAATGAATGCCATTCAAATTTTCTTTCAATCAGCTAATAATGAAATGTCAGTAGAGCTAACTAGGCAACCTAAGACCATGGTATTGCATGAAGACAGTGTCCTCAAAAAAACAGAGCATTTTACTAGTTAAGGTTGCCTTAATAACAGCTGCCCAAACTGGAGGAGGGTATCTTTGTTTTAATTGCACAAGTTCAGGCTATAAGGACTTTTAATATTATAAGGTGTTATAGATATGCTTGCCTTTGAAAGTGACTCAGAAACCTTCAACTAGTAAGGAGAACTGTTTTGAGTCCCCCCAAGGGTGAGAAAGGCAGTATATAAATACTGCAAATAAATAAATAAATAAATAAATCTGAGAATGCTTGTAGGGCCAGGCATTCATAACATGTTACATTGATATTATGTCAGCTGTCTGTTTCCAATGCTCAATTTAAAATTATGGTTTCAACCATTTAAATATCAAACCATTTGGGACCAAAAAATCTGAAGAAACAGCTTTAGATAAATGATTCTGTTTAAATCTTAAGAACAACCACAGAACTTCAGCAGACAAATGAGCTTTGAAATAAGACTATTTGAGTGGGGCTGCCACTTCTTTGAATCTTTTTTCTTATTGCTTCATCTGTACTATCCTTTAAACACATTCTGAAGATGTTTTGTTCCAGTCTGCCTTTGTTTTTGTTTTTCTTCTCTAATTTCTATTGGTTTTAGAATAGATTGATACTGTAGTAAGGTATTGTTTCATGCTGATTTAGTTTGTAAGTTGCCTTGGAAAGATTGTGCTCTAAGTGATGGGCTATAAATGCATAGATGAAGGCATGAAGGAATGTTGTGAAGCGCAGATCATGATGCACACCCTGTTAGATCTCACCTCGTGGCTGGGCATCCTGTTAATGAGATATGCAGGGGGTGTCCCCGTCAGACGCATAATCTGCTGAAGCTGGTTAATATCTTAGGTGCCTAGTCAAGGGCTTTGTTAATATTTCAACATCACTGTGAACACACAATCAAGACAAATGCATACAAAGCATCTGGTCTGCACAGAACAGGCTGTAACCACTCTCTGTGTCATATCAAGCTTCAAAAGCAAACACTAGGAAGTAAAGAATCTTTCAGTTAGATACCACGATTAAAAACCTTTCTGTAAAACAAGATGCTAATTCATTAATCAGCCTTAAGGTGGATATTGGTTTCTTTTAGAGTTAAAATCAAATTCATTGAAGCACTGCAGTTAGCCAACTGATGAATATTATCTAGAGATATTATTTGATTCTCCTGTCTGACTTTATAAATCTTAGTTTTCACTCCTTTGCTGCCAAAGATAATGTATCAAGGTTGCAGCATCTGAAGTTTTTCTTATTGCAGCTGTGAATGCTAGGACAACAAAAGGTTAAGTCAGAAAGCATGTAGCACTGCACAACAATGTTAGTTATCAAGCAAGAAAGAACAATTCAATGACAAGTCAAGCAAGGATAATATATGCAGAAGGAGCTAGCAAACAAATTTGGTGCATATTAGTCAGTTTGGTTCTTTGTAACTTATGTCTTTATACAGCACCTAATTTAACTGCAGAGGGAAAAAAGAAAACAAGATTTTAACATGCATGTTATCTCCTTAGGTTATAATTCCATATGGGAGCAAACAAAATCTTTTGAAGGAAGGATTACTTCAAAAACTTGGATGTTCGAACAGGCCTTTGGTTAATCAGTGCAATGAATGTGACGATCACAGGGACTGAAATATGGACGACGAATTTTGGATCACGACTCTAGTTATGAGACGCATTGGGTTGTTGCTGTTGTGTAATATTGCATACTGTGCTCTTTTGTTTTGAATTGTATATTGTTGACTGATTTTATCCTGTTGTAAACCGCGTTGAGTCGCCGGTTAGGCTGAGAAACGGCGGTATACAAGTAAAGTAAAGTAAAGTAAAGTAAAGTAAATAAATAAATAAATAAATACTTATATACTTCTGTAAATGTATGTGTCTTTCTCTATTAACACAGAACTCAAGGTGATCCATATCCTGATCTCTATAGTTATTTCTCCCATGGATCATGTGGGGAAAGATGGACAAATCAGATACCCATGATAAACACCTATCCTTTCCTTGGGCTCCAAATTGATCAGTGCATTAGAAAAGAAATTGCCAACCTCTTATGAAGTTAGCAAATTCTCAGAAGTCTTCAAGGTTATGAGATTCACTCGCTCATTCTTTTCATACTCAGTGGTCTGGCACTGGGAAAACTTACAGCCCACGAATAATGCTTTGGCTTGAATATTATCATATTCTACACCACAGAAATATAGCAACAGCCACAGAGCAATGAACGTAAAGGCTGATGAATATTCAATTCAGATCTTGCATCCTACACAAACAGGCCAGTGAAGAAAATTGCTGTCCAAACAATTTCATTGAGGGATAGAAATATCATGTGCCTCTATGACCCTAAGTCCAGGTAACCATGTGGGTAGGCCATTTTGAGCTCTTCCTCACTCCCCCCCCCCCCATAAGGCATATCAGCATGTCTACTGGCAATCAGACATGCCACTCCAGAGAACAGGAGGCCACTTTTGGTTACTTTTAGATTTTATGATGGGCTCTGCTACAGGGTGAGGACTTTATGGTTAAAACCACACATCAGGGCAGATATTTTTGGTTAAAATAGTATTTTTTCACTTTCTGACCAATTTCAAGCACTTTACTTTCATATAAACAATAAAGGCCTAACCATATGGTCATGTGTTTTCTAAATATGTCTTGTTTTGGCTCTAAAATTGCACAGAAGTATTTTTGCTGAACAGGCTATGGGGGAAGAAATAGGAGAGAAACTTTCCTATTCTCTCAGCCCAGTTCCAAAATTAAAAGTGAGCAAGTTGCAAGTGTCGAGCCACAAGGATGCAAGTGAGTGATTGTTTCACTTCTGGTATACTATTTAGTGATGTAAATAGCACCTCCTCATGCACAGACCTTATAGCCAGATCTGAAGGCACTTGTTTTGCAACATTAAATGAAGAGTAAATCCTACACATTCACTTCCCTTCTTGATTCAGAACATGCCTTAATTTTTATAGTATGCTTTATAAGGGTCAATCTTCTTTCCCTATATATGTATTTTAATTGTGTTTCTCATCAAGATGCTTGTGTAAAACTAATCTCTTCTATGAAAATAGCTGTTATATACACTGATCTTGCTTATGGAAGAAAGAGTGACTGATTGCCTCCTGAATATACACTGATCTTGCTTATGAAAGAAAGACTGACTGATTTACTATATCACTGCATCCAATGATTTATCATTTAATGACCTTGTACAGAAACTGGATTTTACGCTCTGATAATAAAGTCAAAATTTTAGCACTAGAAACAGCAGGAATTCAGCCTGTTAAGAACATAGTTACTCAAGGGACTGCCTTCTTCCTTACAGACCCATCTGAAAAAGCCCATTTGGTGTTGCCCTAAATTCCCAGAATCTCTTCTGAAATAACCTAGAGGAAGGCATTAAGATTGTTGGAATAGGTCTTTCTTCCATACCTGATGATTTTTACCATTTTATAAAGTTTTAAATGTAATTTTAACAGTATTTTTGTTGGATCGTTACTGTACTTTAACTTTGTATTCTTGACACCAATATTTCTTTTTTTAATTTTTGTATTTCCCTTGTTCTTAAAATTTATTGAGTTGTGTCATGGTATTGTTAGTTGCCTTGAGTCCCTATAGGGAGAAAGGCAGGATAGAAATAAAAATGATAAGATGATAATTTTCTATTTTTAGATGCATATTGAAAAAATATATTTTATCCTTTCTTACTATTTAATAAACAAACACTGTCTTTTGATTTTGTAAACCGATTTAATGTATTTTCAAAGGTTTTCATGGCTGGAATCACTGAGTTGTTGTGAGTTTTTCGGGTTGTATGGCCATGTTCCAGAAGCATTCTTTCCCGACATTTCACCTGCATCTATGGCAAGCATCCTCAGAGGTTGTGAAGTCTGTTGGAAACTAGGAAAATGGGGTTTATATATCTGTGGAATGTCCAGGGTGGGAGAAAGAACTCTTGTCTGTTTGTGTTAGGTGTGAATGTTTCAACTGCCCACTTTGATTAGCAGTTAATAGTCTAGCAGTTTCAAGGTCTGTCTTCTTACTACCTGGGGGAATCCTTTGTTGGGAGGTGATTAGCTGGTCCTGGTTGTTTCTTGTCTGGAATTTCCCTGTTTTTGAGTGTTGTTCTTTATTAACTGTTCTGATTTTAGAGGGTTTTTTAAAAAAATACTGGTAGCCAGATTTTGTTCATTTTCATGGTTTCTTCCTTTCTGTTGAAATAACCACATGCTTTTGGATTTCAGTGGTTTCGCTGTCTAGTCTGACATGGTGGTTGTTAAGAGTGGTCCAACATTTCTGTGTTCTCAAATAATATGCTGTGTCCAGGTTGGTTCATCAAGTCCTCTGCTATGCCTGACTTCTCTGGTTGAAGTAGTCAACAGTACCTTTCATGTTCTGATTTATAAACTGATTTAGATTGTATGTATCACATTTAGATTGTATGTACCACTTTTTAATCTTTACCTCTAATTAATTTATTTGTTGACTTTGCAGGTCATTTAATAGTCACACCAGTTTCAAAATAGAACATTGGTATACACTATTGGAGCATTCTCTGGATTGCCAGATGTGAAAGGACACACTATATAAACCACCCAAACTAGGCTGGAGATTGAACACAGAAAATAGTAGCACATATGCAATAGCATATAACAACAGCACACGGCAACTATGCTGAATGTTTAGCTCTACTTCGTATAGTCTACAGACGGAACAACAAATATGCAAGACGGGAGGGAGCTAGGTATATGGCAAAGAGCACAGGGGAAGAAAAGGGAAACTTCAAGATGTGCCCACGGAAACAAGCTGAAGAAAGTGGAAAACAAACTACCAGGCAAGAAACAAAGCCAAAAAAGGGGATGTGTGACACAGAATCCAAGAAGAGCAGGCATTACAATCAAATTTCAAACTCACAGACTCTGAAGAGATTTTCTTCAAAAGCTCAGGCCCTGGGGTTCCAACGAGTCTCAAAATAAGCTTCAACTGATCAATATCTAACGATGGACCATAAAGGAAAATGCTGGGACAAATAAAATTTTAAAATAAAATCATAACAGCAGCCCAATAAAACGAAAGGGGGAAAACGTCAACTAAAAATTATAAGCAAGATTAACACATATATACAGCATGTAACCACACATACCCACCTGCTGAAAATCCTCTACCCCAACGTGCTCAAAATGAGGGATGCTGAGCCAGTATAGATATTATGCAGATGGCTGACTTTTGGAGATAGCTATCCACATGAGCAGTGGAATGAAGAAATGCAAATACACCCAAGATTATCGTTCCTCCTTCCTTCATAAGCTGAATTTCTCTTGCTTATGGAAGGGAAAAGGCAATACCTAACTCTGGACAGAATTATTTCATCAAAGGAATGAGCTACTTCTTCAAAATATTAAGAACATGGCTCAGGTTGTTAACTTTTTAATATTCTCAGTAAGGAAAATACAGCCAATGTTTAAAAGGGTCAAAAATTAAAGTAAGCTCAGTTGGGGTTGTAAGGTCAGGAAGTCTAACCTCCCCCACTACTCTCATCTATATTAAAATTTATTCTCTCCTCACATCCAAACCACGTTTTCATTGTGGCAAACGTATTTCTGCTATGTGAAAAAACACCATAGATTTTAATTTGCCTAAGTAAGACAGTGTGGTTTACAGCAGAATAAACATATTTCCAATCAGGAGCAAGTTCAAGATTCATAAACAGAAGCAGTATGAGAAAAGACTGGCATACAATGGTGCCAATGACAGTAATACTGCTTCTTAACAATTACATGTCAGAATAAAACTGTCCTGAAATAAATCTACATGGTCCAGTTTATTTTGGGTTACAATCTACAGATGTTGCCAGCAATTTTACTTTGAGAAAGCAAAGAAGTTTACAAATTTTTATTCTAAATCTTACTTTAAAAAATTAATTTTTTACAAATTACATTAGACATCTTACATGACCAAATATAGCTAGAATTCATATTTAGAGATCAACTACATGAATATTTTGCTTTGCCTAGAACTAAGACTAAAACATCTCTTTTCTGTCTGACATGAACTGAGAACCAAATCATATGTGCATGAATCACCAAGTATGCTTGTTGTTGCAACTTGTATTTCTCTTCCATGTTCATGTCTAAAGCATAGGTGTGGCAACACTGTTCACTGTAATCCACAAGCTTTACAACCCATTTTTTGGGATATGGCGTTGGAAGGTAGTCGTTACTGGAACTCTCCAGGTGAATGAGGACCTGACCTACAGAATGACCTCAATCTACCTGTAACACACATTGCCTTTTAAAAGTCATCCCTGCCTTTAACTTCACCAACTTTTTGTGACAATTGCAATAGATTTGACTGAATTTGTAACTACTTGATATATAAGAATACTCATTACTGTGAAGGTGCAAAATGTTTGTACTGTGGTAAACAACCAAAAAAAGCTGGTACGTGTTGCTTGATTAAGTAATGTCAATAATTTCAGTAGCAATTATAACACAAACCTTCTTGAACAAATTTCTAGCAGCATTATGTATCTGCATCCTATTTCTCCCCATACTTCTTCATATAGTTGTATCAGCTCTAGGATGGATGCTGGTTCAGCAATAATAACATTCAAATCTTGTCACAGATTATGAATTACAGTGAGGTCTGAACTATGACTTGCCTTTCTAAAACACTTAGATTGCGTTCAACTCTCAATACTTTTGGGTGTGTGTCTCATTAGAAGATGAACCATTGTCTCACTAGAAGATGAACCTCAACCCAAATCTCAGGTCTCCTGCAGACTGAAACAGGTTTGTCTCTAGAATGGCCCTGTATTTAACACCATCCATCTTGCCTTCAATCCTCAACAGTTTCTTAGTCCACACAACATGATACTGTCACCATGCTCCGCTGTGGGGATGGTGTTTCCAGGGCAGTTGGCCTTGTTCCACATATAGTATTTTGCAACAAGGCCAGAAAGTCTAATATGTGTTTATTTCAGCAATGGTTTTCTTTATACTACTTTCCCATACACCAGGGTTTTGAGTGACAGTGGTCCCATTGATGGATCACCCATCTCTACTATGGATCATTTCAGCTATTTCAGAATTTGAACTGTCCTCTAGGTTCTTTCTTGACTAACGTATGCCTTACCTAGTCACTAGGTTTTGCTAGTTAGCCTTCTTCAAGAAGAATTGTGGTTGAAACATATTATCTCCATTTTGTAACAACAGATTTAATAATGCTCCAGGCAATGTTCATAGTTGTGGATTTTAAAAAAAGAAATAACTAAAAACTATTTGCTGCACAACTTAATGTTAAAAGTGTATTGACTATTCTTTAGTTTTCATAATGCTATCTGTTTAGATATGCTTGACAGCAATCTTTTGGATCTTCCATAAACAGGTATATTTAATATGAGCCCCACGTAGCACTGAAAATGCACCCAGATGGGCTTCACCAAACTACTAATGTGATTTCTGGAGGTAGTGGGTTACATGAGGGTATATTTAGATGTCTTACAGTAAAGGAATGCACACTTCTGAAGTAAGTACTAGCTTGTTTTAGCTTAATTAAATATTAAACCAAAATGACAATATTTTGCACTTACACAGTTTTGAGACTCTTGAATATATCAAGTATTAACAATATCAATTCATTTTAATTCCAAACTCTGACAGAAAATGTGGGAAATTTTAAAGGTGTGGAATGCATACCCCTGCAAGGAATTATATAAAAAGGTCACTGCGTTAGTTCTACCACATTAACAGAATTATAACCAATATTTCATTTGTGAATGTACAGAAACTAATTAAAAATATTATAAAACACATAACAAAGTAAAAAAGAAAATATATGGAAAGCAAAATGAAGAAATGGAAAGCATGCAGATCTTAGGAAGTGACTACCTTTAAGGATGGATAAACCTCAATATTGTCATAGGAGAAAAGAGCCAATTTGTCATAATCATTGGCATTGATTACTATTAAGCGAAGCAGCATATTCAGATAAAGTCAGAGGCAGATACAAAGGGAAAGAAAAAGACTACCAAGAAAAAAATCTAAACTGATTTCCTTTTGAGAGATCTTCCAAGATTAGAATTTCTTCATGGCATTAATTCCATAGAGCACCCTATCACACAACAGTCCCTTGTAGTGTTATGGCCAGAAGAACTGCCTATGCTAAGAATACAAATGAAATGGGTTAATCAAGGTACAGTGTTTGCTTGCCTGCCTGGTCACTCACTGAAAGAAATCAGTTTCAAAGTAAATGATCACATTACCATGGAGATGGTGGTAGGCTGATATAAACTGTGTCCAAGAATTACAATCTTGGAATTACCCAGCACTAACAAGTCAAACTTGCTTTGATATGTTCTAGTCTGTATCTGCTCAGTCAAGATGTATTTTGAAAGTTTTAAAACATAATCTAACTACAGAAGTGAACAATGTTGACAACTGACCAATTATATCTTCATTCTTCCTGTTTGTTGGGAGTTTGAGTCAGTAACTTCCATTAATGGATCACAAGAAAACACAGAGTATTTGTGGTACTGATCTCTGAATTTATACCATGTGCATGTCCTATATTACTCATTTCACTATCTGTGCTCCTTTATTACCCCAAAGAACTACAATTACTTCCCAATTCAGCTTAGTGCACAAAGAACCTAGAATAGTTGCAGAAAACCCTTACTCAGAAACATACAAAAAGTTGATATAAGGAATTTAGGGAGGAAAAATATGTGAAATCGCTCAAAGAATAACAGTAAGAATGACAGTAAAATCCTACTCATGCTTGTCACATGCTTTTATTTCTTTTCGGGGAAACAGTTCTTAACATATTTCAGACAGAAAAGAAAAAGAGGTCTGCTAGATACTAGATAAAGGGAAGATAAAGTTATAACAGGAAGGAAGGAAGGAAGGAAGGAAGGAAGGAAGGAAGGAAGGAAGGAAGGAAGGAAGGAAGGCAAAAGCATAAGAAGATAAAATCACAAAAATGCAAAAATTTGGATCATATTTTATCATTTCTTGTTTGTACAATATTTATCAGCTGTTATGGGAAAATCTGAAAGAAAAGCCTGCAAACTGAAAATAAACAATTAATAAATAATTCTAGTCCTTGCATTTTTGAAAGCGAACATAAAAATATATTATTATAGCAAGGTAGGCTTAATGCATAAACAACCAAATGCTTTTAAGAGGTGAATTCAAGGATGACGTTCATCATAGCCTTTAAAATGTTCAGTGTGTGTGTGGAACAAACAAAACTGAACAATATGTGAAGCAAAACATTCCATCTGCAACCTTATTCATTTGCTAAAGATATAACTAAGCTGCATACAAGGCAGCAGCATAGAACAATCTATTTCCAGCATCCTTAGTGGATATTGGTATTTATTTTCTAAATTGACACTATGATGTATTTGTTTTAAATCAACTGTACACATACAGATAGGATTTGTGGAAACATAAAGATACATGGCAAAGCATCTGGATATCCCTTAGTATAGTAATGTCTACATTAACAAATTCTTAAAGGTTACAATAATCCTTCCAAAGAGTTTTAGACTTTGGCGGAATTTTGCAAGTTTACACTAAATGTCTTTCTCAATAATGCCAGTAGACAAAACCATACAGAGACACTCTATTACTGCAATAATCAGAGAGTAATTTTATACATCTAAAAGCAGGTAGATGAGCATGTTTAGAGTAATACTACCTATGTAACTTGCACTCAGTTCATTCAGACCAATAAGTAACATTTAATGTTCATATTAGAACAGATCTACCTATAGATTATTTGTTGTTCCTTAAACATGTGTGTGCACTGGCTGATCATTACCATTACAGCTATACTATCAATGCTAAGCTCTTAACCATGGCTATAAATTTCAATTATATATTAAAAGCATTTTTAAGAAAACTAACACTAGTTGTCACTACTGATTCACAAATTAGCTCTGCAATCATTTTAACAGCAATGGGTCTAACATCAGAATGAAGAGCTTTATTGGCACAACATATTGCAATGTGTGAAAATAGATGTTCCAATGTACTTTTCATTGCTCTTAAAGGATACGGTCTGTACCAGGGAACAGTGTCCTTCCAGTCAATAGTTCAGCCATAATGCATCCAACTGACCAAATATCAACTGAGGAAAAGCCACAATAAAGTAAGTATCCTAATGAGTATGCATTTGATTTTTGGCATCAAGTTAAAACATGTATTTGGGGGTCTAATGATCTTATTCTACTTGTACATGCATACAGTTTGAAGCAATACTGTAATATTTTAAATTGTAAATTATTACTTTTTAAATATTTTTGAATTGCTTTTAATGTATACTCCCTGATCTCCTTGCATACAGCACAAGAAATACATATAATTAAAAACAAACATATGCAAATAGATAAACATTTTTTAGAGCATGAAAAAGCATACATTTGTTCCTTGATCTAAAACAGGATATTCAGATGCACAAATTTATTTCAAATACATATACTTCTTCAAGAACTGCATATTCATTACCAGGATATGATTAGATAATTCTATTGTTTCAAAAAATGTAATTTCAGTGTTGACTGATAATCTCTAAAGTTGTAGGATTTTATTTTCTGGAACACAGTACCTGTCTGATTGTAATGCATCCAGTTCAGCATGATCTCAGGAGCTCTGTACCACCTGGTTGCTACGTATCCTGTCATCTCATCATCTGTATGCCGTGCCAATCCAAAATCCAAAATCTGAAAAATGAAAGAATCACCTCTATTTTATTTTCATAGTTTATTTTAAAGAAAAAAATACTGGATTTCTCATCTGATTAAATTCCAGTTGGGGAAGATTTAAAACCATGTTAAATGCATTTGGTAAAAGTTTTTTGTGATACAAAGATAGAGTTTCTTTTATCTGAAAACCTCAAAATCTGAAACTTTTTGACGTCAACAACATGTTTTTGTTTTTCAAACAAGCACTGCAATAGTCCTGCTCATTCATCTGTCTCAGATTCTCTCCCTCCAGCTTCATGTCACATGAGGCACAAGGCTGTATAGGGACTGGAGATTGATCTGTGAAATGGCAAAGGCATGGATTTGCATGAAGTAAGATAAGCTGCCACTTTTTCCCCTTCTCCTTTCCCATTTTTGGGGGGGGGGGGGAGATATCTCGGTGGCTGACTCTCTCTCTTCACCTGCTTCGTTCTCCTTTGTTCTTGCACCCTTTTTTCTGGGGCAGAAGACTTCCTTTTCTATTTTACTGTTTTTATTCCTTCCAGACAGGACTGGGGAGTGGGGAAATTTGCTGGGTTGAGGACTCTCTTTTAGTTCCTCTTTATCATTCTTGCTGTGGCCAGGCTGGGTCATGTCATTCTATTTCTTCTCTCCCCCCCTTCTCCTCTCCCCTCTTTTTTGATTCTTTCTATGCTGCCTCCTTGGACCTGGCCGCTGTGATCCCACGTAGGTCCCTGTTTTATAGGCAACACAATTATCAAACAAAAACGATGCAACACTTGAAAGAGCTGCAAGGATCTGTGAAATAGAGGAATACACACACACATATACACACACACTGACACACACACACACACACAATGCAAATGCTAGTCTGAAGCATTTGGGATTAGAAATACACAATTCATACTTGTGATGCTTTAATTCTACTGTGACTAATTACATGCAATACCAGTCACGTCATAGTTCTGGAGCATTATTTTATTGGCTTAAGAACAAATAAATTGAAACAGTTATTGAATACCTCTTGTATCAACAATACATTAAGACCTATGTTTTCATTACTACCATTTAACCAATTTGTCTTCATTTTCCAACAGCATATTGAAGCTTCTGATCAAGTAGGACAGATACTACCTCTGGGTTATCCAAAAAGCATGCATATACACTGATTACAATTACCTTCAGCTCACAGTCCTCATTTACAGCTAGGTTGCTAGGTTTTAAATCCTAAAAGAAAAAGGGATATTTATATCAGTATTACAAAGCTAATAATGCCATCTCAACTCTGAAATACAGTACGATAACATTTTATATATTCTGCAGCTTTTAAACCAACTCCCAGCTAAAATCAACATCATATTCTTACTGTGGTTACCAGCAGTCTGTTACCCCACAAATGGGTCCTGCAGGCCTCAAATGTTTTAAGCAGAGGGCCAGTTCATGGTCCCTCAGACTGTTAGGGGGCCGGATTATAGTTTGAAAAAAAACGAGCAAATTCCTATACAATATTTAAATTGAAGAGCAATTTTAACCAACCAACCAGTATTTCAATGGGAAGCATGGCCTGCTTTTGGCTGAGATAGTCAAGTTAATTAAAATTGCTGTTGTTGTTGTTGCATGCCTTTAAGTAGTTTCAGACTTAGGGCAACCCTAAGTCTAAGGTTTATGACCTTGGAGGCTTGCATTTGGCCTGTGGGCCTTAGTTTGGGGACCCCTACCTTACAAGATGTTAGGATTTTCTTGAAACCAGTGAAATAAATCTGGCTAGAACTCACATTATTGCCAAGAAAACCAGATCTAAAAAGATCCATGTCAATTTCTTCTCTTTCAGCAATAATGAATTGAATTCTTTATGTGCTTTTTACTCAACAATTTTAGCTGCACACATATTGCTTTCATTACATAATTTAAGTTATACTAACACAAATACTCACTCTGTGTATTATGTCAGCAGAATGAATATACTGCAAGAAAAAAGATGAATATTATGTTTATGCCATAATACCTTATTATCTAAGATAGAATCATTTTGTACCGATGCTTGATGTTGCTCTTTTACAGTTAAAAAAAAATCAGCTTCAATCAGGAAGAACAGTAGACTGATGTCTATATGAAATAGAAGTGTGATTTCAATATTACCATTCCTTTTAATTTAGTCCATTACCATGTCCTTGAAAAGTACAGGTTTTTGTGGTTAACCAATGAAAAACCGCACAAATCCCACTCCAAATTACTGAAAAGGTATAATTTTAAAAATAAAGTTGCTTCTTTAAAGGGCTATGCTGACTGTTCATCTGCAAATCTCTAGGATTCGAAGTCTCTTGTATTGTCAGAAACTTTTGCCCCCACCCTCAACTTTTCTTCCTAGAGCAACCTCACTAACAGACACTCACTTGTGGACAAGATGGTGCCATTGAGAAGAAATTCAGCAAAGCCGAGGGCAATCACAATGCTTCCTTGATTATTCATATGTATGATTCTAACCTATCAAGAACATGTTTCTTAACTAAGATGGCAAAAGAAGGCAGACTTGAAAATTATATTAAAAAGTAATGAGAGAGCACACAACAGTTTGCACAGCAGATAAAAGCACCTTTACTAGTTCTTTGTGTCTCTCAGATCTCTTCCCCATTTTCCTATGAAACAGGATGTAGAAATGCAGAAACAGGCAACTCCTGTTTCTCTCCCAAAATTTTAAGGCAGCTATTCTCAGATCAAGTTATCTGTAATGAAAAGTAGTCTAACCAAAGCAAGAGAGCAATTGCTTTGTGCTTCCACCTGATTTTGTCAATTTTGCAATTCCCAAATAAAAAGCATGAACCAGATCACATGTAGATGTCAGTTTTCTATCTATTCGGAGGTTAGTGGTCCAGTTCCCAAAAGAAAGCACACAAAAATGCATTCATTTGAAAGAGTGCATACAAAAATAATGTAAATCTGCGCACAAAGCACTTTATTCAATAAAAAATAATGTACAGAAACATATACAATTTTTGAAAAATTTCCACAGACATACTTTTTTGTGCAAACCGAAATAGGGAGACAAAGAAACAGCAACAGAAAATTGAGAACCTGAACAGACTCCAAGTTCCACAGATCCACCCATCCTATCATCTGAATACAACTAATCAATATGGATCACATTGAATGGAAACAATTTGGAGAGGTTCTAATTTTAAACCAAAGATTTAATGCAGCAATAAACCTAATGTCAATACCTTCAAACCACGAAGAATTTGATAGATAAGAAACTGTACGTGGTCATCTGTAAGCTTCTGACATTTCACAATATTGTTCAGATCTGCCCCCATGAGATGGGTTACAAGATATCTAGAAAACAAAATGTAAACAAAAGTTGAAGAAGGCAATGTATTCCAGGGCCCAATTTTTAAATTAGAATCACTTTAAATAATCAGAAAAACTAATATATGAACACCTTTAAATGATCAGTACTAATTATTATCAGTGTCATAAATATCTACATTCGTGTCATATACAGTATATCTACATAGCAGTAGGTAGTGAACTCCATTACGTATATTCCATGAAAATAAATCTCTGATAAGTGCCTATGGGAAGCTGTTCCGCCTCAGAACCATGCAGGAACGGTTTGAAGTTTTGCCAGAAGACAGAAAATCCCTTAAACACATCATACAATCAAGAACTATAAAATGAAATAAGTATAAATTAATTACCAATTTGTTCTCCTCCATTGCTGATTCCACTCCCAAAATCCAACTGTTATTTTCATTTTGGCATCAAGAGTTTGGATTTGACAATTGCATTTGTGACTGAATTCAGGATATTCCTATTCTAGAACATCAGGTTTTGCAGTCTGAGGTACTTCCTCCCTCCCTCTCTCCCTCTTGGTCAACCCTCTTCTTCAGCCTCCTCCAAGCAATGACCCAGAGCCCATGCACAAAACCTTTCCTTGTTCCAAAACACTTAGATTTGCAGATCTAATATACTTTATGTGGAATATTTCTTTCAAAATTGCATGGAACAGTTATGGGCTGAGTATGTTTAGCATGGAGAAGAAGACTGAGAGGGGAACACGACAGCCATATTTAAATATTTGAAAGAATGTCACATGGGGGGTGGGAATAATTTCTTGATGATAAGAACTGTTCGGCACTGGAATATGTCTCCTTCTCTGGAGGTTTTTAATCAGAAGTTGGATGGTCATCTATCAGGGTTGCTTTGATTATTTATTTCTGAATGGCAGGGGATCGTCCCTTATGGTTGCTTCCAACTCTATGATTCTATTATTCTAATTCGTATGAAGTTGAATATATCTGGTTTAGTAAAATTATAATCTATGCAACTTTACACATATATAGTATGTGCTAAAATGTTACTACTGTATAAATTCTGCAAAAGGAAAACAATAATTTAATAGTAAATAAGTCTGATTTAATAAATTAAATTTAAACTAGTGGATCAAAAAAAACTGAGCAGAATACTGGGGGAAATTGACATTGACCGATGTTTTTGTGAATCTAATTTATAAGCCAAGGGTGATCCCCTGCTTTTATGACACTCAAAATCTATTCCTTGGAGAGGACATAAAAGTGTATGCAATGCACCAAGGCCCAATTCACAGAGGTCATCCCTATCCCCCCGGCCACCTCCTTCCCCATATGGTAGGAAGACTGATTAGACCCAGCTCCATAGGCATTCACATACACACCCTGCTCCATTGCATTCCATTCATACACTAAAGGCATGTGCCAAGCAATTTCTAGGGAAAGCACAGGAGTTTTCTAAATCTTTTAGATATGAAGCCCTGAGAGATCATGATTTTTTAAAGCTAGTGGTTTCACTGCATTTACACCCTTTCTTCAACAATGGTGAAATAAGGCTGATCTCAGTATTTCCATTTCTCCACAAAAGAAACTGGGAAAGGTGTGTACAAAGTGTAGGAAGTGTGTAGAACTGTTCTAGTAACAAAGTGCTTTTTAAAATAGAAAGCCTGTTCCAGCATGTGCTTTGAAACTGCTGCATACAAGCCCAACAGGTTTAAAACACGATTATTTAGTAGATTACCAAACGGTAAATGTCATAGTCACAGCCTTCAGTGAGTCTGCCTTGATGCAAAGTAGTGACTGAAGCTACAAGGTTTCACTCTTTCCAAGTTGCCAAAAAAGCTGATGCACAAAGGACAAATCTAGCACTATTTCCCTCCTTAAAACTAGGAATTCACTCAAATCCAGAAAGGTTCCTCTAGCAAATTAACACACTATGCTCAGTCAGTATGCTGCCTCCCCTATTTCCAATATATTAAAAAACCCTAGTGTTTTACTTAGCTACTTATATACAAAAGTCTCTTAAAACAACAATATTCACCTGCATTTAAAACATATTCAAACTCTAAATCTATGTGAATAACTCAGGCCATATAATAATTAAAAATGTTTCTATAAAAACTGAATTATAGAACCATTCAGTTCTAATGGTAGAAGCTATCTGAACTGGACACAATATTGCTTCACAGCTCTTGAGTTGTAAAGGTACTGCTATGCAGCATATTTGATTTAGTCTAGTAGGAAACTTTAAAAAGAAATAATAGTAAGCCAATTTTGAACAATGCAAGATTTAGTTTACATTGTTACTATATGAAGGTGTTTTACGAGCTGTGAGTCTCAGGATATGTAGTGCATGACAGGACACAAAGTTCAGATGAGTGAAAAGTGGAAGAAATTTATTGTGACCACTAGCTTTAATAAAGTGCAGTAAATTCCTGACATATAGAATGTCAGAATTATACTTACAGTGTACTGATATAGTTGCATGGGGCAGATTTGTCATAGAAAGCTGGCTCAAAACACTACAAATGTAGCTGTCAATTGTTTCTTTAATGCACATACAGAAATAGCAAATATTCATATTATATTTATATTTGATAGTGTAAATGACCTACCCTCGATCGTATGTACCACAAAAACAGACTGAAGAAGTTCTTTGCGAGCTTTCCATGTAAACAATGAAGAGATGTAAAAGCCTATATACCTCAATAACTGCAGTTTCTGAAAAGGTAACAGTACATTTACCCTATATATTCATATACCCTATACACTCATATACAAGGCTTTGTCAAAAAGTCAATCCTGGGTTGACTTATCCACAGGTCAATGTGATTACAGTATTATAACTCTTATCAAAAAAATAAATCATCCCCTTCTCTGAGTAGAGTGGTGAAAGATAACCGTTTAGTTCATCATGAGAGAACCTAAAAGCAGCAATGAACCCTTCTACTCTCTCCATCATAGTGTCACTTCCGACAGTTTTTAATACCCAGATGGGGAAATGGCAGCAGCATCCAGGTGCAGCTAGCCGCTCTTTCTTCTCTCCACAAAATGACCCTTGACTTATTCACAGGTCATATTAAAATTCGTAACTTTGGTCCCAAAACCTGCCCTCAACATATACATGAATTTGACTTATACATGCATATATACAATAATTTTTCTTCAATATATCAAACCCCATGACAGAATAAAACCTCTCTAAATTGAATACGTAGATCTATCACAATTGACAAAGGCTTTACAGTGAGATTGCAAACGTATTCCAACAACAAATTTTAAAATATTTGCAATGCAGTTTCAAAGTTCTACGTACACATCATTGAATTCCTCTAGCGATTTTGCAGGTGTAAAAACATCTAGAAGACCAATAACCTGTAAAGGGGGAAAAAAAACATCTATGAAGAATTGCAAACATTAATCTGGCCTTTTCCAACGCAAGTGTGTACACTATTAATACAGCAGTGCCTGTTGTGTTACCACATTAATAGAACTCCTCTGTATACAAAGAAGCAAACTGACAGCAATTTCTTTAAATTAGATCAGTGTCAGATATCTTGAAATGTGATCAGTGTGAGCTATATGCAAGAAAATTCAAAGAGATGTGTTGTAAGCAGTCTCTTCATGTTTCATCTCAGGTTCATTGTTTTCAGTAGAAGCTGTTTTTCTTAATTCAAAGAATTAATACTATTGAAAAAAACAAGTGGTGCAATTATTTCAATAAACCTTTATTATGCTGAAGTCAGTAGCAGCCACTAGTGGGAACCCACTGTAAGGCAATTAAGGTGGGAAGGAAGCAGAAAATGCCATCAGATAAATTCTTTTTTTTTTTCTCGTTTTCCCATAAATCGTAAGAACAATTTTTCATGTCTCTAGTTCTTTACATTGCTTTATTCTTACCAAGGTTATTTTGCTTTAATCAAATCTGTCATTACTTTGTTATATTTTATGTTGTGATGTGTACTTCACACAAGAAAAATGGTTATGACAGTTTAAAAATCTAAGAAATGCATACTCATACCATTATCTGTGGTAAACCAGCACTGGGAGAAAACGCTGAACTCGGTCTGGAACTCTTTGCTTACATAGCACTGAGGCATGCCACAGACTTTATTGTTGTCACCCAACAAATCTTATTAAGGGTGTGCTTTCCCCTCTTGCCCACTGCCCTTCTGAGGTAGTAATAGCTACCAAAGTTCTATTTCATTGTTTTCCATTAGTGCTGAAGTATCTATATAAATAAAAATGTAATGTTCGTTTGTGGGATTACTCAAAAACCACTGGACGAATTGATAATACAGCTATCAGGCCAACGAGTGACCATCACTCATAAAGCATTGAAAAACACAGCAGAAGAGACTTAAAAAGCCAAAAAACAAAAAATACATTACAATGCATGCACAAAACCACCTATATACACAAAAATACATATATACACATATACACAAATATATACACACATACTCATATATATATATATATATATACACACACACACATACACACATACACACACACACAAAACACATATACACAGACTGGCCCACAGCAATGCGTGGCAGGAAACGGCTAGTAGAAAATATATCTTTTTAGAAAATAAATGAATTTCTATTTACAAAGTTTTGTGATGTAATTTCTTGGTCACACAAAGCATTGTTTCATGCTTATTTTGAGTCAACTCCCATCCCTACATGGGAGTTACACCACCACAAAGGACCAGGTATTACAGTTGATAAGCATGACATACCAATAGGTATGCTATTAGATCTGTGTTTGTCACAGAGGTGCAAACTGGCAGGGGTATGCACACACGTGTGTACATGCTTTCAAGTCGACTGCCAACTTATGGCAAAGGATACTCAGTGGTGGTTTTGTCAGTACAGACAACCCCCAAATTACAGACATCCGACTAATAAACAGCTCATCGTTAAGACAACAGGAAGTGAGAAAAATCTACCCCTAGGAAGGAAAATCCACTTCTGAAAGAGTTATCATGGGGGAAAGGTGTCTCCACTGAAGCTTTATCACTAATCCTTGTTTCTACTGATTTTTTCAAAATCCAATGATCATAGGGACAGAAATTGGGGTAAAATCTTCTGAACAGGGGCACAGACAGCAAAACAAACACCTTTCCCCATGATTGCATATATGAGGAAAATGAGTGAAGCATTATGGTGACTCAAAAGGAGAGGAAGCTGGTGTTTAGCAACTGAGAGAAACTTCTGTGAAGTATGTAGGGAAAGGGATGAAAGTCAATGCTTTATTATTATTATTTATTTATTTATCGTGTCATCAGCAACCATTGTATTACAATTCTAACAGAGCAAAACAAACACAGAGATTAAAAAGAAAAAGAAAAAAAAGAAAGAAAAAACCACACAGATTTTGCAAATTTGGTATTTGGTTAAATGTCCTTTGACCAGTATCTGGCCACTTGGAGTGCCTCTGGGGTTGCCGCAAGAAGGTCCTCCATTGTGCATTTGGCAGGGCTCAGGGTGCATTGCAGCAGGTGGTCAGTGGTTTGTTCTTCTCCGCACTCGCATGCCGAGGATTCCACCCTGTAGCCCCATTTCTTAAGATTGGCTCTGCATCTCGTGGTGCCAGAGCGCAATCTGTTCAGCGCCTTCCAAGTCACCCAGTCTTCTGAGTGCCCAGAGGGGAGTCTCTCATCTGGTATCACCCATGAATTGAGGTGTTGGGTTTGGGCCTGCCACTTTTGGACTCTCGCTTGCTGGGGTGTTCCAGCGAGTGTCTCTGTAGATCTAAGAAAACTATATCTTGATTTAAGTCGTTGACGTGCTGGCTGATACCCAAGCAGGGGATGAGCTGGAGATCACAACCAGACACAGTGAAGACATCTGCCCTTGCGCTATGCTACTCTGCTGCTGAGTATGCATGCCCAGTGTGGAACACATCTCACCACACTAAAACAGTAGATGTGGCTCTTAATGAGACATGCCGCATTATCACAGGGTGTCTGCGACCCACACCACTGGAGAAATTACACTGCTTAGCCGGTATTGCACCACCTGACATCCGCCGGGAAGTAGCAGCCAATAGTGAAAGGACCAAGGCAGAGACATCTCCAGCTCATCCCCTGTTTGGGTATCAGCCAGCACGTCAACGACTTAAATCAAGACATTATTATTATTATTATTATTATTATTATTATTATTATTATTATTTTCGGAAACAGGTGGTGAAGGGGAAGTTACAGTAAGAACTAATGGGTTTGGTACAATATTTGTGCCCACTGACACGAGTTTCCCTTCCTGGAAACGCTTCAGGGATTGGCAGCTGATAACTTCTGAATTCCTATCAGTCAATCCAGTTTGAATAGCACTGATCTATATGGAGAAGGTATGCTAAGAATTTTAAGTACATTTTGTAACAAAAGACCTATACTGCAATTATATACTTCTGAAAACAAAGGAATTTTTATTCTTATAAAGTACATTTAAAAATAAATAAATAAATATTGATTTGTTTCAAATGGCAAGCATTCTGTATTGACTAGAAGTATAGTCAGATACCATACTAAAGACAGATGAAATAAGGATCCAGGGGTCCTTCAGCAAGCTTTACAGGGAGAAAGTGCTATGAGGAACTGAGTCTTGTCTGTGATATCAGTCAAATACCAAAGAGAAAATAAAACATTGCTTAGAGATCATAAAAAGGAATCCATGGCTAGAATTGTTACTCTGGTTGGTATAAAGTGGAAATGCAACTCCCACCACTTCATTTCTCATAATAGAAGACTGTTGGTGAACGTGCCTTGGGAAAGCATAAATCTTAGGCTTATTGCAAATAGGAATTGTCATGATAAATTGTGGTAGTGGTAGGAATTAATTAAAATCAGTTAGATTATCAATTAAGGAGAATTTTTCTGATAAAAGAGAGCCTAAATTTATTTTAAAAATGTGACTGACTTAAGTTGGAATTTCAGCATTCATTTAATTGCAGAACTAATTTATTGATTTAATTACTAAAGAAGAGATTCTGCTAAGAAGTCATCAAATTTTACTTTTTTAACCTAGTTCTTTATTGTAAATTAAGTTCTCTTGTACTTCTTGCCTTTGCTAATTCAGCAGAGGGGACTAAGGAGTAAGCCAAATATACTCAAGTGCAATTCCAGCAAGATAAATTGTGTTAAGAGTGTTTGAATAGATTCAGTAACTCATCCTTTCCCATATCTGAACATAATGAATGATCCATATTACTGAAACCAGACACTTCTTTATATATACAAAACCAGGTCTTCGGAAAGTTGCAGAAAATTTTGAAATCCATGTGAAATAACAACTAAAAACAAAGGAGGAGTGGAATAAAATCATGGGTGGTTTAAAGTTGAATGTCAGTGTCAATATAAATGTAACTATTTTCTTCACTTCTAGCGGAAATCAATTGAAACGTGAAGACATTAACAATTTTCTATAACTTGTCTATTTCTGAATTATTTACTGTGACAGTGATCATTAATGCACACATTGTAATAAACTACCCATACAGAAATTGTTACTGAATTCTTAGTGGGAGGGAAGACAAGGTTCTACAATGCATAACATGCAACCTTTTGCCATGGCCCCTCATCTACCATCTATCTCACTAGCAGATTTTCTTCCTCTACTCTTACCTTGTCTTTGCTTTCTCCCAACACAAACCATACAATTATGATCTCAATCCAAGATCCAACTGTGCTAAAAAAAACATAACTAAGAAACTCTAATGAGAGCAAAGAACATTGCTGACAAAGTAATTGCTTTGTGAAACCATTGAAAGGCTAGCTTCCTGGAAGAATCTTAAAGTTTTTCAACATTTATAAGATTAGATATCATATGTTAAATACAGTAGCACAATGAAAATAATGATGAGTAAGTACAATTAGAGAATTCTACCAAAATTATAATAATCAATTTTTTTATCAGGAAATCTCATCTTCTCTGAAACTAGAAGGAGAAATTGATGTATTTTGAAGCACCTGCCTCAATATACAGTATATTTTAAAATGTCTAATGCATTACTCCTCCAAAGACAAGAAAGAGTTAAGTAATATAAATAAAAATATTAAGTTACAACTCAGCTAATTAGAATAGTTTAACATAAGCCTGCTCATGGCATTAAAAAGGAGTGCACAATCCAATTATTCACCACAGCAAAAACATGCTGGAAACAATTTTGATCTGGCATAAAATGCATCTAAAGGTTGAATTCCACAATCTAGATTTTAGGACCAAAAAGGCTTTCTCCTATATACTTGTCAGTCACATCTTTGACTGAGGAAGAACACAAGCAGGTGAAGAAGCCAAAACTTTGCTGCAATTCAAGTTTTGGCATTTTGCCAAAACTTTACTGTAATTCAATGGATGTTTCTTTACACCACCACTACTACCACCACCACAACAACCAGGCTTTAAGAATTCAGTGCTGATATAACTATCTGCAAAAAAGAAAAAAATCCTTACAAGTAGGTAGTATACTATCTAGAAACTAGATACAAAGCAAAGGCTGCTATAGCAGTTCAGCACAGCTTTAATTCCATTGATTTGAGAGACTTTAAAGGAAGGGCCCTTGCACACAGCCCTATATCCCAGAATATTGAAGTAGAAAATCCTACATTATCTGGGTGTAGACTCAATAACCCATTTCAAAGCAGATGTGGGATTTTCTGTCCTGATATTCTGTGATAAAGGGCTATGTGGAAGGGCCCGAAGATTATCAGATGCTTTTCACAAAATGGTAAACCTGCTCTCTCCACACCTTTTTGTTAGCATGCTTAAAGACATATTTTAGTTTTAAAAAAAAAGAATGTTTGTGCCAACATTTTATTTTAAAACTTTGAAAGAGTTATACAGTCACATTCATTTGAAAATTGCAGAACTGGTGAAGTTAGGACTATGGAAGACAAGTGAATAAATTAAATATTCTAATCAATGCATATACCATTTTTATACAGGTTTTTTTTTTTACGAAGGCAACCAAACAGAGCAGTTAGGAATAAAAGAGCAAAAGAGGAAGAACTGTTTTTGTAATACAGGGTTAGTCAAAATGCATAGGCCAATAAGCCATTCAATTGAATGGCTTATTGGCCTATGCATTTTGACTAACCCTGTACTATTATTGTGATATTACTGAAACAATCTAATGCTATGCAATATTTTGCAATTGTTCCTGGGGCTGAAGATTCTACTATTCACTCATTACTTCCAAAAGGTCTGAATCCATCTCGTCAATTCCTTGAGAAAATCCTAAAATCTGAAGATCTACAAGATTTCTCTAAAACCAATATCTGTAATTGAAAAAATACTAGAAGATATGTAACTTTCATTGCACAGGAGACAAGAAACAAAACCTAAATAGAAGGCAGAAATTCCTGAAAGAAATTATTGTTGACTATTAAGAATGTAAATTTTCACCAGCCTTTAATATGAATGAAGAACTGACATTTAGAATAACACTATGTAACAAATTTTGAAAAATTTTTTGTTCCTGGTTTGAAAATGTTGTTTCCTGTTTAATTATGTGGTACTTACTTTTAAAGTAGTTGTTATAGTCTAGAAACCTCGTTTGTGCGACTGCCACAAGCTATGTTGAAGAACTGGTTGAGACTCTAAGAGATATTCATTATAAAACTTTAGCAACATGTGCTGCAAGTTTTTACTGTTTAATAATTTTTTCTATGTTTCTATGACTCAATTAGGAAATGACATTTATAACCCAGGAACAAAAATCGTATTACCTAGCAGAATTCATTACTTCCCCTGATTCTTTGTATCTTTCGGTACTAAAATTTAGTACAATCACCACCTATCCTTTAGCATAGTTTGGGATTCTATCCCCTGTAAACCTGAGTTAACAAAATGTAAACAAACTTACATTTTCATGCTTCATATGCTTAAGCAAACGTAGTTCACGATAAGTCCTTTTGGCATGTATGATGGACTGAAATGGTCTGGACAATTTCTTCACAGCCACACGCAAGCCAGTTTTCGTATCAAAGGCGGAGCTGCAAAAGAATAGTATAAACCATTCAGTATTTAGAATGCATATCAGAACTGAAATGTGATTTCTCTGTGAAAATTAACAGGTATCTTTGTCATTCAAAGAATATAATTTTGAATCTCTGTTTAGGGAAAAATAAGCTACTGAATGAAGGAGCTAACCCAATGTTCAGAAACTAGATTTAAATAAATCATTAGAAAAGTGTTAAGTATATATTGATAAATTTTATGAGCATAACTGGATTTACATATGAAGTATGGCATATTTTGCAATAATGTAGTGACTCACAACAAGAGATAGACCAATAACTTTCTGCAACTTCCTTGAACATTTCAGCCCCAACATTCATGTATTGCAACATTTCAGCAGCAAGAACATTTACATCCTGATCTGAGCATGTGGAAACACATAAGGCATACCTCTCACCAAGCCATTTGTAGAAATATATATCCTAGAAGCTGTTGGGCTGGGTTATGTACTAAGAGATGTTTTAATAGCTCTTGCATTGTAACTCTTCAATAACTTGGAAGGCATATGGTAGAGCGGTTATTATGAAAAGTATGAATGTACATGTTCCATAATTGACTATGGCTTCTAATCTGATTGGCTTTGTCATAGAAAACTGTAGACTCCTCATCCCAATAATATTAGCACTAATGAGCATTATGGTGACTCTCGTGGAAATCCATCCAACAAGGTCAATAATTAAATATGCACACATTTTTTCTAGAATGGTATTATTTTTGTATGTAAAAAGAAAGAAATCATATCTTTGCCAAAAGAAAAGAAAAGAAAAAGGATGACTGCATTGGTTCCACTGTTGATAAAATAAATTATCAGAAGCTGCTTCCAATTTAAACCAATCCACTGACATATGTGACGTAAGAGGAAGAACTGTAACTAGAAATAATTTAAAGCAGATTGGTTCAACCCATGGACCACATTCATAATCTAGGATGGTTATGAATGAGGCCCAACACAAAATTGTAAATTTACTGAAAACATTTTTTTGTGATTATTTTTGTAACTTGATCATGTGGTTCTTGAGCACAAACTTTATAGACAACAGTTGAACGGAATGGAAGAATCGATGTATGTTACAACCACAAATATAAGAGTATTAGTCACAATTTGCATTATAACTGCAAATTGTTTAGCCAGAATAAACAAAAAATTGTTAAGATTAATGAAATAAAGAGCAAGACAACTCTGTTGCAATGTTGCAGAAAATAAATTGTGAAAAATAATTCTAATGTGCATTGTGTACTAAGCATAGCGCAGTCACACAGCAAACTCCCTATTTATAAACATCAGTTTTATTGAGGTGTGCAGCCCAAGAAAATTCTTATTCCAGTGTGGCCCAGGGAAATCAAAAAATGGGACAACCTTGAATAAAAGCATAAAGCCTCTCTACAAGTGTCTCCTATCAAATTTCTAAAATTTAGTTCCACTGATAAAAAGGCCACTGAACACTATAATTTTTCATTACTCAAATAATAATAATTAAGCCTCTCTCAACTCCACTGGAACCTGCTATCACTCCAGAAGAAATCCAAAATTGTTGGATTCCAGCCTAACAATTTTATTAGGCTTGCATGAATACAATTCGCAAAAAACACACCTGTCATCCTTATACACTTTAAAACAAGTGCTGCACAATGTTTCAGAATGGAACCCAAATTTTTGGGAGATTTACTAAATTACAAAGAGGAATATTACCTCACACTTGAAAACAAATACATTTTATATACCCCTAGGTCAGTGGTTCTCAATCCTAACAGCTGTTAAACTGGCTGGGATTTCAGGGAGTTGTAGTCCAAAACACTTGGGGACCCACAGGTTGAGAACAACTGCCCTAGGCCCTAAAAATTCAAAATAATCTAAATTAAGTTTGAATGGAAAGTAAATACAAGTCATTGCAGCGAGCTATACCACATAGAGGAACAAGTTGGGTTTCTTTTTACTTTGTTGCTGAAATGAATTCCAGAACTGTTTAATCAGATTGGGTAGCATTTAGTTCCCTTTTATCCAAAAGTAAGTATCTAATCATTCTATGTTTTAATATAGAACTGAGAAGATGCATTTTCTCTCTATCTATCCAAGAAAAACTGCAATGTTCAGGCTAGATATTACTCTGTTCTCCACAAAATATACTTTATATAGTGATTTCAACCGTCTTCCAGAACCAAACAAGGAAAGTGGGATGTGTGAAGTTTATTTTTCCAGAACAACAGACAAACTGTTTCTGCAAGGTACAAGTAAAAGGATAATTCAATATTACATGAATGGATTTCCACTTTTACAAACTGAACTTCCTTTTTATCAACTCTGTTTAACTAAATTACAGTTACACTTCCAAGATATCCATAAAAGTTATTCAATGAGCAAGTAACAAAAGAAATCAACACATTAGTTAAATGTGGAATCCAAACATATAGGATTTCTATTTAACTGTCAAGCTAATATTATTTTGCAAGAAAAACTTAATATGCAATAGGGAAACCCGATTTAAATGAATTTTGCCTCTTAAGAGATTTAAATGCATTAAGACAGAGATTTGAATAAAAAGGTGCTTTAAATAGTTCAGATCACAAAGTTGGATATCTGAAAGAACTGAGATACATAATGACGTGATGCTGTGTATACAGTGGGACTTTTGTTCGGGGCTGCAGTCAGCTTGAAATTGGAATCTTAAAGAACAGTTTAAATAGGACTGTTGAGTTTAAGAAAAGGAAACTATTTTTTCCCCTCTTTGCTCCTACCTGAGGCCCTCCTCTGCTATATTGTGTAATCCCGGAGTAAGGTCCCAGTGCCACTTTTATACATCAGCATTTTATAACTGAAGTGTTTCTGGAAATTGGAAAAGGGATGCTTCTTTTACCCAAGAGCATCTCTGTACAGTGCATACATGTGTGCAGTATTTTATTTTGGTTACAGAGCACAGGGTATCATCTTTTTAATTCAAGACGAAGATAATCATACAGCAAACCTATTATGAGAATGAATATATGGAATAGCAAAGGAAAAATAAGAGAAAATCCCTGTCCAAATTGTGAAAGCAGGGCATGAAATGGCTTGTTAATATTTTGCAGTCGCATAACTAGAATTAGAGGACCTAAAGATGGTGTTGCACATGCTCAATGTTGGACTTCTATAATGTGTTTTACATTGAGCTACCTCTGTACCAAGTTCAGAAACTCCAATTAGTTCAATACATGGCAACCAGAATAACTACAGGAACATCTAGGAATGAGCATATCACACCCATACTAGTTACTCTACTGGTTGCCAATTAGTTTCTGGGCAAAGTACAAAGTGTTGGTTTTGACCTTTAAAGTCCTACATAGTTTGTGTCCAGGTTGCCTACAGGATTGCCTTCTCCCATGCAATATACTTTGGACACTGAGGTCCTCTGGGGGATGGCTACTCCAGTCAGCCAGAACCCAATTGGCAAAAAATCACCCAGAGGATCTTTTCATCAGCTGCTCCAAGACTGTGGGATGACCTGCTGGAAGAGATTCTGACAGTTAATTCAGATGTCAGAATTCAAAACTCTACTGAAGACCTATTTCTTCCAGCTGTCCTACCTAGTTAATTTTAACTGCATTTTATCAGTGAATTCTAGCCTGCATTTTAACTGTTATTTGTATTTTAATAGTCTTGTGCTTTTATCTCTCTGTTTTGACCCTGTTGAACCCTGCCTCGAGCTGGGAGGAGAGGTGGGTAATTATTATTATTATTATTATTATTATTATTACAATTATTATTACAGAGTAATTGTACATGCCTACTTGAGAATCAGGCTACAATCGTATGTGGATTTACCCAGGTGTAAACCCCATTTAACTCAATGGAGATTATATCTAAATAGATATATAGAAGATCACACTGTCAAGAATCTTCTCCCAAAACTCAAATTGTTAGTAGGCTCTCTCACTGCTAAATCAAGAAATATCATCACCTTATTCTATGGAAATCTATAACATAATTTAATAGGCAATAAGTGAAATGCTGCTGTCTACAAAAAAGTCAAAGAATGCTAACAGTCTTGTTTAATATAGGAGATATAATATCTAAATTTTAAAAATATCAGGCCTACATGGCTACAGAAGAATAAATGAAACATGAACCTTTGTTTTTGACATTAAACAATATATGTGTGATGTTTTGCAAAGCTTTAACATAGACTTCTGACCAACCAATCAGACTACACAATTTATAGAAATACACCAAACACATTTTGTTCCCTAGGAATTTGACTACCTTCAACTTGCAATAATTAAATAACATTTTGCACTTATACATACTAATACTTTTAGAAATATTTGTATTTGCATATATTGTTAGAAGAATGTGCATATAGAACAATCCATTAAAAAAAAACTAACTCAAATGGACAATGATTTAGTCAAACTGTGTTTAGCTTGATCAGTGTTCATGCAGATTTATGCCAAATCTTTAAAAAATTGAAAAAATGGTATTTGGAAATTATTCTGATGTCCTCTCCTCAGAAACAGTGTGGGAAGAGCTGTGAAATCACTTCACCAGCAATCTGTGGTACTGTTTGCATCGCTGCAAAACATAAGCGGTTTGCCAGGGTGATGTCACCTGAATGTTTCAGTGCTGTTTGCTAATTTCTAGACTACAGCTTCTAGAAGGTACCCAAGATTATACTGAAAATATACAAGAACATCTCCTGATCTACCCTTTGTGTGTGACAATGCCACTTAAACATGAAGTCATCTTGTGCTCTGTGACTAATACAAGTTCCTTTTTTAAGCTGAAGATTTACCAGGTGTACTATACCTCCTTATGTAATCGATGTTTTATTTACCGTACTTTCAATCCAGCATCACATAACCACCATATTATATGCACAGAACATTCTTAGCATAGCATCACAGAGGACGGTCTGTATACATACTAACATTTAAAATACTAGTGCCATTAGGGTTTGTTTTTGGTTTTTTTTTTTGTATATTTAAGCTTTTCTTCTTCCTCCAGAAACTACCACTCTACCAAAAGCAGTAATAATACCAAATAGCTATGGGTGATGCTTGTTGCATTACCAGCAGCTGCCTCACAAGTTCCTTTTCTACTAGATTATGAAACCTCACATCAGCTAGTTACTCAATCTCTCCAGTACACACCCTCGTTGGTTTTAAGGAAAAGGCTGTATTGCTCTCAATGCAACAAGCTAGTTCAAACAGTTTGTGCTATAATGCAGTGATTCCCAACTTTTCACCCTCCAGGTGTATTAGACCTCAATTCCCAGAATTCCTGACAGTTGGCCAAAGCTAGTTAGGACTTCTGGAGGGCCTGGAGAACCAAAGGTTCAGAACTATTGATAATAATGCATCCCTTAGGATGAACAGCTACATTCAAGATCCTAGGCTAGTGATCCTAGGCTAGTTACTTTCAGCCTAATTTACTCTGAACTTTTTCCAGTGTGTGCATGTGTACAGGCAGGAGATTATGTACATCACAGACTAAGGATGAACCTACAAAGTTGAATTAATGCGTCTGACACTGCTTAACTGTTGGATTAATGCAATGTGATCATGGGGGCTGAAATTTTACAAGGTCTTTAGCCTTCTCTGCCAAAGAGTGCTGGTGCATCACCAAACTACAGATCCCAGTATTCCATATTATTGAGCAAAGGAAATTAAAGCTGTGTCAAACTTCATTAATTCTGAAGTGTAGATGCAATGTAAGATAAACATAATAAGGCTGGCCTCAATGCCTTCTGTCACGAAGACATGGAAACTTTAGTATGAGCAATATCATGCAGTAAGAGAAAGCAACAAAATTTGACCCCAATTAGCCAAAATGTTTGGAACCAAGAGTGATTGAAATTTTGGAGGATTCTGGAATTCAAAATAAGGGAAACTCAATATACATTGGGCTGGCAAAAGAACAAGAATGAAAGTCGATATAATGCCGGAGTAGCTTCTAAAATGCCAAGCCTCTTTATACCCCTTGCAATCTCAAAAAAAAAACCAACCTTGAACAATTATGAAACAACTCCTTTTTGCCAAAGGCTGCCTCCTCAGCACCAAAAGCTAGTGGGGTGCATGCAAAGACAGAACCGAAGGGGTCAAGGAGGTTTGCAGGAGAGACGCGCGAACTGCAGCAGATACTGTGACAGTGCACAATGCACCTGCGTAGAGGCGGCATCGCCAGCCAGCCAGCTTTTGCACAGGAGAGGAGCTGAATGCTGTTTGACACCAATTTAGCTGCCTTGGCTCAATGCTATGGAATGCACGATTTTGCAGATATGGCTGGACCCCCAGGATTCGACAGCATTGAGCCATGGTTAAACTGGTATCAAACTGTGCTGATTCTGCAGCGTAGATGTACTCTCAGTCAGGATGTTGAATTAATGCACTTTGTCAGTGCTTTAACTGCCATGGCTCAGTGCTATGGAATCCTATTTATTTACTTATTTATGACATTTACATGCCACCCTCCTCACCCCAAAGGGGACTCAGAGCAGCTTACAAGTTATATGTACATACAATGTATTACATCATTAGCACAGCACAATATTAGTATTACATGTTACTATATTGTATTATACCACTATGCTGTAATATTACATGTAATATGGAATATAAAATTATTATATTGTATTATTAGTATTATATTACATTGTAATATTATCAATAATATATGTATATACAATATATAATATTAGCACAGCACAATATTAGTATTATATATTACTATACTGTACTATACCACCATACTGCAGTATTACATGTAATATGAAATATAAATTATTACACTGTATTATTAGTATTATTTTGTATTACATTATAATATTATCAATAACATATGTCTATACAATATATTATATTATTGGCACAGCACAATATAGTATTAAATATTACAATATTGTACTGTATTTCTAAACTGTAATATTATTAGTAATATAAAGTATATGATAATTGGGTTGTTGTAGGTTTTTCGGGCTATATGGCCATGTTCCAGAAGCATTCTCTCCTGATGTTTTGCCTGCATCTGTATTTTGATTTTGTAAACTGATTTAATGTATTTTCAAAGGCTTTCATGGCCGGAATCACTGGGTTGTTGTAGGTATTTCGGGCTATGTCGCCATGTTCTAGAAGCATTCTCTCCTGACGTTTTGCCTGCATCTATGGCAAGCATCCTCACAGGTTGTTATTGTTATTTTGCCTGTGCTACTTGTAATTTTTACATTGTTATGTATGCGTATGTTTTATGTTAATATGATGTTATTGTTATTGTTTGCATTTTCGGTTTGTGTTTTGGTTTTTTTTTCTTTATTGTAATTGTTGTTTGGGCTTGGCCTCATGTAAGCCGCTCCGAGTCCCCATCGGGGAGATGGTGGCGAGGTATAAGTAAAGATAATTATTATTATTATTATTATTGTGAAATCTGACCTCACTACCTCTGAGGATGCTTGCCATAGATGCAGGCAAAACGTCAGGAGAGAATGCTTCTAGAACATGGCCATATAGCCCGAAAAACCTACAACAATCCAGTGATTATTATTATTTTAATGAAATAAATTACGCCAATGGCCAGAGGTCTGGAGGAGCCCAGCAGCAGCCACCAGTACTCGGGAGACTCTCCAAGCCCCCATAACCCTAAATATTATTATTATTATTATTAAACTTTATTTGTACCCCGCTAGCATATCCCGAAGGACTCGATGCGGCTTACAAAGGCCAAGGCCTCAACACACAATATAACAATACAAAACCTAAAGCAAATAATCCCAGCCATGAAAGACTTGGCCAATATATGATTTTTATATTGTATTATTACGAATATATTGTAATCCTAGGAGCCTTCAGCCATCTCTGCCAAAGAGATGCTAACTCATCGAATTAGAACTCCCAATACTCCACAGCACTGAGACAGGGCAACTGCAGGGGTGTCAAACTGCAGATGCGGCCAAGGCGGTCTGCCTTGAACGTGTGACCCTGAGGCTCTGTTAAGGAGCTCCCTCCCTTTTCGACGAAGGGTTGCCACTCACCAGACCGAGCCGTAGGCCCCGGAGCCCACCGGCGAGAGGTTCTGGTACCGCTCGGGGACCTCCCAGATGGTCTTGTTCAGCTCCTGCCGGTAGAACTTGGGCCGCTCGTGGGTCATCGCGACCCCGGGCCCGCCCCGCCCAGCGCGGCCTGGAGGGAGGGAGACCCTCGCACGGGACCCTTGGCTCCGCCCCCTTCAGAGGGGAGGGGGGAAAGGGGAGGGGTCTCTCCGTCACTCACTCACTCACACACACACACACTCTCTCTCTCTGTGCTGCGCGCGCGCCCAACCGCCGCCTCAGCTGGCCCGGACGCCTCGTGCCGCTGCAGGGGAAACACGGGGCGCCTCTTTCCTTGGGAACTGCTTTTAGGGACCCCCTCACCCCACCCCCTGCAAAAAG
This sequence comes from Anolis sagrei, assembly GCF_037176765.1. NCBI lineage: Eukaryota > Metazoa > Chordata > Lepidosauria > Squamata > Anolidae > Anolis > Anolis sagrei. The sequence continues at coordinate 186,309,001 of NC_090024.1, read as the reverse complement.
CCTTCCCCCCTCAGCGTAAGGAGGCTTGCGGTCGCCCTGGAAGAAGCCCGCTTCAGCCCCGCAACGACGAGGACTCGCCCGCGCCTGACTTCTCCCGACCTCCCCTTCTTCCTTAGATGCCAGAACCAATCGATCGCGGAGGTCTCGCGAGACTTCCGGGAGATGGATGGAAAAAAAAAAACTCCCAGCGAGATGCCCCAATATGGAACCTAGCTGGAGCGCTCTGGAATCCGCGGAGCAGCGGGAAGGTCTCGCGAGAGCCTGAAGGCAGCGAGAAGAAAAGGCGAAAGAAGGCGGAGCTTGAGAACAGGAAGGATGAGATTTTGTGACAGCTCCAGCTGGTCTGTCTCTCTCTCTCTCTCTCTCTACACCAGTGTTTCTCTACCTTTCTAGTCCAGGACCCCTTTAATACAGTTCCTCCTGTTGTGGTGACTCCCAATCACAAAATTATTTTGGTTGCTATTTATTTACTTACTAGCCGTCCCCTGCCACACGTTGCTGTGGCCCACATGGGGGTTGTGTGTGGGAGGTTTGGCCCAATTCTATCGTTGGTGGGGTTCAGAATGCTCTGTGATTGTAGGTGAACTATAAATCCCAGCAACTACAACTCCCAAATGTCAAGATTCTATTTCCCCCAAACTCCACCAGTGTTCACATCTGGGCATATTGAGTATTCATGTAGAGTTTGGTCCAGATCCATCATTGCTTGTGTCCACGGTGATCTCTGGATGTAGGTGAACTACAACTCCAAAAGTAGGAGCCCCCGGTGGCGCAGTGGGTTAAACCCCTATGCCGGCAGGACTGAAGACCGACAGGTCGCAGGTTCGAATCCAGGGAGAGGCGGTTGAGCTCCCTCTATCAGCTCCAGCTCCTCATGCAGGGACATGAGAGAAGCCTCCCACAAGGATGATAAAAACATCAAATCATCCAGGCGTCCCCTGGGCAACGTCCTTGCAGACAGCCAATTCTCTCACAAGAGAAGCAACTTGCTCCTGACACGACAAAAAAAAAAAACAACAACAACAAAAAAACAAAACTCCAAAACCAAAGGACACTGCCCACCAAACCCTTCCAATATTTTCTGTTGGTCATGGAGTTCTGTGTGCCAAGTTTGGTTCAATTCCATCGTTAATGTAGTTCAGAATGCTCTTTGATTATAGGTTAACTATAAATCCCAGCAACTACAACTCCCAAATGACAAAATAATATTTTTTTGAGTGATGGCCACTCCTTGTATAGTGAGACGTTTTGTTGCCAAATTTGGTGTGATTTCGTTCACTGGTTCTTTTGTTTTTAAGGTACTCATTATGCACAGAGCATTTATATATATATAGATTTCCAGTATTTCTACCCCATCCTTCTCAACCCCTGAAGGGGGACTCAGGATGACTTAAATTTGGCACAATGTGATGCCATTAAATATAACAAAGCAATATAACAACAATTAAAACATAAATAGAACATTAAATAAAACAATAAAAACAGTATTAACCACCGTATCACCATTCCAGTCAAATTCCATATCCAAAGTTGGATGGGGTTACACTCCCCCTGAAGGCACAGGTTCGGAGCTTGGGAGTGGTTCTGGATTCATTGCTGAGCCTGGAACCCCAGGTTTTGGCGGTGGCCACGTCAACTTTTGCATAGTCAAAGCTTGTGCGCCAGCTACACCCGTACCTTGGGAAGTCTGAACTGGCTATGGTCGTCCACGCTCTGGTCACATCCCGAATAGATTACTGCAACGCACTCTACATGGGGATGTCTTTGAAGACGGTTCGGAAACCACGACTTCAATTTCTTGCTAAAACACAGGAGGGATGAAGCCGATCTACCTCGTTGTGAAGCGAGTTCCACAGGCAGAGGGCTACAGCCGAGGAGGCCCTGTCTCTCATTCCTGCCAGACGTATTTGTAATGCTGGCGGGAGCGAGAGCAGGGTCTCCCCGGATGATCTTAAACTGCAAAGCAGGACATAGAGGGAGATGCGTTCAGACAAGTAAGTTGGGCCAAAACTGCATAGAGCTTAATAGGTCAAAACCAGCACTTTGAATTGAGTTTGGAAGTGTATCGGCAGCCAATGGAGCTGGCACAACAAGGGGGTGGTGTGCTCCCTGTATGTCGCTCCAGTTAGTAATCTGGCTGCAGCCCGGTGGACTAGTTGAAGTTTCCGAACAGGCTTCAAAGGCAGCCCCGTGTAGAATGTGTTGCAGTAATCAGTTCGGGATGTAACAAGAGCGTGGACAACTATTGCCAGATCAGACTTCCCAAAGTACGGGCGCAGCTGGCACACAAGCTTTAACTGTGCAAAAGCTCCCCTGGCCACCGCTGAAACCTGGGGTTCCAGGCTCAGCAATGAATCCAGGATCACTCCCAAGCTGCGAACCTGCGTCTTCAGGGGGAGTGTAACCCCATCCAACACAGGATGTAACCCTATGCCCTGTTCGGCCTTTTGACTGACCTCTGTCTTGTCAGGATTCAATTTCAATTTGTTAGCCCTCATCCAGTCCAACACAGTGGCCAAGCACTGGTTCAGTAGCTGAACAGCCTCCTTAGTAACGGGGTGGGAAGGAGTGACAGATTTGGACGTCATCTGCTACTTCATAACTGTAATGTTGCTACTGTTATGAATCGTCGTGTAAATATCTGATATGTAGGATGTATTTTCATTCACTGGACCAAATCTGGCACAAATACCCAATATGCCCAAATTTGAATACTGGTGGGGCTTGGAGGGGGGGGGGGGGGGGTTGATTTTTGCCATTTGGGAATAGTAATTGCTGGGATTTTAGTTCATCTACCAAAAAGCATTCTGAACTCCACCAACGATGGAATTGAACCAAACTTGAAACACAGAACTCGCATGACCAACAGAAAATACTGGAAGGGCTTGGTCGGCATTGACCTTGAGTTTAGGAGTTGTAGTTCAGCTACATCCAGAGAGCACTGTGGACTCAAACGTTGATAGATCTGGACCAAACTTGGTACAAATACTCAATATGCCCAAATGTGAATACTAGTGGAGTTTAGGTAAAATAGACCTTGACATTTTGGAGTTGTAGTTGCTGGGATTTATAGTTTACCTACAATCAAAGAGCATTCTGAACCCCCCCCCCCCCACATGGTCTTTCGCAGCCCCTCCAATACCCCCTCGTGATCCCCCCCAGGGGCCCCGATCCCCAGGTTGAGAAACGCTGCTCTACACTGTAGAACAGGGATGGACAAACTTTGACCTTCCTGGTGTTTAGGACTTCAACTCCCACAATTGCTTTTTTTTAATTAAATTTACATATATTAACACATTACAGTGTAAACAGAACACAAAACAATTACAAAACAATTACAAACACATAATCCCACAACCAAGGCCTGAACAAGTATAATTTCCTTTGCCACTAATTTATGAGTCAACCAGTAAACAGATGTCATATCCAAAATTCCTGACCAACAAGGTTGTAGGCTGTTAAGAATTGTGGGAGTTGAAGTCCAAAACACCTGGAGGGCCAAAGTTTGCCCATGCCTGCTATAGGAATGCGGTTTGACACCACTTTTACCTGCCCTGGCTCAATGGCACAGAATCCTGGAAGTTGTACTTTGGCAAGGCATACACACTCTTTGGCAGAGGAGGCTAAAGCTCTTGTCAAACTACAGCTCCCTGGACCCCACAGCAGTTGAAGTGGTGCCAAACTGCAATTCATTCTACAGTGTAGAAGGTGCACCCTGGGAAATCCAAGATTACATTTGTGGCTTTCCTGCCAATTCTTCAACTAGATGGTGCAACTTTCTCTCGCAGTCCTTGTGTTTATGCTAATCTCATGGGATATTATTTTTACACCTAAGAATTATGCATCTGGTATAGTCTGGCAATTTTTTTGTTGCTGTCACTCAACCAAGATGCTTTTATAAAAACAGCTTTTAAACATGAATTTTAATGTCCTTTGTTTAATCTGGGTTGTGTTTTTTTGCATTTTAATACACATTTTATAGAAATAAATTTTAATATGTATCTTTTTATAGATATACATTTTATTTTTTATTTTTTAAATATTTTTATTACTTTATCATAATTATTACATTTATTATACATTTGTTTATAGCAGTTACATATTATTCAACACCCTCTTTAACATATAATCTTTTTCTTCTGCTTAAGCATTTTCCCCCTTTTTTCCCCCCACCACTGTGCTCCCCTCCCCCCATTTCAAGCCACAACTTTTACATATCATCTGTCCAAAATCTCATTTCTTCTTGTGGCGGTAACCTTCCTTGTTTTTTAAACCATTTACAACAAATTTACCCCATACAACATCAAAATCACTTTGTTTCCATATACTTTTTTAACTTTTAATATACATGTCAGCTTATTATTTATTGCCAATTTCCATGCTTCCTTGTACCACTCCTCTATTTGTATATTTATTTCTTTTTTCCAGTTCCTTGCTATGAGCAGTCTTGCTATTGTTAATAAGTTTATCACTTCTTTATCCTCCTTGTTCAATTGTTTGTTGTTATATAGTGATAATAAGGCTATACTAGGACTTTTCTCAATTTTCATATTCATTATATCTTCTATTTCTCTAAATACTTTCTCCCAAAAATTATTTACATATTTACATTGCCACCACATATGTATGTATGTTCCTGGTTTTTGACACCCGCTCCAACAATTTTTTGAATTATTTTTATTTATATATGCTATTCTTACTGATGTTAGATACCACTTCCATATTAGCTTATAATAATTTTCTTTAACCCGTATTGATAAGTTTTTTAAATGTCTTTGTCCCCATAATTGTTGCCACTCTGTTTCGTTTATTTTTATCCCTAAATCTTCTTCCCAAACCTCTTTAAGGATGTTATTATTTGTATTTCCTTCCTTTATTTCAATTATTATCTTATATATTTTACTAGTTATTCCTCTCAAATTTTCATGCTCTTTTACAACCCTTCCCTTCTGTATTATTTGTTCAAATTGGTTAAGGGTTAGGGTTAGAGATACATTTTAATATGTGTATTTGTGGTATTTTTATAATGTTTATGTGTCTTAATTATTCTGTAACCTACCTCGAGGAGAGGGGGGTAAGAAATAAAATTATCATTATCATTATTTGCTGTTTTTCATCTTTTTATGAGATCCATGTTGCCAGTACATTGGACCTATCATCATCATCATCGTCATCTCTGTTGGAAATGCAACAATGTTTAGCACTGAAGAATGAAGAATGCCTCACTGTGGGCAGTAATAATAGGGTTAGATAGTTTGAGTGACTGGAGGAGTCCTCCCTCTTTTGCATAACTATTTGAACCCCTAACCGATACTCTTAGGCCCCTTCCACATAGCTGAATAAAATTCCACATTATCTGCTTTGAACTGGCAGTGTGGACTCAGATAACCCAGTTCAAAGCAGATGTTGTGGGTTACTCTGCCTTGATATTCTGTGTTGAAGCACCCTAAGTTTCTCCGCCTCTTCTTTCCATGAGTCCTCTCTCAACCTTCCAAGGTGTATCTAGGTTAAATTAGATTCACTGAGTAACCTTCCTGTCTTAGAATGGCGTTCTTACAATAAAGCTTACATTTCCTTTTTCCAAACAATTGGTGTGTTTGCTCCTTAAATCCAGATCACTAATCATTTAACCACAGAACGCACTCTAACAATTTATTCCCTAGTTTTCTCTCTTGATCAAGGCCCAAAGCAACGTCTGGGGTTTGCTTTTAGGAACCATGGATATCATACATTGGTATATATTTGTACCTGTGTCAATTCTTGAAAATTGCCAGAACAGGTGGCATCTAGTGTTTATTTCTATTTTCAAATGAAAACCATATATTCACTAAAATAATGCTTTATTTCAGTAGCATACATAAAGTTCAAATTCATGCACAATATATGAACAACTCAATAGCTGAAGTTCATATAACATCCTATAGATCAGTGGTTCTCAATCTGTGGGTCCCCAGATGTTTTGGCCTTCAACTCCCAGAAATCCTAAAAGCTGGTAAACTGGCTGGGATTTCGGGGAGTTGTAGGCCAAAACACCTGGGGACCCACAGGTTGAGAACCACTGCTCTATGCAGTGGTAAGCTGGTGGTCAACTAGTACTAGGAAATGTAGATCCAGCACTGAAAACAACAGAGCAAAACAACAGAAGGGAAACAATCAGGCACATCTAATCACCTCTCAACAAAAGTTTGCCCCAGGCACTGCCGGGCCATCAAATGCTAATCAAGGTGGTCAGTTGAAACATTCACACCTAGCTCCAACAGACAAGAGTTCTTTGCCCCACCCTGGTCATTCCACAGATATATAAACCCTTTTTCCTACTTCCAACAGACCTCACTACCTCTGAGGATGCTTGCCATAGATGCTGGTGAAACGTCAGGAGAAAATGCCTCTAGACCATGGCCATATATTCCAAAAAAACCTACAACAACCCTTTCTCTTCGTAATATTTTACTTTGATTCGCCTTTCAAGAACTCTGACTTTGCCTTTTGTTTCAAGTAAACTTATCTGGTTAACTTTATTCCTGTCTCAAGAGTCTTTATTTTTAAAGAACTGAAGTACATCAGAGGGTATACCGATAGCCACCGGGCATAGCCAGCTATATAGTTTTCCTTTCATCCCGGCGTGCCATCACGTGGTCTTTAGCCTTCTCTGCTGATGCCTCTCTAAACTACACATCCCAGGGCTCCATAGCCGTCCACAGAGGTAGCTAAAGTGGTGTCAAACTGTGCAAACGCTACAGTGTGGAGGTATGCAGGGCTAGTTCAGTTTGCTCCGAACCCCTGCGCCTCCTGCTGTCTCGGGGCGCTCACAACCGGGACTAATGCATGGAAGCCGGGCCCACTTCCTCGTAGGCGTCCAGCCCCAAATGGCTTCCAAACTCTCCCGCAGGCAGAACCGGCCAGGCGGCGAGGACGTCACAATCCCAGCGGCGGCGGCACCTGACGTGGCCCCAGTTTTGACCTTTCCCGGCCTCCCCGTCCCCACCAAACCCCGGCTTCTCCTCGAGCGGGGAGAGCCGTCGGGGCCGAGGCAGACCGCGCATGCGCTCCGCCCATGGGCCAAGGGGAGTCGGGGGAGGCGCCCGACGCGTGGATCCACCTCCTGGCATTCATGCAGAGCAGGGGGCGGTGCGCCAGCCGCTCGGAAGAGCCATGGAGGGGGCCCCTCCTCCTCCCCCCTAGCAGCCCCAGCTCGGAAGGAAGTGACAGCAACCGCGGCGAGGAGATCTGGTGGCGCGCGCAGCGGCGCGCGAAGATCCCAGCCGTGCGCACGCGCCGGCCCGCCCGCCCTCTCCTTGCGCAGGCGCAAGGGGCCTCTTTAGAGCGCACGCGCGAAGGGGGGACCGGGGGACCTCCATCACTGGCCGCCATGGAGCGGAAAGGTGAGTCTGGGCGAGCTTCTCCGGGTGGCGAGGCGCCCCTCTTCCTCCACCCCCCCCCCCCAATGCTGGGCCTTCGCCCTCTTTGGCTCTGCTTTTCGTGGCCCTCGGGCCAGTAGCCGCAGGAACGGGTTTTCCGTTTTCTCCTCCGTGCCTTTTCCTTCAGAGCTCTCCCTGGGAGTTAACAGTTTTAGGCCTGCCTTTCGGGCACCTGAGGCTTGGCGCAGATCCTCGAGAGGGTGGCATAACAGCATGCTTCCACGTAGGCTATTATTACTTATCCTTTTATCTGAAACGCAGGGGACCAGAAGGGTTTGGAATGTATTGTTTTGTTTTTATTTTATTTGTGGATTTTGAGATACTTGCATTTCTATATATACATAATAAGTTCGGCCAGATTTTGATTTCATTTATTTATTTGTTTGTTGGATTGGACTGGATGGGTTTTGGAATACCTATATTTGTGTATACATACAGAATGAACCGTCTCAGAGGTTAAGACAGTGTGGGGAGGCCCTGCTCTCAATCCCACCCCCTCGCAAGTGTGGCTGGTGGAGACGAGAGACAGGACCTTCTCAGTGGTGGCCCCTCATCTGTGGAACTCCCTGGTGATAGTATGATAGCTGGGTCCGGAAGCTCCGAGCGTTACGCACATTCCGCAACAGCGGTTGTGAATACGGGAAGGGGAGAGCGGCACACTGAGGGGGGGGGGAATATACTTCAATTTGGTGGAAGGATAGAAAGGAGGAATAAAGTTTAGGGTAAGGTTTAGGGTTTGGGGTAGGGTAAGGGTTAGGATTAGCCTTAGAGGTTAGGTTTAAGGTTTTGGTTAGGATTAGTATTAGGGTTTAGGTAAGGGTAAGGGTTTTACCATTAAAGAATTCCTATATTCCTTTTATAATATCTGTATTCCATTCTGTGTTGTGCAAACAGTATTCCCAAAGGAGCGAAGCGGAAAGAGCGTAAGGCTCAGAGCTTCCGGACTCAGCTTTCATACTATTACCAACTCCCTTCCCAGTGAAATCAGGCCTGTTCTTTAGGGGAAAAAACAACTTAAAAACATGGTTGTGGGACCAAGTATTCAAGCAGTAGATGCAGCAGCAAGAGTGAGAGTGATTTTATGTGGCTGACAATGGACTGACCTTGGATTATGATTTTGAATTTGGGCAATTTTTAAATTGATGTTTTAATAATTAATTTATTAACAATTTGAAATATTGGCTTTTACCTATAAAGTCCTAAGTTGTTCTGGCCCAGGTTACTGTCCGAATGTTTCTCCCTCCATAAACCATCTCGGAGGTTAAGATTGTCTGGGGAGGTAGTGCTTTTGATCCCACCCCCTTCGCAGGTGTGACTGGTGGGGGCGGGAGACAGGGCCTTCATGGTGATAGCCACTCGGCTGTGGAACTCCCTCCCCAGAGAAATTAGATCAGCCCCCTCCCTCCTGACCTTCAGGAAGAAAGTTAAATCCTGGTTATGGGACCAAGCATTTGCACAGTGATTCCTAGTGCAACAATAAAAGTTTCAGTGCAGTAATGACAATTGGAGTGGCTCCTGGTATATGTTTTTTAATGGTGTGATTTTAAGTAATTATTTAATTGATATGTTTTTAATGATGTGATTTTAAATTAGATGTTTTATTTCTGTATGTATTCAAGACATTGAATTGTGCCTTTGTTGTAAGCTGTCCTGGGTCCCCTTCCGGGTGAGAAGGGCGGGATATAAATGAGATAAATGAATAAAATTGGAGATGAGTCTCAGGTTTAAATGCGAAATTCAATGATGTTTTCATATATAGAGCCTGAAGGTAATTTTATGCAATATTTTTGTGCATAAAACAAAGTTGGTGTACACTGTGGTATTAATACAGACTGACACCACCTAACAGCCATGGCTGAATGCTATATAATTCTGTAGTTTTATAGGTTCTCTAGTCTTCTAGCCATTAGTACCATATGGCTGCTACGATACATCTTAAATCAGTGGTTCCCAACCTGTGGTCTGTGGACTACCAGTGGTCTGTAAGAACGAAAATATGTTCTGCAGCCTCATCATTATTACACTGTAGCCTCAAAACCATGTAGTAACTAGAGTGACTGGTCTCGCGAAACCCTCTTATAGTGACAAGGCAATGGGAATGTCGAGAAGGGAGAGGCTGACTACCCAAAAAAGATTACTACTACCACACTATTAAATATGAAAGATTACTACTACCACCTCGTTATTAAATATGGTTTTCTGTGCGTGAGAAGATGGCAAATGTTCTATATCAGAAACTAGAGTTGATTTGGTCTATCCAGTGCAGTTTTCTGAATCAGAAGCTCAAATAACCAAATGAATCGAAAGTTGACCAAAAACCGATTCGTAGCCCTTTTGGTACTAATGTTGGAGAGTGGTCCCTGGTCAAAAAGAAGTTGAGAACCACTGTCTTAAATGAACACTTGGGTTAGCTATTTTTAATGTAATATATTTTAACTGCGTTTTGGGGTATATATTTTAATGTTTACTCATGTTTTAGTCTATTGTCTTTTCATTCCAATGTTTAATTTTTCTATTATAAGTTTACTGTTGTTACTGTGCACTATTCTGTATTGTTTTTGATGTGTTTGCACTTACCTAGGCATTGAATGATTGCCTTTTTTGTGTTTAAACCATCCCGAGTCCTATTATCTTCTGTGCCACAGAATGCTGATGCTCACCAAACTACAAATCCCAGGATTCCATAGCATTGAACCATGGCAGTGAACGTGATGTCAAACTGTTTAACCCTATAATGTAGATGCATTCAAAGGTGTCACTATCTCAGCCACCCATATGGATGCATTTTGGAATTCTGGATGAGAGATGCCCAACTTCTATTTAGTGGGATTTAAAGATTTTGGTAAAAAGTGTGCATGTCTCCAGTTGGGTTTGCCTGACTTCATGCTGCTTCATTGGGAAGAAAGGGCCGCTCTTAAAGCAGAGTAACTCTGATGAGTATAATTATTATTTCTCTTTCCACAGTGGAGATTACTTGACTCTTTTATTCTTTCATGTCTTCCCAGTTCTAGCTTTGCAAGCCCGGAAGAAGAGGACCAAAGCTAAGAAAGAAAAGGCCCAAAGAAAGTAAGTGTAACCACTTTCTCCACCTGTTTTTCAAACCAGGACAAGATGGTACAGTTTGAAGTAATGGGAGGTCTTTTTTAAATGTACTGCCATGGTTCAGTTTTGTGGATCCAAGGATTTATAGTTTGGGGAGGCAACAATATTCTTTGGCTAAAAGTACAACTCCCATGAATCTATAGCATTGAGCCATGGGAGTAAAAGTGGGGTCAAACTGTATGATTTACCTTCCGTCATAATAAGAGAGTTGTGGAACTTATATCTTAAACCTTTGTAAATACTAGTTTGTGCATCAGGATCTGAACATCTACCTTTGTTGGAAAATAAAGCAAATAAATAAATAATAGGCACGGTTTCTCTGTAACAGAATACAATTGAAAAGACCACAAGCACTCCCTGAAGAAGAAATTACTTTAAATATTTCAGGAGATACCTATCCTTTCTGTTTTTAACCCTATTATTGGAACTAACACACAGATTTGACAATAAAATACTCCACATTTTTTATTTGTAAAATTTTTATTTTTTGAATGTTAACTTTTATTTACCAAAATCACCTGAATGCCCTATCCATGTCCCAAATAATGTTACTAATTCACCATTGACCTAATTGTTGGTTGCTAAAATGTAGCATTTCCAGTGATTGACAGTTCCTTATTTGCAGTAATTTCTAAACACAAGTATGTTCCTGTTAGTGCAATATAGCACAGGGTTTGCTTCATGAAACTTGCAGTCCTCTTTAATAGCTCCACTGAAAGCAGTAGGCATTAGATTCCTCCCATTTTCCCAACAATCCTTCTTTCCAGCTCTCCAGAGCAGATAGTGAGGATTTTTGGAGGCTACATAGGAATGGGAAGGTATTGTCCCTTGCTGGATCCCCTCTTATTCCACCAGCAGATCTACACAGTTGAATTCAGACTCTTCTAAAGTGAAAGACAAAAGAGAATCCACCCATCTCTGACAAAGACAGAAAGAAAAACATGTCTTGCCCTTGATTTGAATACAAAGTATTTTACTACTCTGGTATTTGCTTTTGGGATTGGTCTGGGTTAACTGAATTGATAATCTAGTCCTGTTCATCCTTTCTAATAGTGCGATGGACCAAGTACACGATAGGGTAACTTCTCCCACTGGCTGGAATGTGGCTCAAATTCAATTATTCTTTTTTTGTGATGGCTAGTGTTGATAAATCTTCAGATTGATGGTTACTTACAATTAACTACTAGGGTAGATAAGTAGAATTTGTATTTACTTGTTATGTCTGTTTAAAGAACCTAGTTCTTTGCTTGCCTCTTGAAGGAAAATTGAAGGGGCAGATGAAGAGTTCAAATGTTACAGATGGTTCTTGCCTAGTTCTGGGTTGTAAGGGAAGTAATCCACATTACGGATTTCTCCTCTGACTCCTACAAAAGTTGACATTTGTTGAATGCAATCTGCATCATTTTTCCTGCAAAATTTGTTAACATTAAGATCCCTAAAATCCAAAATGTTTGATTCTGCCTTGGTTTGAACTTTTACAGACAGGACAATAGAGTGTTGTGATCAAAAAAAAGATGTTGAGTAAGATAGCAGCATTTGGAAATTGAACTTGAAGCTTCCAAAGCTCTTCAATATAATAGAAACTAGCTTTTGTGCTCAAGATTTTCACACACCCTTGATTAAGGGAATTACATGGTTCTTAGGTCACATACATTTTGAATATCACTGTTGCAGTCCTTTCATTATGGGGCCTTGAAAATAAAGATTGCACCTCTGGAAGCCTTCATCTCTCTAAAACAAGAGTTGTGCTAGCATCTTGCTTCCGCCCCCTTACCAATTTTTGTGACTGGCTGGCCATGCTTACAGATGTGAAGGCCTGGGGAAAAATGGAAAATTTGCAGTTGCTTTCTTTAAAAACCATGTTTCCTTGGAAAATTTGGAAATAGATTATGAGAACCTTTCTTTTAGAATGGTGTATGAACTATTAAAGCATGGTATTTTTTTTTATCCCAGACCAGGTTGTAGATAATGTATAGTAACAAAGTGACTTTCCTTTTTTAAATATCTTTTTTAGTATTTCCACTTCCTCCCCCCTCTTCAGAATTTGCACAAATTTGCACAAACATTAGGACTTTCGTGATTCCAATAGTAAGTTAGATGCAGAATGGAAAATGTCCCCCAGACTTTTCAAATTGTCCATACCTGCCCTAAAGGAATTTATTGACTGCAAATTCACTTACAGTAATTATACACTGCAAAAATATTTTCAAATTGATATAGTAGGTTGAGTTGAGTGACTTTTATAACATGCTTAGACAAAGTAAGATAGGCACAACTTTCTGGGAATTATACTTTTGAATCATGTTCTTAGGAGAGTAAAAATGTTCCTATTCTTGTCTAAATGTCAAGACAATAGTGATGGGTAACACCAAGCAGTTTTAGAATCTTAAGATAGCTAGAGTTGTCCTTTTACACAGAATAACAAAACAACCATAGAAATCTGAATTGTGCTGTAACATGATTTTAGAAGTCTTACAACATACTGTTCCCTGCATTATGAAATCCTATAAGGTATGACGAAGCCCCATTTCTTCTTAGTGTTGGCATATGTATAGTATGCTATTCTGGTAAACTGGAGTCTTAACTTTACATCCTCATACCTCATCCATTAACTGCCCAGGTTGATCTTTGGTATCAGAGTTGCTGCTTGTGTTGGGAAAGACGATAATTGTCTAGAGTTGATTGAAATGATCCTTTGTTCATAGCAAGCACAAACTTTGAGAAAACCGCTTCCTTTTATGGATTTTTAGCAATGACCATTGTTAGTACATATATAGAGCTGTCAGTGATTTATTGAAAACCTTCTCAAGTGCAGTGATGAGGAGATACATAGAAAGATCTAAACAAGTAGTGCAGGCTTGAACATAAACATGCAAACCATATATAGAATATTTATAATTTGCTTGCCCCTACATACTTCAGTATTGGTCATCTGTTTTCTGAAAAGAGACAACTTTTGTCAGTCACCTATGCCTCAGAATATTTCTCATAACCAATCAAAAGGTTATTGGTAAGTTGCAAAAAACATATGTTGCATTAGACAAGATCTTTGTTAGAAAAGATTATCTGCAAAGAGAAGGACTCCAACTCGTTCGTAACATTAACAATACAGGCAGAATGTGTTTATTTATGGAACTACAACCTATGATTCCTGCAAAATACTTGCACTGCCTTTTAGCCTGGTATTCTCTAGCAGTTAATGCTCATGCATAATTTGTATTGTTATATATATATACCTTCAGATAGCCTAATGAGACACAAACAGACAATGATTTTTGAAAATATGTGTGTTCGGTTGTTAGCCTGAATTCATGCTGTTTCCTGTTAGTTAGTTGCCCATCCTCCATATACTTAGATTTATTTGTATTTGGTATAGTTTTACAGGTGGTGAACAAAATAATGTTGAATAGTTAACTATAGCAGTAATATATGTTCCCTTTATTTCTTATTGGCTGTGAACACATGTGTACATTAGCCATAGGGCACCACCCCCTCCTAAAACACTGCAAATCATGCACTATGCACACTTGTTGTTCTTTCTCATTCCTCTGTAGTATCTTCCCTTGCAATAGAATTAAAAAAAATATTTTTTTTTACCCCTGTGACCTCCTTTCTTCCAAAGAGCCTGGGTCAACCAGAAGCTTATGTGAAGCATATAACATTCAAACATTCTTAATCATAATTCCTAGATGACCTAACTAATACAATAAAGTCATTGTGAGGTATCAACAGCTAAGTCATTGTGAGGTATCATTTGCTTGAACCCTGAAATGAAAGGAGTTAGTTTGACACAGTGGTGCATTGCATTTTATAGACACTTTCCTGAACACCATCCTTTTTTTTACACCTTTATAGAAGCATAACTCTTTGGCCAGACTTTAGAGGAAGAAGAATGCAAAACCTTGACAGCTCCCAGCAAGCCACAGCCCTGTTCTGTAGTTGAGCTAGGCACTGCAGTTATGTGGTAGACACTGGGCAGATACTAGAGGTGTAGACAGTGATATAGGGATAGATGTGTGATGTGGAGGAGTCTGCCGCCTGTCATTGTGACTCATTCTCCTTTTACTGGTTGGTACTACGAATCAATTCTCTATTTTTATTGTATTACTTTTTTATATCTTACCATTCTCCTGAGATAAGATCCATACAAATTATAGAAATGGCGTTCAGCTTTATGGCATATGTTTGGCCCCTAGGCCCCTGCAAAAACTGTAGTAATATGCATATGATTTTGGCTTGTATTTAAAAGTGTAAACAGTGAAGGTGACTTTTACCTCTGAAAAGTGGGTTGAATTTTGTTCACATAGAGCCAGCTCACAGAAATCAGTAACTCTTAATAAACATTCAGTACCTTAATGTACTGAATATACTTATCTGTCTGTAGTGTCTGCTATCCTTTTCTTCCACTGTCGCTGGCATTCTGCCTCGAGTGTGGAAAAATATACCAAAGGACAAGAAACTCCTGTCTAATTGCTATTTCTACATAGTTGTTCTTATACTCACTCTTTTTTTCTTCTTGTGTCTAGAGGGATAAGCAGGAGAGTTTATAATACTAGAAGATAACACATGAGAAAGATCTCTCTCTTTTTCTCATACACATATAATTGTCACCTGATTTTAGGAAGCATGAATTCTTATTTAAAGGTCCACAAAGTTTGCAATGAAACACTTGGATGTTGATAATTCCATCTTAAAATGAAAAGAAATACAACTTGATTACTTTTTAAAATAAAAATTGACCATGTGGCACTCTCTTACTTGCATATTGCTCTAGTAGAGGGTGAACAAAATGTAGCCTACAGACCCCAAGTGCTTTGCCAGACTTGTGTAGCCCCCAAAATGCAGCCCTTGCCACTTGACCCGGTTTTAGAAAAGTGATTGCAGGTTGTAATCAATTTGGTTATTCTTTATTTTATTTAATGTAAAGCTAATAGCCATTGTAACATTTCCCCATGGACATGCCACTGTTAAAAATATCTTTTAATCAAATAATCAAATGATAGGCTTTCCAGGTAACATGGGCATAGCCAGGACTGCATACAGGTTAAAGTCACAGTATCCTGGAAAAGGGCCTTGATCATAACGTTCCTGAATTCCAGCTTGGTGCCTCTGAGATATGTGGGCATTTCTCTATTTAAGCTGAGGTTGTATTCTTGGCTTTACAGTATAAGTGAGACTGATATATGTGGGGGTAGCTAGTTCTAAAGAGATCTTTTGAGACTAGGGAATACATTTTGGTGGAGCCAAAGTGACCTCAAAGCTAATCAACTTACCCAACCTGCCATCAGTTTTAAGAGGCTTAAAGCATAAAACACCAGTTCTTACCTTTTCCAGCTTGAGAAGTCAATAAAACTCCAATTACTCAACAGACTCACTGCATTCTCCCCAGTTTCCCATCTTGCTTAGCTTACAGACATACTGAGAGAGATGTGCATTGTAAGTTATGCTTTCATTCATAGGTACTTTTATTCAGGAGAGTTGAAATGTCATAAATGGGAGCAATGTAAAATACAGCTCACCTGTATATGAGAAGATAACCCTACACATGTGGAAACATGCATTGTAGTAATTTTGTAACGTTAGCTGTGGGTTGTTATTCTGTGCCTCCTTCTGGAGATGACATAAATTGGGCATGGAATTCACTATATTGTTTTTGTCTAGGGCATTGGTTTCCAACCATTTTTTGACCAGGGACCACTCTCCAATATTAGTACTAAAAAAGTTACGAATCAGTTTTTGGTCAACTTCACATTCAGTTTGGTTATTTGGGGTGCTGAATCAGAAAATTGCATTGGATAGACCACATCAGCTCTAGTTTCTGATACAGAACATATGCCATCTGCTTGCCCACGGAAAACCATATTTAATAATCTAGAGCCAATGTAGTAGTAGAAATCTTTCATGGGATGTCAGGAAGCTTCTCCCTTCCTGACATCCCCCTTGCCTTGACACTATAAGAGGGTTTCGCAGAACCAGTCGTTCCCGTTGCGGTGTGGTTTCAAGGCAACGGTGCAATAATGGTGAGGCCATGGATCATGTTTTCATTCTTGTGGACCACTGGTGGTCCATGGACCACAAGTTGGACACCACTGGTCTAGGAAAATTGTCTTACGTTTTGATTATTTGCTTCATAATAGCGAGATGTGTCTACTCTTAACTAGAATTTGTAGGTAATGTCCTTATTAGTTATCCCTGCAAGAGTTTCCCTCTTTCCTCTTGTTAAATATATCCAGCCCCCCACATTCATTGGGGTTATGACCACAGAACCCACACGAAGGTGAAAAACAGCGAATAAAGAAATTGCTATTTTTAAAACATGAGATAATACTTCCCTAAAAATCTTCAGTTCTTCCAGCATGACTCCTGGGTCAGCTTCTCCTGGAAGTTGACCATAGAATTGCATTGAGGGATTAGAGAGTCCTAAATAGGTGTTCTCTCAAGAAATCTTCAGGTCCTCCAACATAGCTGGAAGAAGTTGACCATCAAGTCACACTGGAGGACTTATGGATACCTAGGGAAAACATTTTAAACAAATTTATGAATAATCAAATCCATAAAAAACAGATCTTCAAATGTAATTGAATGATTGTAGTTATCTTCTTAATTTACCTATAATCTGTGCCCACCTGAAGAGCCATAGAAGTTCATAACCATTGATTATTTACTTTTGTTTAGATCTAGCATTAAAAGGTTTCACTCTGGGGCCCTACACAGTAGGCTAAAGTTCTTTCTTGCAATCATATGTGTTTCAGAGGAGAAACTAAAGGTGGCTGTGTGAAATGGCAAATTAAAATTTGAAGCCAGGAGGATTCACTTGCTTACATAGAATTTCAGTCTTCACTTTCACAATTAGTACTGTAGAGAAAAAGACATTATGCTTTGTGATATTTGACCCGAATATTGGAAGTTAGTTTGCTTATAGGAGAATCCACTGGCCACAGTTATTTGAGCTGTGTGCTTTGTTCTTATTTTTTCCTCTATTCATCATTCCACTGCTTCTAACAAGTGCACTGTTGTATTTGGTTTTTAATAGCTCATTGTTTATTGGCACTGTATACATGTAAACATATACTTGTCATACACGAGAGAAGTAATGGCCAGAATTATATTGGGATTTATCTATGCAGTTCTGAACTTTCCAGTTCTTGTTGTGAACTTCTGTGATTGACAAGCTTTGGTTGAATTTACCAAATAAGTCTGTTGCAGTATCCATACAATTACTTAAATCAGAGTTAGAAAATTAATTGGTACCCGCATCATCTCTTTTATGGCTCGGCTCTAATGCTAAGTTAAGCAAACACAAGGGGTTTTTTTTTTTTTGAAGTCTTGAAGGAAGTGGCTGATTGAATGTGAAATGCTTGGCCCCTCATTTTAGGGAAAGGAAGTTTAGACATTAGTGTGACTGAAAAGGATTTTGGAAGTTGGTAAATATCAGAAGAATACACAGAATCTGGCCAGTCTGAAATATGGCTAAATGTTGCAGAAAGCAAATTAGCTGAGACCAATGTATCCAGTGATGCTGCAAACTATTTACCTGCAATGCAGTGCTATGCATCTGCAGCTAGGTGGTGGAGAGAAATTCTTTTTCTTTTGCTTCTGCACAAAGCTTTGCTGTGTTCAGGAACAGCCAGCACCCAATTTGCCATTTATGTACCCTGTTTCCTGTACCCGTGGGCAATTTGACTTTTGATGGCTCTTTCGAAAACAGTTGGACCACCTTCAGAGATCTCTGTATCAATGGGACTCCGTGCTTCATGCAGGTAATGTGTTGTATTCATTTATTGCAGCTTCGTCAGGGGGAAAGGGAGAATTTGATTTCCTTTTCTGAATATACAAAAGCATATAGATCTGCATGAAAATACAGCAATTTGGTTTCATTTCCTCACCCAATCCTGAAATGTATTCTTTATCAGATATGTAGTTTGAGAACACCTCCAGTGAAGATAGGGTGTAAACAGCTGTCTGCCTCCATTGAAACGCAGCCTCTAGAATTCTTGCACTACCACCCTTTTGTTTATCCTTTTAAACGGGATTTGGAATTGTTTGTGTGTACAAACCGAACAGAAGATGTTTTCTCTGTGCTTTGATTAATGATTTACTTGAATTAATTCTTGTTTTAAATACTACTTGAATCCAAGATATTTGCATAGTATATGTATGCTTTGCAATTCAACTTGGTACTCATTAGGGCTGGGGGGCCAGGAAGATGAGGCAAAAGCCTTTAGAAGGCTAATCCTGAATATATTAGATGATGTAATAATAGAAGTACCATCTAAAGATAGTATTGTCTTTGAGTTACAATCAGATCTTTACAGCCCACTTCTAGTGTATTATACTTTCTGACAAATGGTTGTTTAATTACTTTCTGGGTCATTGGGCCCTCAAATGCTTAATATGAAAGATTTAGGGCTCTGGCTTCTTTGTGATATCTATTAGTAGTACAACATTTTGGCTTCTTTCAGATGAAGGATAAGGGCAGTTGTGAAAAGCTTTCTGGTAACTTCCTTGCTGCAGGAATTTTGTGCTTGTGGAAGAGACTAGTGATTGCAGACTCCCTCTGGCATTTCAAATAGCATGGTGGCCAGATCATTACCACTGGGGCTCAGTGCAATCCAATTGTTTGTCCATTCCCTAAAGCATTGTGTAATTGAAGTACTATATAATAAATAGTGATTCAGTGTTCCAGTGTTTATGACGTAATTTTAAAAATAGCTTTGCTGTGATGGGTGTGGCTTTTAGATAGATTATATTGATTATTTCTATGTTTGGGATTTAATTATTAGTATTTCATTTTATTTTCAATGCCTAGAGCTTTCAAAGCTATACTACTTAACTAAGATGATGTCATGTTTATTCCTATGTGTTTTCTATTTGCATCAAGTCTTACTTAAGATTTAAATAGTCCATCAACAAGCCTTAGAATTGATATATTTTACTATTGTATTTTGAAACTTCTCACAAAATGATGGTTAATTATTTTCCGGCATAACTGAATAGTATTTTTTTAATGACAGATTTTCAATAATTTGTGAAAATGACTAAACCTAGCCTGTTTTTGTTGGTAATTATACTAAATTTATAATATGAGTTACTGCATTGTTTCAGTCCCAAATGGGTAACAGTTACTAAAGCAATACATTTCTAAACAAGCTCAACCATTTTTGACAGGGAAAATGTCTTAATTTATTGCCTTTTATTAAATTGCAACAGCAGTAGAACATGTCTTTTCTATGCAAAAAGGTGCCAGATTTAGTCTCTAGGTAAGACTAGGAAATGTTTCCGCTTGAAGCCCTGCAAGACCATTGGCAGTCACTTAGTGCTGACAGCACTAGGCTAGATGGACTAATGGTCTAATGTTCCACATGAAATGCTAATTTTCAATTGGTTCCAAAAATGAGTTTTATGCTCTCAAAGTCCATTGAGTTGTGCATATATACTTACCTGCAATAATATAACTGAATTGAAAGATATTATTAGTAGTATATTTATTTATAGCAACTTTTTATCCTAAACATGGGACTTAAGAGGGGTGCAATTTGAGCAGGGTTATATACAGTACCGTAAAACATGCAAAAGTGAATATTGGAATGTAATTAATATAATAAAATGATATTAAAATAATTCAAACTTACATTAAAAAGAAAAAAATTGCAATTAAAAAGATCAAAACAGTACAGCAATCCCTAGTCCATTTTAACAGCCTGTTGGAATAAAAAAGTTTTAGGTTGATAACAGAAGGACAGCAGGGAGTTGATATTGTGGCTAGCATTGAGTGGGAGTTTGAAAGACTTGGTGCAGCCACTGAGAAGACCCTCTCTTGCCTCCACACACCAACCATGTGAGTGACGATGGCAGGGCCGAGAAAAGGACATCCTCATGATTTCAAGGGCCCATGCAGGCTCATATACAATTTGCCAGATAGTACTGACATGAGTCATATAGGGCATTATAGGTAACAACCAACACTTTGAATTGAATTAGATTCAGGGCAACCGCCTTAGATTGAGGTTAAATGGAGTAATAGACCTGGGTGTCACCTGTATATTGATGACATCACACCCAAAACCGCCAAATGATCTTCAACAACTTGATGTACATTTTGAATTGTGTGCTGGACAAAGCAACTCTGAGGGACCACACAGCGCAACAATCAGGGTTGAACAGGAGTCCCCTAGTTCCATCTTATGGATTTACCCCTCCATGAAGGAACAGAGCCATTATAAAATAGTGTCTTTGACTCCCATCCCATTTAGATGGCCCAGAAGAATATTAGGAAGGTATCAAAAGTTGCTAAAGAAGTCCAGCAGAACCAATGGCGATACACTCACTTAGTCCAGTGCCTATCAAGGTGACTAAAGCTGTCTCACTAGATAAGCCATTTCATCCAGGAGCAGTTGAGCTGGAGGCCATCATATGATCCAATATCTTGCCCAACAATGTCCCTCCCCAACAATGGCCTAACAACTGCTTTCTTTAGACAAATTGGAATTCTGCCTTGTTACAAGAACATCTTTCACTCATTCTGCCAGAAAGCCATCAAAAGAGATATCAGTACAGAAATTAGCCCTGAATCTCAGAATTTCCCATCCACACTGAATCCATGATAAAGCAGGTTGCATTTTCAGAGTTATGTAAGACATCTCTACTTACTCTTAATCAAACAGTTTTCAGAACTATGAAGGTTTCAGTGATGTAAACATACAGTAGACTTCATTGCTAGTCAAGCAACTGATGGTTTTTCGTTTGAAGTGCTTTCAAAATGCTTCTGAAAATGTTGTCCAATTTTCAGAGGAAAGTGGGTGCAAGGTTTAATGCACATATGGAGATCACTGTACAATCTAATGGATCATGAGTTGAGTGATTTTGGTGAGGTAGTGTGTTCTGCCCAATTTAACATGGTTGTGATTTATATGGATGTGATACAAAAAAATAGTATCCATTCTGAAAAAGCATTTTGTCTTAGTATCTTCTTTCTTCCCTCCAGTATTTGCATTCAGTAAATCTTGGTTTATAAATGTATGTGTCACAGGCCTGAAACTCAGCATCGAGGACCTGCTACCATTACAGAGAATGATCAACCTGAACAAGAAGAGGAAATCCGGGGATCAGATGATGATGAACAGGAAGATCCCAATGATTATTGTAAAGGTTAGTGAAGTCATTGCCCCCCCCCCCCCCCAAATAACCCCAAACCTTTAATGCCCTCATATGAGATCAGTAATTAAGCCTATAAACCTTTTTGGTATTCTAGCTACATAGTCTACTAAGTCAATTCACTTTGCAGATGGAAAGGGAAGTTCATTTATGCAGTTTGTAATCTATCTGATTATACATAATCCTGTTTGTAATAGAAGAAGGAATATGTTTGGTTCATGTATTTTTCAATATCCTTTTTTAGTATCCTTATTTATTATATACTCATCTTTATGCCCAGCATATAAACATAGAGGCTAGCTTCAGAGGGCCTGAAATATGTTCAACTGCTCCATTTCTATGCTAGACATAGAATTCAATATTAACATGAAAAATGTGTAGGTGTATGATGCAGTTGAGTGATTAGAATTGATGTATTGCTTTTGTGAGTCATAGAGGTGGTGGCTATCAGATGTAATCAGAAAAAAAAGATTGTATTCAAAGCACGCCCCCTTGTTGCTTACATATTTGAAATTGTGTGGTAGAAAGGAAAATTATATCTTAAGAAGAAGTCATAAAACTAAAGTGGCAAATTTGGTTGGATTTCCTCCCACTAAAGCTATATAAAGAGTTTACTGATAAAGCTGTGAATGTTAAGGGTTGTGTCAAAAATACTGATATGGTGAATAGAGATATTATTTTTCTGAGATAGTGTCTGTCAGAGTCCTGGAACTGATTGCTCCATTCTCCTCACAAAGGAAGGAAGCCCAGTTATTTCTGACTAAAGCTGTTAATTTGGGGTGATTTTTGTTTTGTGCGTTGTGAAGCAATGTTAGTTACAGGTAGCTTAGGAAATGTGTGTTCTCTTGGTAAAATATGGAGACACCCCCCCCCCCCCTCAGTAATACCCTCTGTCAATATTTTCCCCCTTTTTATGTTACGGGTGACTTGCATGGCATCAGCCATTATGATTCTGTCCTTCCTTACTCCTTACACTTGACAGGTGATCTCTTGATAGGATGACATTCCTGCAGTGAAGGTAGACTGTAGCTGTCATTACCCATGATTATTTGGTATCTCAGTTGGGGCTGATGGGGCTATTTAACGGCATCTGGAATCCCATAATTTCTACCCTGGCATTAATCCCTTTCTTAAATTGCTGATGTGACATGTCGGTGTAGAGAAGATTCCCCCCCCCCCCCCATATTTTATACAAACAAAATCAACCTCTGTACCTGGCATTCATCGACTTTGCAAAGGCATTCGACACAGTGAATCGCAGCGCTCTCTGGACCATCCTCCAAAAAATTGGGTGCCCTAACAAATTTGTGAACATCCTGCGGCTCGTTCATGATGACATGATAGCAACAGTTTTGGACAGCAGTGGCTCCCAAAGTGACCCATTTAAAGTGGAATCCGGTGTCAAACAGGGATGTGTTATTGCCCCATCTCTATTCTCCATCTTCATTGCTATGATACTTCATCTTGTTGATGGGAAGCCTTCCACCGGAGTGGAAATCATCTATCGGACAGATGGCAAGCTATTAAGCCTCAGCAGACTGAAAGCCAAAACCAAGGTTACAACAACACCTGTTATAGAACTCCAGTATGCTGATGACAACGTCGTCTGTGCGCATTCAGAAGAAGATCTACAAGCCACTCTAAACACCTTCGCAGAAGCATATGAGAAGCTTGGCCTGTCATTGAACATTGAAAAAAACAAGGTGCTGTTCCAGCAGACACCAACCAACCCCTCTCCAATGCCAGTGATACAGCTTAATGGTGTAACATTAAAAAATGTTGATCATTTCCGCTACCTTGGCAGCCACCTCTCCACCAAAGTCAACATCGACACCGAAATACACCGCCTGAGCTCTGCAAGTGCAGCATTTTTCCAAATGAAGCAGAGAGTGTTTGAGGACCGGGACATCCGTAGGGATACCAAGGTGCTTGTTTATAGAGCTATTGTCCTCCCAACCCTGCTATATGCCTGTGAGACGTGGACTGTCTACAGACGTCACATGCAACTCCTGGAACGATTCCATCAGCGCTGCCTCTGGAAAATCCTGCAAATCTCTTGGGAAGCCAGGCGGACAAACGTCAGCATGTTGGAAGAAGCAAAGACCACCAGCATTGAAGCGATGGTCCTCCGCCATCAACTCCGCTGGACCGGCCACGTTGTCCGGATGCCCGACCACCGTCTGCCAAAGCAGTCGCTCTACTCCGAACTCAAGAACGGAAAATGGAATATTGGTGGACAGGAAAAGAGATTTAAAGATGGGCTCAAAGCTAACCTTAAAAGCTCTGGCTTAGACACTGAGAACTGGGAAGCCCTAGCCCTTGACCGCTCCTGCTGGAGGTCAGCTGTGACCAGCAGTGCTGCAGAGTTTGAAGAGGCACGAATGGAGGGCGAAAGGGAGAAGCGTGCCAAGAGGAAGGTGCGTCAAGCCAACCCCGACCGAGACCGCCTTCCACCTGGAAACCAATGCCCTCACTGCGGAAGAAGATGTAGAGCAAGAATAGGGCTTCACAGCCACATATGGACCCACAAGAACACTGGAAGACAATCATCCTCTGAGAGCGAGGGATCGCCTAAGAAAGAAGAAAGAAGAACATATTTTATAATAGTTCTCTTTCACAAGGAGGGTCACAGCCTCATTTTCGGTAGTGATAGACTTCAAACAGGAGTTAGTAAGATCAATCTCTGGGATAGATAACAGACTTGTGGGTCTAAATCTCACATTATGTATATAGCATGACTGCAACCATCCTTCAGAATTCCAAACTTTGTGAGAACACATGATTGTTTGCTAGCATTTGTGAAAGCATGTTTTTGACTGATGTGTGATGATAGGTGAAAGCCAAACATGACGGTAATGTGACAACTAGGTTAAAAGGTGGAATACAGACAGTCCCAAGTTACGAACAATATAGATTCAGTAGGTTTGTTTGTAAGTCAGTACAGATCCATTTTTAAGTCTCTCTCTCTCTCTCTCTCTCTCTCTAATTATATGTTATGCATGCATGCATGCAAGCTTTGGATGGCATAGGGAAGTGGTGTTTGTTTTGCAGTCTGTGCCCCTGTTCATAAGATTTCACCTTACTTTGTACCCCTGTGACAGTTGGATTTTTAAAAATATGGCCTGCTTTGGAAACAGTATTGGTAATAAAGCTTCAGTGGAGACACCATTTCCCAATGATAACTCTTTCAAAAGCGATTTTCCTTTACTGTAGTGGTTTATGGGACTTCTTTAAAGAGAATTTGTGTATGTTATTCAGACATATCTCAGTTAGCAAAGTTTCTGATAGCAAAATTCCTATTTCGCAAAGTCTTTGTTTTCCCATTCCTCCTTTTCTTCACATTTTCTGTCTAGATGGAAATTTTGCATTGAGGTGGGTGGGGATGAGTGGGTGAAATAGACTTTCGATATCAGGTTGTATGTATCAGCATGTGTGCAGTCATCGATGTGGTAAAACTACAGATGGAAGAGTGGGGTTATATTTTAGCCTAACCTGATAAGTGGTATGTGCCTGCAACAGACAGTGTAAACAGCAGCTGTCTCCAGAATCCTTTACTGAACAAGTGTGAACAGCAAAACAAAGAGCAGACAAGCCTGCTTCTTCACCTATCCTAGGATGTTTTTAAAAACAACATAAATCTGTAAGTTTGGCTACCAAAATAGAAATCATAAGAAAGCTGATGAAAGAAAGAGTCTTCCTTGAATGCCTTTTGGAAGAAACATTCAAATTGTTTTCACAAGATTTAAACTGTCTTTCTTTTCTTAATACAAACCTTATTTGATCTGCTTGCTTTATTTCACATGTATATGTTACTAGTTTTGTCTAACACTTTCATTGAAACACATTGAACTGTGTTAACACATCTCTTATTATTTCAACATTTTGTTTTGTTTTGTTTTGCTTATAGCACCAAATTTTCTGTTAAAAGGTGTAATGGTGCGGAGGGAGATTTGTTACATTTGTTAACTGAAGTATACCTTTAATTTTAATTCAGATATAAATATCAAGGAAAGACTTATTTGTCTTTGCAAATAAGTCTTTCCTTGATGTCCCTTGCAATTCCTCTAACCATGTATCTACCTTAATTTATTTAGATATTGATCAAGGTCTAAGAACAGAGGTAGGAATTAATAGTGTCCCTTAGTATTAGCTTTCTTAATCAGTGAGAACTCAGCTATGTACAAAATAGTAGAAAAAAATATAGGAGTTCACAGTGTGGATCGATTTCAAATATGACCTTAGTTCCAAGCACATTAAGAAGCAAACCATTGTTTTCTGATGGCTAAGACTGTTAGGGTACTCTTAGGGCCTGCTTGAGATGACATTATTAAAGAACATGACTGTGCTTTAGTTTTTCATGTTCTCAGCATCTTGTGAAGAAGTCAGCAGAATAACGACCTGGTCTTCTGAACCCTGAGAGGTAGACATTATAAATGTCAACTGGAAAGGGACATAACATCACATTTGCAGGATGCATCAGTGTTTGTCTGGTTGGGCAGCAAGTGGCACATACACATGAAGGCTATAGCATGTTAGCATACTCATCCCCCTAGAGAACAAAAGGACTGCCATAGTTGCTGGTTATAGTAAGCCATCACACAAAATGTACTTGAATACTTCTAATCTTACAGTTTTAATTCTTTTAGTACTAGGTTTGAGGGTGGTTTTCTCAATTAGAATGTGTTTTTGCTAGATAAATCAGTAGGTTGATTTTCTTAATCGGGCAGTTTCACATGCAGATAGCCATTCTGCTCTGCTTATTCTCTTTGCAACCAGTCTGAAGGGAGAGACAGCACTTTGTAGGGTTGTTGGTGCTCCAACACTTGAGAAAGAAAATAGATCACCTAATTTACATTGTAACTGCTTTTCTTGTTTGATAAGCTGTTGAACATTACTTGCGTAATTTCAAAATGAAGAAATTACCAATCTCTCTCTCTCTCTCTATATATATATATATATCTGTAACCTGAGAGCATAACAGTAAATCTCCCTGTGAGTAAGTAATTCTTACTTAAAAGTAAATAGTTATTATTTTTAAAATAAGTTAAACATGGCACAATCAAGCAAAGTAAAACACTTCCAATTTTTGATTTTAGATTTCGAAATCTTGATTTTAGCACTATTTAATTCCGTTTCCCTGGAAGGCATTAATGCTTTTCCAGGAAACAGAATCATACAATGCCTACCTTGGTGTAGGACTTCATTTCCAATACCACATTTGCAAACTTACTCTAGAGGTAAAACACAACATGTAAACTTTCATATTTTCTTTATGGCTACTGTTAGGCAAATACTGATAACTATTACTAATGGAAAACACAAACTGATCATTTCATTGAAGTCCTAGAACAAAAATGCCATATCTGATGTTTCTCATAATTAAATGTCACAAACATTACTTCCTAACATTTTAATTTTAAAACATAAATTTCTGCTTTCCCTGAGAAGTACAGAAATACGTATATTATGGAAGAGAAAGTCACACCAAATAATTCCAAAGGGTTCTTCATGTCTTTCTTCAAGAGGGACAATATGTTGGAAATTTAGGTTTTATAATAGTCAAACTTTCCATTTTAAGTATGAAATCCCCAAGTTAAAATAGCATTTCCTTCTAGAAACTTTAAAGGCTTCCCAGTCCTTCCCAAACTGTAAAGGGTCTTTTGATTGAAGATATCCCAACAGAATTTCCATCTCAGCCACCTCTGCCACTTTCACAATCTATTCCTTCATTTCCTGTGTTTCCTCCAATTTCTAAGTCGACGCATAAACGATTCCCGTAGCAGCTGTCATCAGGGTGAAGAGTTTGTCATGTGTCTTCAAAAGTGATCTGTCTGTTATTCCTAGTAGAAATGCTTCTGGGTTTATGGGTATTTTAAGCTTTAATCCTTTTTCGAAAGTTTTATGGATCTCAATCCAAAAGTATTTTGCCTTATTGCAGGACTACCACTTGTGGAAAAAATGATCCAGTTGCTTATTTGCAATCCCAACAAGTATTTTTCAATTGTGGCTTCATTTGGCTATATTGACAGGTGTCATATAAGATTGATAAACTATTCTATAGAAACTTTCCAGAAGTGAATAATTTCTGAATATTTTTATTTTTACTCTCCAGAGGTGTTTCCACTCATCTAAGCTGATTAAATGACCAGTATTTTGGCCCATTTTATTACACATTCCTTGGCATCTTCATCTTCTGTGTGTAATTTTAGCAGGAGATTGTAGAACTTAGTTTATTTCTTAATTGCAGTATTTTGTCAAGATCTTTTTTTTCTTCTTCAAATACTGTCTGTACATCTTTTTGGTATTGATAATGTATTTGTGCATAATCAAATCAGTTCAGGTTGTAGCCCTGTTGGTTTATTTCTGACCTTGTTTTCAGTTGGAGCTTGTCCCATGTTTTTCTTTATATCTGCAGATTTTGGCCATCTTTTATTATGCTTGGAATTTCCACTTTTGAAGGCTTCCTGAATCAAAGTCCATTGTGGTATTTTTGTATAAAACTTTCTTTTATGCTTGTTCCAAGTTTTCATTAAGATTTTCCTAATTGGATGTTCATTAAAGTTTGGATCTTCTGCTACTTTTCCATAAATTAAGTATGCATGTAAGCCAGATTTTAAACCTCTTCCTTCAAGAATTATGAGGCTTTGATTGTCAGGATGGCTCCATTCTTTTAGCCAATTCAATATAGCTGCTTCTCTATGTTATTTTAGATTTGGGAGGGCCAGTCCTCCTCTTTGTTTAGTATCTTGTAGATTTTTCATCTTTATTCTAGATTTCTTCCCTCTCCAAATAAATCTTGAAAATTCAGCATTCCAGTTTGTAAATTCTTAATCCTTTATGTCAGTTCGGATACCTGCAACAAGAAGCATATTCTGGGTAGAATGTTCATTTTTGAAGCTTAAAGCTTATAAGAATTAGTAGTCTGACCTGTGAGTTTTTCAGTGCCACTGTGATTATTAATAGAATAACTCTTTTTCCCCCCATTTCTTAGGAGGCTATCATCTTGTAAAAATAGGAGACTTGTTTAATGGAAGGTACCATGTGATCCGGAAGCTGGGATGGGGACACTTTTCCACAGTGTGGCTATCCTGGGATATCCAGTAAGTCTTTGCTATTTGGATGGAATTTCTTCTTATTGCGGAAGATACCATTCAGGACTTAAGAATATGAAAGTTTTCCTCATCAAGTTTCTTCTTGTTGTCACATTTAAAGCAATTATCTACTACATCTTGTAATATAATAGCAACAGTATTATGTTCAAGTTGTATAAAGAAATGGATCATATTCATAAATGTATATTATTTCTTTCATCAAGTGTCCTTAACATTCAGAACTTACATCTTATGTTGATGATTCTTGGTTCCCCAGAACAATTTTGTACTAAATTTGATTTCTGTTTAGGGCAAAGAGGTTTGTTGCAATGAAAGTTGTAAAAAGTGCTGAAAACTACACAGAAACAGCACTGGATGAAATCAAGCTGCTGAAGTCTGTGAGTATGCAAAATGTTAAAGCCTTTAAAATATCAGGATATGATTTTAGTGTTCATATATATGATAAAATTATGCAGTTTTCTACCACTTCAATTGCCATGGCTTAATACTGTGGAATCCTGGGAGCTGTAGTTTTGCGAGATGCCAGTACTGGGTTATTGGAAGCATTATCTCCTGATGTTTCATGTCTGTAATTCCCCTGTTTTCAGAGATTCTGACCATGAAAGCCTTCGACAACATGATACCAGTATTCTTTGGCAGAGAGGGCTAAAGGCCGTAAATTGGCAATTCTAAGACATTTGGCCATGACAATTAATGTGGTATGAAACTTCATTATTTCTACAGTGTCAGTGCACCTCAAAGCCTGTGGAATCTTTGTTTTGTAATTGAAGTGAAGGTCCAGTAATTGTTTTCTAGCAATATAAGAGGATTCAGCAGAATCTAATAGGATTGATCCTCTTTCCCTTATTGTCTCCTATACAACAGCAAAACAATTTCTGAAATACTGGAATCACCTCCACCAAAATCTGATTTTCAGGTGATGGAAAAAGCTGAGATGGAGGAGAGCGGCTGACAAACAATGTTGGGTTTCAGCCATAGTGTAGAGATTAGACATTTTTTAAAAATCTGTAAAGCATTTTACCTCAATGTCTGGGGTAGTTTAAAAGATCCTGGAATTAACTACACTCTATATTTCAAATATTTGTACTATACCCTTTCACCAATAAAGTTCCCAGAGAAGTGTCCAAATTGTTACTTTGACAGTACCCTGCCCTCAGGTTTAAAATTTAAAAAGACACAGAAAAGGGAAAAAGGATTAAGTCCAACAAATGCTGGTTGACCTTCTTTTCCTCTGAGTCCATAGTAGTAGTAGTAGTAACTGGTATGGAGGGAGGGTTCTCCCTGCTGGGACTTTAGCCATTTAGGCATAGGTCTTGTAATCCTTTAAATAGGCTTAAAGGCTTGATCTTTGTGTTTATTAATTGTAGGCATTCTATTTTCACATTAATGTAGCTTATTGTAATTTTATTCCCTTGAATCCAGTAGTAAATTTCAAAGTAATTTAAAAGGAGGGGCTCATGAAGGGGAAGCACAGGCCCAAGAAATGCACCTGTATCAATGCAGGTTCCAAAACAGTTTTAGTTTAGGGATGAATTAAACCTGTTTTTGTTTTTTTTCCATTTGGAGACCAATGCAAGATTAATATGTTCATAGAAATTAATGTGTTCATAGAATAAGTAGAAATGTTAACTTTTAGTTTCCAAAATGAAAGGGAAAAGGATGCGCCTTGGTGAAGAGAGAATGACTATGAACTGATTTTTGTGTTGTTTGGCTTTCCCCATACAGGTCCGGAACACAGACCCCGATGACCCAAACAGAGAGAGGGTGGTTCAGCTATTAGATGATTTTAAAATATCAGGAGTGAATGGATCCCGTATCCTTTGTGTAAAGCGGGAAAGTTTTTTTAAGTCATAAGAAGCAGTTGTTGTTACGGCAGTGGGAGATCAAATTGCAGTTTCTCCAATCTTAATCCATAAAAATGAGCAATAAAGAAATTGCTGCATCCCTGGGGTTTCCTATGATCTGCAGGGCATCAGTTGTGGCTTGTGTAGCTAGCTCATCCTGTTCTGCCTATGGGTGGTATGATCTTATCTGCTCTCTCTCTCTCTCTCTCTCTCTCTCTCTCTCACACACACACACACACACACACACACACACACACACACAAATTATATATTGAGAATGACGCTTTTGAAAAATGACAGTATTTTTTGAGGGAGATGATTGGGTTGTCTTCCAATGTTTTTTTTTTAATTTAGTTGTGTTATATTGCCTTAAGAAATTTCTGCACCACCCATAGTTACTGAACAGATTTGGTTACAAAGGAAACATAACTCTGGGGAACAACATGCAGGCAATCTAAGGAAAAGGATCATTTGGTTTCTTTTAACCATTGTGGGTCCATGGACCGTAATAAAGTTTTTACCTTGCTTTTTCTTGTACTAAATTACCATATTTTCAGCAGTGATGCAGATTGTAGAAATCCCAGGAATTTCAGCCTTGACTCATCTACAGATATTTGTATGGTTTTTGAAGTTATTGGACACCATCTTCTGAAATGGATCATCAAATCGAATTATCAGGGACTTCCGCTTCTTTGTGTAAAAAGGATAATCCAGCAAGTATGTTCTTCCTCTATTTGACAATTTAGGACTCATTTTGTTAAAAGCTACATGTTGTCAATTAAAAAAAATTAAAATAGAGTGATTTTCAATTTTAACATGGTTATAAAGTATATGTTGTCAGATGTATGGTGCTCATTCAAATTGTGCTCATTTAGCTGTGTGACTAGAGTCTATAATATTTCATCTTGCTGCCAAAACTTGGATAAATAACTTTTTGAACCACAACTTCTAGGAACTCTCCATAGTTCTAGAAATCCCGATCCAAAAAAGGCAACCGTTATAAGTTTTGCTGCATTCATACCAATGGAATACATCTAAACTTCAGTGAGATTTTGATATTAATCTTGTTCATGTGCTTTAAAATCCTAAGAAAAAAAATCAGAACACTTTTATGCAGTATTTAGATAGAAAGAAATTAGTTGTTGTAAATATGTAGCTAATTCTTTTAATATTGTCTACTTAGATTCATCATTCTAAAAGCAAAATCATTGTTGCTGTTTTGATTGCTTTGGAATTACACAAAAGGGCCGCTTACCCTAGAATATCCCAAATTATGCAGAAGCGCAGTTCCTCTAAAAATTATGCCGTTTTATGTGCAAAATTCCAAAAAAGCAGTGGAACAGGACCTCATGAGTATGTTAGCCATGACTGTTTTCATTTGCTTTAACCCAGGCCAGGAGTCAAAATCATATGGTCCTCCAGATGGTGGTTGACTGCAGCTCCCAATCTTCCACATTATGGGTGGATGCTAGGGCTGCTGGAATACGCAGTCCAACAATTTCTGAAGGTCTGCATGATTTTCAACCCAGTGCCCCCTCTAAGAGTATTGGCACACATTCCCCTTGTCAGATGCCTTTGGTTTAGCAGGAGGTATCTTTCCACTGATAATCCACTTGCACACACTGATGACCCACTTCACTTTTTAGCTCTAAAGACATTTTTCCTTCTGATAATACATACTGTGTTCTGACTTCTCATTATAATTTTCACCACTGATCATTTATGTCACCTAAATGCCCATTTTCTTCCTCTTGTAGGTTTTGCAAGGCCTGGATTATTTACATGCTAAATGTCGAATCATCCATACTGATATTAAACCAGAAAACATTTTGCTGTGTGTTAATGACCAATACATCCGCAGATTGGCTGCTGAAGCAACAGAGTGGCAGAGATCTGGAGCACCCCCTCCTTCAGGCTCTGCAGGTACATTTTTTTCTTGTCTCTGTTCCTCTAAAATTAGCTCCTTCTGAGTGATTAGTTAGGATTTGACTGTGTCTGGATCTCTGAGCATTATTAATATGGAATACGTATGTTTTCTGTTAGACAAACTTTTCTATGAGAAGTAGTAGAAAGTAAACTGAAATGAATATATATATTTAACATACTGTTTCTTATCTGATATATAAGCAAGTTGTGAAAAACAGTGTAAAAGTGCTTCTGTAGAATTCCATTTTGAGAGATTCTGCAGTGAAGTAATTATATAAGATGTACTTTGTATTAATCTTTTTTGTATTCTCCCAGGGACATATATATTCTTTTCAACATTTCTGTTAATAGATACAAGGGCTATTAGCCTATTTTACTGTTGTAAGTGTCCCTGTCTTGCAAGACAAAGCAGGGTCAAACAGTAATGGATGCTACTGGAGCATCATCATAGTGTATATAAGCTGAGCTGAGCTCCATGTCATATCATCTAGCATTTCCCTATGTTCTCACCCCATCTCAAGATTTACCAGAGTGATGTCTTCAGAAATGGTATCAGTTAGTCAGTTGAGATTCTCAAGTATCTTGTGATAGAGTTAGCTTGGTTTGCCTGATCCCCAGGAGTGTTTACATTATCAGATTTTACCTGCAACAGTGTTGGAAATAGCAACAGTGAAGAGAAGACTATTGGCATAAGTGGCATGACTTTTAAATCTTGAAGCTGATCAACAGTGAGTTGAACCGCCAATGGTGTTCAGTTCCATTTGTCTTTCAAACCTCTCTTCAGATGGCAACTAGAACAAGAACCATCTGATTCAGTATTGGTGATGGGCATATTTGGCTTACTCTATTATGTAATTGAAATTTTAGGCTATCAGAATTTAAATCATTGAATGGAATTCTGACCCCCGCAACAACCAAAAAAAGTAGCTCATGACCAGGAATGCTCACCAATACTTAAATTTAACATTTCCTTTACCAGTTAGGTTATCATGGTTTTTCTTTCTATTCGTGAACTAAATGTGGAAGTTCAATTTGCCACCAATGACTTCTTAATTCTAGATGTTAGTGAGAAATCAAACTGATTTTAATTGGGGTAAATGTACCCTTGACTGGTTTACATTTTTCGTAAAGATCATTCCCATGACTATGTAGAAATGGTAAGAGTACAGAAGAGATGGCTAGATCTGGGTAGTGACTTAAATGGGAGATGTTGCTTCAGAATGACACTGAAAAGTCAGGAGCAATGACCCTTGAATATCTCTGAATTTATTAATAATTTACATCTATAATCTTAGTGCCATGGCACTTACGTGGCCTTAGAATCAATAACGTTATTGCCATCCTGAAAACTTTGCAGTTAAGTTCATTCTTCTCATATAGGAAAAGTCTAGTGTTAGACAAAGGTTTTTAATATTCCAGAGATTATTTAAGTCCTGATAAAATGAAATTTGATAATATAGTTTGCTAGAGCTTTTTTTGTTTTTTGTATAGTACATTATTATTGAAGAAATTGTGTTCTGCTGACTTTAGAAGATGATGTCCCATATACTGCTATGATAGCATTATTACAACACAGGATTGCAATCACACTAATTGTGTTTCTCTTTTCACAGTGAGTACTGCACCACAGCCCAAACCTGTAAGTATAGTAATTTGTTCCTTTTTGAATTGCATAATACTTTGCATTTGGATTTACATAATCTTGACAGAGCAGACTGGGTAATATATAAAGGCTTATTCAAAGGCCTAAGATGTTTGTTTAGATGTCAAAATTACTTAGCTTTGTAGACTAAATCATAGCATGCTGCCATAAGCATATTTATTTCAGTTCTGGTATTTGGTGCTCTTTGCTTTATTAGTGTAGAGAATTGTCAAACACCCCCCCCCCCCCCCAGTTATTGCAATTGCCTTTGATGAATATGTATGGTTTTTATAGACAGCATTCTGAATCACTTAAACAGCATTCTGGATCACATAGGGATTTGGCCTGGTCTCATTCTATTGGAGGAGGGGGTGTCAATATAAGTATTTTATGAACAGGGCTGTACCATGTGAATATTCTTAATTTTAAAAAGGTAAAGGTTTCCCCTGACATTAAGGCTAGTTGTGTCCGCCTCTAGAGGGTGGTGCTTATCTCCATTTCTAAGCTGAAGAGTCAGCGTTGTCTGTAGATGCCTCCAAGGCCATGTGGCCAGCATGACTGCATGGAGTGCCATTTCCTCCCCACCAGAGCGGTACCTATTGATCTACTCACATCTGCATGTTTTCAAACTGCTAGGTTGGCAGAAGCTGGGCTAACAGCCAGAGCTCACCCTGCACACTGGATTCAAACTGCCAACCTTTAGGTCAGCAGCTCAGTGGTTTCAACACTGCACCACCGGGGGCTCCATATTCTTAATTTAAACTCTGAAATATCTTGAGCACATGCAGAATTAAATACAAGTGGCAATGCATGTGTTAAAATCATTTTGGAAGCTTCATTCTGTATTTATAAAATGCACTTTCTTTTTAAAAAAAATACTTTATTAAAAAGTTTTAAAAGGTACTTTAAAAGTCAAAAAAAGTAAATCAACAAAAGAAATATAGAGTAGAAACACAAAAAAATGCTAAGAAAAAAGGAGAGAGAACAGAAAGACAAAAATAGATGCCCTCCAATCTGTCTTCACTTGGCCAAAAGAAATCAACATAAGTTTTACCCTCTTGGCGTCCCAATGTTGACTACTTTCTTAAACACCCCCCCCCCCCCCATTATTCTTAGGTATTTGAATCCAGTATTTCTTACCATGTTTACATGTCTACCATATAGTAAACGTACCCCACTTGCTGTTTACATTTCCAACAAGTGTTGGAAACCTGTTTAGACATCTTTGAAAGCCCATCAATACATCATTTTATTTTTTAAAAATTAAGAACATGGTTTGAAGCTATATCTGATGTTACCGTTGTGTATTCCCTTTTGTCATCCTTTTGTATTGTGCATTTGGAGTGCTATTTACCATATATCATACCAGAAGTATGAATAGGATTGAAAGAGTTGCTTATGGTTAAAATCCTATACTGCTTTAACTAAGAATAAGCATCATTGAACTATAAGGATTGCACTTAGAGTGTTAGCATCGTCGGACCTGTATAGTAAGAGTGAAAATATTCCTTCTTGCACCTGTAATCCAAGAAAGATTCCTTTCTTCTTTCCTCTTTAATCTTCCCTTCGTCTTATTTAAAGTTCAGTAGGGGAACAGGTGCCTGAGAGCTTTTGTGTTTGCAATTAACCCACAGGCTGATAAAATGTCTAAAAATAAGAAAAAGAAATTGAAAAAGAAACAGAAACGACAAGCAGAGCTGCTGGAGAAACGGATACAAGAAATTGAGGAAATGGAGAAGGAAGCAAGCCCTCTGGAAGCTCAGCCTGAAGACCAGCAAGAAGTTCCAAGGCCACTTGAGCTGCTTTTGAAAGAGAGCCCCCCAGATGAAGGTGTACCTGGAAAAACAGGTGTTGTTCTCTAAAATCCTTATATTTGTTAGATGTATTTGGTAGTTGTTTGTAGTCACAAGCTAAGTAAGTTTGTAGATCGGTGTTGTTGCACATTTCTGAAATGTGGGAAGAACACAATAATGTATTGATTACATTGTATTGTGTTGAGCATTATCATATAAGCAGGAAAGTTAGCTCCGTATTTTCCCAGCATGTTTGATGGGCATCTTAATTTTAAATTACTTTGGCAAATCTCAAAATCACCTGGAGTACTGAGTGCTGTTTGACTGGTGCATTTGTATATCTGATCAACTAAGCTATGGTGGGTTTCATTTGTGATTGACCTTGCTTTACTTTCTCGCTTTCCTCCATCCCACTCCTTTTCTCTAGATGATATTTCTCTTGTATCTGAGCAAACAATCTTAATGGAAGGGGTTGAAAAATGCATAACAGAAATCAATTGCAATGGAATGGTACAAATGACTGCCTTCTCAGATTCCATCAATCAAGTGTCAGTGAGTCTTGAGGAAGATGTTCACAATGCCAATGACTGCAGTGGCCCCCCTCAGGAGCAAGAAGAGGATGAGACCTCTGCTTACAACCAAAGTAATGGTGGCTCAGAGGACAGATTAGAGGAGGCCGGATCCGAGATCTGTGCGCCCTTAATTTCAGAGGTGCTGGATGCCATGGTATGCCAGGGGACCTCAAATGATGAACAGTATCTCAGTGAGCAGCAGATCAGCCACTTACAAGAGAGCATCAGGGCAGAAATACCTTCTGAGGATGAGAATGAAAATAATGGATCTTCTGAGAATAATAAAGGTACTCCACTTATCAGCAAGAGAGTCCAGCAACTTACATTCTGTAAATTGTATGGTTTTGTGGAGAATTGTGCTAAAGAAGGGATGCACAGTCCCTGCTGACTTCACTTGTAGCCGTCACTGAAATATTTCTGCCACCATTAATGTGCTACTGAAAACAAGTGTACCTCCGGCCGCACAGTTAAGTCTACAGAAGAAAGACAGAGATATTCCGGCCGGTCTCAGCAGTGTGTGTTTGTATGTCTGTGTATATAAAGGGGGTCCTGACATCTTATTCCACCATGGAGAGCTAGTGCATTAAGAGCTTGTGCAGGAATCTTAGTACTAATGCAGCCTCTGGTGGGATGGGGACATGCAGTCACCTGAGTGTTAACTTAGGTTTCACAGCATTGTTTCAGGATCATAGAAGTATTCAAACTGCTTCACATGTATCATCTCAGGCTTACTATGACCTTGTACTGCAAGCTAATATTATTTTGGGTTGCTGTAAGTTTTTCAGGCTGTATGGCCATGTTGCAGAAACATTCTCTCCTGACCTTTCGCCTGCATCTATGGCAGGCATCCTCAGAGATACATGCGAAATGTCAGGAGAGAATGCTTCTGAACATTGTCATACAGCCCAAAAAGCTTACAGCAGCCCAGTGATCCTGGCCATGAAAGCCTTTGACAATACATAGTATTATTTTTTGCAATCTAAGGAAAAAGGCAGATTGATAAATAATGATGATAATAATAATTATAAATTTTATTTCTATTTTGCCTTTCTCCCCATGGGGACTCAAGACAACTTACAATAACATGACATAGCCCAATAAATTTAAAAACATGGCAAAAGTGGAAAAAATTGAATATTTGCATCATTAACATAGAATACTGTTAAGAGATGTGTAAATAATAGCCTGATCACCCAGTAGAGTTAATTGTGAATAATCTTAATTATTTTTCATTGAAAGAAGCCAGCTTAATTAACCATGATTTGAAGTTAGCTTGTTTCAAACCACCCTTAATAAGTTGAATTAAAAGTTTGATGGTTCAGCAAACTCTTCATGGACATGTTTTAATTGATGTGTCTTAATTGTTTTAATTGTTGTTTTAATTTTTAATAATTTGTACTATGGTTGTTTTTATGATGCTAGCATCGTATGATGTTTTTGATAGGCCGCCTTGAGTTCCCCTTTGAGTGGAGAAGGGAGGGGTATAAATAGAGGAAATAAATAAATAAATAAATAAATGTATGTTGCAGAAGAGTTGGGCGCATATGAGCCTAAAGTTTCTTTTTATCACAAAAAACAGAGCTCCTCATTGTCTCTTATTTGTGTTCACCTGAAAAATAATGCTTTTTGAGTTTGTGTGGCAGTTGATAGTTATCTCCATATGATGGTAATGGACTCTTCGTGCTATATCTAGGAAAATCTGCTGCTGGAAATTTCCTCCTTAATCCACTTGAGCCTGGGAATGCAGATAAGCTCAAAGTGAAGATAGCTGATCTAGGAAACGCCTGCTGGGTGGTAAGTTTAAATCTCTTTTCTTTATGAGTGACAGGAGCTGGTGATCTCCGCCATCAGCTTTGATGTAATGTAAGCACTATGTTTCTTAACTATAAGATCAGCTACAAGCTTGCTAGCAGTGATTCTGTCTATTTATCTATTAAACATGGAGTATAGGAGGGCTAGAGCCTCTCCCCATGTTCTTTCCAAACTCCAGAGGTTCTTGGAAGCAGCACTACTTCCTGAGTGCCTTCACTCCAGTGTCAGAGAAAAAAGCCCTTCCCTCAGCTTAGAAAAAACAAATGTCTCCAGTATTATGCTTTGGCAGCTGCACACTTCCACTAGCTGCCACAGCTATCCACTATTTGAAACTGGTCAAGTGCAAGCTACTGTATTAAATTTGTAACATTGGTTAGACTGATTAAAACATTTCAATCAGTTTACAAGGCTGCAATGAAGGCTTTAAAAAACCCTGTGTGGAATCTATAGAAGAGATGGAAAAGCGAGGAATAAAAATCAAGTAGCACCCTTGAGACCCGCT
Source organism: Anolis sagrei (assembly GCF_037176765.1). Taxonomy (NCBI): domain Eukaryota; kingdom Metazoa; phylum Chordata; class Lepidosauria; order Squamata; family Anolidae; genus Anolis; species Anolis sagrei. Next base: position 186,270,124 of record NC_090024.1, on the reverse strand, counting down.
GTTTTATTTTAGCATGAGCTTCCATGGATGTCAGTCCATTCTTCAGATGTACTGCTGGAGATAAGTGTACTGCCACAAGAATATTGAAGTTGCGGAAAACTGTGAGACTGTAGCGGGGGGTCAGATTAGTAGATGACAGAAAGCCACACTATTACACTCTAACTCCACCTCCCACAACCCTGCAACTGAAATTATTCAGTTTCAGAAATTCTTATTGGGTTTTTTTCCTTCCCCTTCCCATTTGCCTGTTTTATGCTGAAACAGGCCAATCTCTTTGAAAACTATTATTTCTGATCTGGAGGGATGATGCCTGTTTTCCAAATGATGTCTAGTGTGAAACATTTGCAGATCACTAAAACAGACTATTTATATTCAGGATTCCTAGTCACCACCTCATTTAATCAAATGCAAGGTTAATCAGTTATCCCATTCAATTCACTGGAAGAACTTCTAGACAAGGTTTTGATCATGTCATCATCTCGACTCATTCAAAGATTCTCAAGAAAATTCTGTTAAGGGATTTAAAAATGTATAGTTACACAGTGTGTTCTGCTTTGTATCACAGTGTCCTGTGTACCACTTGGATTTTGCATATATGTATCAGGCTTACATATGTATAGATCTCAGTCATGATGGCGGAAGTGTAGAGTGCTGTCTGCAACAATGGTTTACATACTATGCAAAACTGATTTGTTTTAAAAACTTTGAAACTCGGATTTGAAGAACCAGGAAGTGTTGATTCCAGTTTATATCTGTTATCAGTCATGGAATCTCCCTTGATCTCGAGTTCTGAGATGACATGCTTTACTTCTGCAGCATAAACATTTCACTGAGGACATTCAGACAAGGCAATATCGGTCCTTGGAAGTACTGATTGGAGCCGGGTACAGCACCCCAGCCGATATTTGGAGCACAGCTTGCATGGTGAGCTCTGTCATGTCATGTTGCCCAATGCTTGTCAGTGGTCAGGATTTCAGAATTCAGTAGAAATTTCATGTTCACAACTAAATAGGTTCATCTCTTTGCTGGAATTTGATTAAATGAATTGTGGCATGAAATTATGTTAAGAGAACATGTAAGGAAGCCTCATATTTATTAGACATTCTTGTGTTTGTTTGTTTTTTAAATTGGCAGCACAGTGATAGTCATTATATATTTTGTAACCTGCTTCCTTATTGCAGACCTACTGATCAGAGTAATTTACAAATATGAAGTCTGATTCCAGACATTCTAGTACAGACACTATCTGAATCCAGTTTATTTAATTGAGAGAAGTCTGCAGTTGATTATGATGATTTTTCAGCACTGTTATTTAAACTTGTTTTTTTTTCCCTGGCTTATAAAAAATGTCAAATAAAAAGTGTTCATTTTTAACATATCACAAAACGCCCCTCACTACCTCTGAGGATACTTACCATAGATGCAGGCGAAACGTCAGGAGAGAATGCCTCTAGAACATGGCCATATAGCCCGAAAAAACCTACAACAACCCAAAATACTTTTATTTTTATGTCTTGCAACAAACTAGCACAGCTGCCACATGGAAATAACTAATTAGAATTGTGGCTATTCCCAGACAAACTGTTCTCAAATAAAAGGCCTGAAATATGTTTCCCATTTTGTTATTTAGGCCTTTGAATTGGCTACGGGTGATTATCTATTTGAGCCTCACTCTGGTGAAGACTACTCACGAGATGAAGGTAAGTGTTATTCTCTGAATTGTCTAAACTGCCAAAGATGTATCAAATGGGGTGATGGATGATTTTTAATATATTTATGAATGTGTTTGCAGTTTAGTGAAATAAGCTAACAAATTCAAATAATGGGAGATGTGTATAAATAATGGGAGGTGTGTATTGTTTTCGCACTAGAATGGCAAGTGATTGAGGAGTTAATTTTTGTCTCTATGTGGCATGAGCTGATCTGCTCCCTTCATGCTCCCACACACACTTTCTCCAGTGTTGTAGTGCAGATCTTGATAGCTTAAATGCCTCAAAATAGATACCTGACTGTCTTGAGATTTCATAAGTACTGATGAACAAGAGGAACAGATGAAAACGAGCAAAGCTGATATTAGCAGTACCTAAAAATTCTTCTTTAGGTACTGCTAATCTTTAAATAAAATATGATCACATTCTGTAATAAAAATGAATTTGTGTAAATCTGTAAGTTTCAGTGGACTTACCTTCAATGTAGTCTGTGGTGGGGTCATACTTTGCACACAGCTGTTAAACTTACAAGGTAACAAAAAGGAAAAAATATGTGGTTTAAAATCAAACCACTCCTAGTTTTCTTGTTTGAGAAACTAGATTTGATATGGAGGAAAAACAAGGTCATAGTTCATCGCCATCTCTTTGGCGATGAACTATGTTTATACTGGCAATGATTGTTTATTAACTGGTAATATTCATATGTGTGTTCTGTTTTAAAATAGTTACTTTTAAAAAATTAAGTTTTAGTCCATCTGGGCTGAAACTATAGAAACAAAACTGTTTAATATGCTAGCAGGTTGCAATAGGCCAAAGCTAAGATGTCTCAGCAATGTGTAATGAAGCAAAACCCTGTCTGTCTGTCTGTCTGTCTTTCACCTATCTTTCCCTCTTTGGTAGGCAAGTTTCATGTTCCACTCATGTTCCCAAGATAGTAAATCTGAATTAATACGTATGCTTGCTGTTGTTTTTGTTTTGTTTTTTTCATTTCCCCTTGGGACGACAGACCATATTGCATTAATCATAGAACTTTTGGGAAAAATACCTCGCAAGCTCATTGTGGCTGGAAAATACTCCAAGGAGTTTTTCACCAAAAAAGGTAAGCATGTAAAACATGTTTAGTCCTTGAAATGACAAGAGTTCACAGAAGCAGAGCCAGCATGGTCAATGGTATGAGATTATGGCAGTCACAGTCCAAAGCATATGAGATGGCTAGAGATTCCCTCTCTTGAAGATTCTTCCCAGAAATGTGACTGCTTGTTAGCAAAGTACTTTAAACAGTTTTCTTGTTTTGTATCATTCCTAAAGATGCATGTGCTCAAGAATTACAACAAACATCCAGAACTCTGGGTCAGTATTTCCAGAGAGCACTTTAAGAAACAGCAAGATCGTTCTAGCAGGATCTATACAGATGCCAAATTAGGTGTCTTGCTTGGAAGAGGGATAATTATCCCTTTGATTATACTGGGCAACACACATTTTTTGCCACAAATGTTAGCTCTGTTTCTGGGTATACTTGACCTGCTGGTTCCAAAAATGGCATTGGTGTCCCCCATCAACTCTAGTTTTTGAGTTACAGGACATATGCCATATACTAGTCTTCATTGCCGCACCCATAGAAAATCATGATAACCATAACTAAGAAACTAGTGCTGATTCAGTCTATTCAATACAATTTTCTGAAGCAGTGCCTCAAATGACCCCAGGAAAAGGCCTGTAAACCAAAACAATAACTGCTGTATAAGATGTAGTTCTGTTGACCTTCATGTTTATGTTAAGGATATTCTGTTTAATGGCCCTTCTCATTGTTCTCAGGTGATCTGAAGCACATCACTAAACTGAAGCCATGGGGCCTTTTTGAAGTTTTGGTGGAGAAATATGAGTGGTCCCAAGAGGACGCAGCTGCATTCACAGACTTCTTATTGCCTATGCTGGAGCTGAATCCTGAGAAGAGAGCTACAGCGGCTCAGTGTCTCAGGCATCCCTGGCTGAACTCCTAGATGCTTCAAGCCTGGCACCCTGGCCCTCTACTTGGGTTTACAGCATAATATATATACAGACCTAGATGTCCCAGTTGCCCTTCCCCTCTTCTCCCGAGTCAATTTTTTCCTTGTTGATTTTCAGAGTGAAGCTTCTCCTTGAGGGCTTTTGAGATTTTAGATAAATCTAACTGTTCATGTGAGTTTGTGTACTTGACTCAGTAGGGACTGTTGTCAGCCAGTGGGCGTCCAATATGTTTTGCTGTGATTGGAGTTTGCCAAAGAGTTTGTATGGGAATGTGAAATTACGCCCCTCCCTTCCCCTGACTCTTTTCCTTACTCAAGTACCTTACCCTTTAAAGTGTGGGGAATTTTCATTGGGACACACTCCCTTTAAGTATTTTGCAGTCATCCCAAGGGGGATGTGAAGAGCTGTGAATCCCTCTTTAGCTCGCTGACTCCGGGAGTCATTTTCTTAGTGCACATCCAGTTGCTGACAGTAAGAGGAGAAAGGGCCGATGGCACCAAGGTGGTAGCTCCATGTGGAGCACTGGACTCTACTCAACTCATTCCTTAGGTGTCTGTTCAGCTGCTTGGGTAATATTTTTGTCTTATTATTTTTAAACATATTTTTATCTAGTTCTAGCCATTGGACCTTCTGAAAAAGCCTGTATGAGATATGCGCGTACCTATATGTATTTAAGTATCATTTTTTGTTCCCTCTTTATTCAGATGATTTACCGAGCCCAGTGAAGTAAGCAGCTCTCCAAATCTCAAGCATCTTGCACTTGAGTAGCTTCACAAGGGAAATAAAAGCAATGGGAAGTGCTAAAACAAACAGTCTCTACAATGGGGGTGAGGAATGTGCACTCCTCCAGATGTGGAGTACTGCAACTCCCATAAATCTCACCTTATGGAGCTGATGGGAGTTGCAGTCCTATTCAACAATATGGATCTATGCATTTGTTGGCTGCAGGAGGGCAACCAGGTTGCCTCATTTCTGTGCCAAACCTGTCCAGTGGGCAGCTCCTAGACAAAGAAGAGGTCTGCCAACTCTGTATTGTGGCCTGGTAGCTGCATGAACAATGCACATGTTTCTGCAGTTCAGTGACAAAACAGTATGTGGCTGGCCACTTTGTCATGTGGGCCTGTTTTATGCCATCAATGCTGTCATGAGGGCCTTGTGTAGATGTTTAGTAGAGAGCAGTTTTCAGGGGCGAAAAACAGATATATCCTTACTCAAGGAAATATGGTATTAGTCTATTAGGCTGTCTTTCAAGCCATGCTTTGTGCCCATATTGTGATCCCTTCTGCATTTCCAGAGCTTAGTGGTATCTAGCTGGTTAATGGGTCCAAAGTCCTGGACTCTAGAAATTATCTTTCTGAAAAGAATTGTTTTCTTATGCATGAACATATGAGAAATAATCTATTCTAAAGGAAGTATAATAGGATTTTTTCCCATCCAGAGATAAGGCATTACTCTCTGTTTATCAGAACTGTTACAAAATTGGGAGGCCAACAGCAATATTATTTTTTAAACTCCTAGAAGAGGTTGTAAAGTTACTGACTCACCCATCTAGGCTTTCTTATTATATTAGAAAAAGTATGTAATACTAGTTTTGTGGTGAGTATTGCCTGGCATCAACAGGTTATCTAAAAATTCCCTCCAGCCTGCTCTAATGTTACATTTGAGGAAGTTAGGAAGTTCAGCAGCCCTTCCTGACCATGGACCAAAAAGGCTTTTAAGGTTAAAATTATCCAGGGCTGGAAACCCTTGGAATATTCAGATTTTCAGGTACTGTATAGTACTATTCAATGTAAAAGCTACCAGCAGCAGAGTACCATTTTAAGTTATTTCTCTGTGTGGGAAATCCCGGTTTATAGGAAGCTCCCCTCCTGTCTTTTGCACCCAGAGACATGTGGTGCAATTTTATTTGTGTTTGTTTCTTTAAATTAAAGTCTAACTGCCATATTCCCTTCACGGTGTAATTTGGCCATGCTATCATATGATGCCTGACTGGGGGTTTAGTGGGATCAGTGCTGCATGTGCATTTAGAAGGAGTTAAGTAACATTCTCGGTGCATAACCGTAAAATGAAAAGGAAAATATTAGCAACTTCTTAATGCTATTTCTGTTATTTGGAGTATCTCCTTTACCTCCTCCCAAAAGCACTTCCGTACCTGTCAAAAATATTTTTCGATGGGACTAGAATGTATAATAGTACTTTCTCTTAAATAACTGTGAAAACTTGTCGGCAGGGAGACCTGAATTTCCAGTGTCAACACATCCATCCTGGCTACCTGAATGGTGCAAAAATGCAGTGTTTCGATCTAATACAGATTCTGTTCCATAGAATATGAGCTGTTTCCATGTCTTTTGTAGTAAAAGAGACATGCTGGCATAATACAAATGGCACCTTGTCAGGACTGCCTCTGTATTTTGTGGCTCTCACCAGGTTCACTCAATTTCCAAATTGCCATAAAGTGCTCACTAACAATTTGTACTTGTTTTATTTACCTAAAACCTGAAGGAAAAACAAATACATTTTTATTCTTTCTATTGGGCGCATTGTCTTTTTTTTCCTTTGTAAATGCAGCACAATAAAGAGGTTATTAAATAATCTACAGGTACTTTTTATATGCTGTCTGTATTCATCCAAAGCTCTCTGTAGTAGAACCTCTTTTATATAAATCAGGTACAAGACAAAGAGAATTAAATATATGTGTGCTGGCATCATTGTCATATGGGGTAAGAGTAATATAGCGATGTAGCAACAGCATTAAAGTAGAAAGTAAGTTTGGCTTCTGCTCTGTTCAATAAACTGGTTCTATTGTTAGGTTGAGTTAATCCTTGTAGTCATTGATCAGATATTTTTATTATCATACAAAGTACACATCTTGTGATAACAAGAATAAAATGATATTGAAAAGTAAAGTAGACCTTTTGATAGCCAGATTAGGAGTAGAGTTATGTCCCTGTAACTCAACATTTAAATTTGGAACGGGCTGAAGTTTAAATACTGTTACATTACCTGGTTTGCGAGAAGCATGTTCTCTATAGCTGATAAAGTCTGCTGGAAAATTGCACTACAGTAGCCTGTCATATTCTGTTGTTTAAGCTGAACAATGAACAAAAGAAGACTACATTTGATAAGAGGATGGGAAGAAAGGGCTGCCTTAGTTATGGTTTGGAGTGTGGTTATAGAACCGTTCTTGGAAATCAGTGTTGCTGCATATTTTGAGTAGTTCAAATCTTTGCAGACTTTGTGTACAAAGCAGTTAGTCTCTGACAACAACAATGAATGTAAAGACAATAAAAGACAAAACCCAGAAAACATGGCAAGCAGCTACACTCCAATACTTCCCATGATTACGGATTAAAAGAGAGGAAATGTCAACTGTAGTCTATAATCCAGGATCAATTCTGTAAGGGCCTTTTTTGTGAGAAGTGCAGCCAATATAGCCGTTAATTTTCTACAGGCTGCTTATTATCTTGTAGGCCTGCATTGTCTCCAAGCTGAATGATCCAGTTAAAAAATTGTATGAACTTACTAGTTTCTTCATTTGGATACTTCTGGTTCTCTCCATGAAAATGTATTGCATCTGTTTTACCAGTAGTAGACGTTTTGAACAGGGGCAGATTAGAACTGATCATTGAGC